>NC_137605.1:15495482-15620482 GCF_963280865.1 Gymnoscopelus braueri
TGTGAACTTGTAGATCTTCTATTTTCTGCACGTGAAAGCAGAGTACATAAATTCTGTGTAACCAGCCTAGTCTGGTCTAGCCCAGGGGACCCTGTGATTAGATAGAGTTGTGCAATCCTTTAGGGTTTTAACAAATTCCGGGTTCCTTAACAATTCCCTTTAAAGATTCCTATATATTAAAAAGTATATACACTGTATATCTGTGCTGTCGGGCAGAAACAAACTATGTCCAAAATATTAACTTTTCAGGAAAAACAACAAACAAACATGTTTTTAGAACAACACAATACTGCCTCATCAAAGTTGGTCTGGTGACTTCATACATTGTCAGATACTTGACGTGTCCTTATATTATCATCACTTTACCCACATACAGCTCAAGTGGAGTTAGGAGGTTTTTGACCATTAATGTGTAGATTGTTTTTTTTTTCCATCTGACTTCTTCATTCTAATCAATGGGGGACGAACCACTTAACTCCACGAGTTGGAGTTAGGTGGTTTTGTCTGACAGTTTGTGGAGTTAGGAGGTTTAGTCAGAAGCGCTTTTTAATTATTTTCATTGGTTCAATATTTGTAAACCCCACACACAGACATAAAGGGGGTTCAATATCACTAACACGGCGGCAGTGGCTCAGGTGTAGAGTGGCCGGGTAGAGTGAATTGGAAACCGCAAGGTTCCCAGTTCGATTCCCAGGATCCCCCAGAGTTAGTGTCGAAGTGTCCTTGAGCAAGACGCTGAACCCCTAATTGCTCCCGATGAGCAGGTTGGTGCCTTGCATGGTTTCCTCCGCCATCGGTGTATGAATGGGTGAATGTAATGCACAATCTATGTAAAGGGCTTTGGATAAAAGCGCTATATAAATGCACCATTTACCATTTATCACTGATTTATATATTATTTTTTTTAGTTGAAAAGTTGAAAAATGGAGATAGCTGGTTTCTGCCCGACAGCGACAATACACGATATAGTATACTATATTATACAGTATGTAATTTGGCTTTCATTGTGACTTTTATAAACACAAATTGAATCATGTATACATACAGTATTGCATAATGTTATTGTAGTGGTTCTCAAAGTGAGGTCTGGGGTCCCTCTGGGCTACATGAGGGGGTTCCAAATGGATCCTTACAGCTCTGTAACTCTGAGAGCCATGAGGGTCCTTGAAATGTTAAAAGTTTGAGAATCACTGGTACAGTAATTGTATAGCAAACATGA
Organism: Gymnoscopelus braueri; assembly: GCF_963280865.1. NCBI lineage: Eukaryota > Metazoa > Chordata > Actinopteri > Myctophiformes > Myctophidae > Gymnoscopelus > Gymnoscopelus braueri. The sequence continues at coordinate 15,496,702 of NC_137605.1, forward strand.
AGTCCACATACTAGTACCAGCTCTGACAGTGTGTGTGGGGGGGGGGGGGGCGGTTCTCGAAACGGTTCCAAACGTGATGGAACCGACTCCGGTTCCTCTGTGTCGGAATCCGGTTCCCCAAACCTCTAACCACGTGATGTTGGAGGCCCCCCCCCCCATCATGCACAATGCCTGCTCAAGGTCCCCGCCGCTATAAGAACCATAGAGCGCCGTTTTATCAACCCCGGCCCAGGCCCATTCCACCACGGGAAGGAGGAGAGAGTCGGGAAGGAGAAGCAGAGAGCAAACGTAATCACTCCAAAACACCATGCCTCTGATCTCGTTAAAGACTAATTGATGTTCTGTGTTAACGAGCTTTACCTTAATTACTGGTATTAAAAAGAACAGGCGGGGGGGGGGGTTTGGGGGCCGGGGGGGGGGGGTGGAGGGTCTGCAAAGCGTATAGAGAGAGGGGGGGGGGCTTTTGGGGAGGAGGGGAACATCGAACGCACAACGAAAGAGTTTTTTTTTGGGGGGGGGTTGGGGTGGGTGTCAGGGGAACAGAGAGCGGGACGCGTGGCGGTGGGCGGATGGTGTTAAGCTCGGAGGTTTTTTCCGCGGAAAAGAAAGTGGGCGAATCAATGAGCTGAAATTGATGAAGAGCAGAGAGAGAGCACAGAGGGAGGGAACCGGGGGAACGAGGGAGAAGGGAGGGAAGAAAAACACACACACACACACACACACACACACACACACACAAACATTGACTTGTCTCATCTCTGCTCCCGTGCCCTACAACCATGTCCCCTCTCTCTCTGATATTCAATTCCAACTGCACCTCCCCCCCCTCTCTCTCTCTCTCTCTCCCTCTCTCTCTCTCGCCGCCTTTCCAATCTCGCACCCGGCCTCATCACCCATCATACACCCTCCTCCTCCTCCTCCTCCTCATCCTCTTTCTACACCTTCCCTCAACCCCCCCCCCCCCCCACACACACACCTTCTGTCTTCCTTGTCACCTCTCTACCTCCACCCTCCACACCTCCCCTCCATCACATCACCATAGTCTTCCCTCCTCACAGCTGCTACAGTACAGCTACAGAGAGAGGGGGGGGGCGGGTGGGATCTTGACAACTGTAAGATCTGCAGTATGGTATTGACACTGAAAGGAACACATTACTGGTGGCAATACATGTATTAGTAAGATACTGCAGTGTGTGTGACTGTGTGTGCGTGTGCGTGTGCGTGTGCGTGCGCGTGTGTGTGTGTGTGTGTGTGTGTGTGAAAGAAAAGAGAGAGAGGAAGAGAGATTGTATTGTTTATAAGTTCAATATTTGTATGTTTTCTGTTTATTACTGCACTTGATGCTTTGGCAATTTTAGGCTCTATGCACAGCAGCCATATTGGAAAGAAGCTGGGCCTCTTTCTTACTTCCTTCACAGGTGTTACCAATGATTCCAATGAAGGCTCTGTTCCATTTAGTGTAGCACAGTGGTTCTCAAACCTTTTAATTTCAAGGACTCCTATAACTCTGAGAGAGTACAAATGGAACCAAATGGACCCTTACGGGTCCCTTTGGTTCCATTTGTACCCTCTCAGAGTTACACACCCGTAAGGGGCATTTTATAACCACCTCAAGGTACCATGAGGGTCCCTGGACCACACTTTGAGACCCACTGCTGTAGCAGAGTGTTTCCAGTGAGCCAACATGCACATTATCAGCACCTTGACTCTGTTTGACCAGAATGGAACAGAGCCTTCATTAGTATCATTGGTAACACCTGTGAAGGAAGTAAGAAGAGGCCCAATTTCTTTCCAATATGGCTGCTGTGCATAGAGCCTATTCCCAACCAGTGGGCTGTGTGGGCCCCCAAATATTTGACCAAACACTGTGATTTTATTGATAATGTAATTTTGTAAAAAACAACATGTCATGGTATTTGTTTCCGTTAAAACCCGATGAATAGGAACTTCAAATATACTATGTTAGTTCCATTGATCCAAGCTGGAACACAATCCATTGATTGGATCGTTAAGATAAACATGCTTTGAAAATGCACGCAGCCCACAAATTTGACTGGCTGCCGTGTTAAGCAGTCTCACACACGCACACGCACGCGCGCACACACACACACACACACACACACACACACACACACACACACACACACACCTGTGGTGGGCACAACGTCCACAAATAAGTCAAAGGGATTAGTGACTGCAGTGTTCAGAAAGGACACAGTCACAGTAGTAGTAGAGCTACCAATGGAGAGACAGATCAGCTGCATCCTCCTCCAGTGTTCACAGTGTGTGTGTGTGTGTGTGTGTGTGTGTGTGTGTGTGTGTGTGTGTGTGTGTGTGTGTGTGTGTGTGTGTGTGTGTGTGTGTGTGTGTGTGCAGATGGAGGAGGCTCCGGCAGCCAGCCTGGTGGCCCCCTGCTCGCCACCAAGCAGGCCCACCAACCATGTGAGCGCTGCACTACCAAACACTGCAGCAAATCACCTGGGGAGACTACACCACATGCCTGGCCCCCCTCACACACACACACACACAAAAATGCATGTACGACTGCCTCTCTCTATCCCTTCCTGTCTTTCTTTTTCCACACACACACACACACACACACACACACACACACACACACACACACACACACACACACAGGTCAGCCACCATGATATCCTTCTATCCTATCTGTGCTACCCCGTGATCTCAAGGGATTTTTTCCCCTCTGTGCGTGGTGTGTGTCCTTGGTGTGCATGTACGTGCACGTGCGCATTTAAGTGTGTGTGTGCATGTGTGTGTGTGTTCCCATTCCCTCGCTGATAAAGTACAACAACAGCAAAAGTTATTTGGGGACGCAGGTGATGATGGAAACGGGCGGGGGGGGGGGTGTAAATTTAGAAATGCACCAACTTAGTGAAATCTCTCTCTCTCTCTCTCTCTCTCATAACCCACAGCTGGCAGCAGAAAGAACCAAAAGGACCTGTTCCACTAGTGTTGTGTGTGAGTGAATAGAGCGTTTGAGGCAAGTCACCCTGGTAAGAGCTAGGGAGAGGGTGGAGAGCATTCCTTTGGGATGCCTGTGATGTGCTGCATGCCACAATCACATAATATAGCCTGATGATAACACCCAGTATTGGGAGGTTTATAAATAGATCACACAGAAAACTGAGTGACAATGTTGCAGAGAGAGAGAGAGAGAGGGGGGGAGAGAGAGAGAGAGAGAGAGAGACAGAGAGAGAGAGAGACAGAGAGCAAGACAACCAAGCTATAGCCAGCACGGCGCAATCACGCACAAACACACAGACAAACATTGACCAGGCTAGAAAATGAGCAGCAACAGATATGATCACATCAATTGAACGAATCCGCATAGTGTGTGTGTGAGAAAGAGAGAGAGAGAGAGAGAGAGAGAGAGAGAGAGAGAGAGAGAGAGAGAGAGAGAGAGAGAGAGAGAGAGAGAGAGAGAGAGAGAGAAACTGCATCCAGCCATTAAAACACTTGAATGTGGAACCAAAAACTAGCTTCTAATTCTTAAATGGGAAGAGAGAGAGAGAGAGAGAGAAAAACACAGGAAAAAACACACATTGGGAAATTTTCCCTGGCAGGCAAAATCATAGCCTATGGGGTTTTTAATGTGATTAACCGAACTGTCGGCTATAGTGTGTCTGCGCGCGTGTGTGCGTGCGCGTAGCCTACTGTATGCGTTCGGTTCGGGCTCCTATACTGCGAGCATGATGAAGCCCATATAGTCTGGACTCTCAGCTCAATAATAACAGCGTATATCTATGGAAGCTATAATATGCGTTATAGAGGCTGTATAATGACAGCAATGACAGAGGGGTCAAAGCCCCCATCCATGAGTGTCCGGCCGCGTCCACCTCTCTCTATGCATCCATCCTATCCATCTATCTATCCATCCATCCATCCACCACCCAGGATGGATAGATATAGGATGGTCTTCTTCCCACAATCCCACCACAATAAGCCACCGATCCGCGGATGCCGACACCCCGAAGAAAGCCCTTGCCTTCTGTAACATCCCCCGGTGTCACTGTAGTGCGCACGATCCTGGAGCCCCGCAGTTCAGTGATCTGATCAACATGCTGCGAAAAGAGGAGCCAGAGAGAGAGCACAGCCAGAGAGGAACAGAATGATGATGATGGCTCAGTGCCTCCGCATCGCAACAGATCATCATCCCATCCATGCCATTCACATTCAGAAAGAAAGAAAGAAAGGAGAGAATTAAAAAAAAAAACATTTGACTTACTGTTTTTCACGAGCCTTTCCCCCCTCTCTCCCTTCGTCCCTCCATCCTTTTCACATCCTTTCCTTTTTTTGAGGTATGATCCGTTTTTGCGGGGTTTCTTTCGTCCCCCCTGGAAAAAAAATATGTAGAGCTAAATATATATATAAATATATATATTCTACATGTAGCCTATTCAAGATTTCGCGATCTCTCTCGCTCTCTCTCTCTCTCTCTCTCTCTCTCTCTCTCTCTCTCTCTCTCTCTCGCTCTCTCTACCTCTCTCCCTCCCTCTCTCCTCTCTCTCACTCTCCCTCTTTCCCTGTTCTTTTGTTAAAATTCAGTATATGCGCCCCGTAGCCTAGCAACCGTCAACCTCTCTCTCTCTATCTCTCTCTCCCTCTCTCTCTCTCTCCCTCCCTCCCTCTCTCTCTCTTTCCCTCCCTCCTCCCTCTCCCCATCACAGGCGACACGTGTTGAATGCTAAACTTAGCGGTCCGGAATAAAATTAATAAAGGGGGCTGGACACTATCTCTCTCTCCCCTCTCTCTCGCTCTCTCTCTGCATCTCCTCTCTCGCACTCTTTTTCTCCGCATATCATAATACAATATAAATATTTACTAGAAGCACTCAGCCCTCTTATTGCACCCCCCCCCCCTCCTCCTCGCGCCCCTCCCACAGTGTCCCCCACCCTCCCTCCGCATTCTCCCCTCCCTCTCTCTCTCTCTGCATCTCCAAGCAAAACGGAGGCGCCGGCCGGTGTCTGTGGATCCACATGTGAGAGAGACAGAGAGACACACACAGAGAGAGAGAGAGAGAGAGAGAGAGAGAGAGAGAGAGAGAGAGAGAGAGAGAGAGTGGTGGAAAAAGTAAAACATTTGTTTTACCTATTGTAAAAGTAGCAATGCTGCAATGTAGAAATACTCTATTACAAGTAAAAGTCTGGATTTCAAAATGTACTTGAATAAAAGTAAATAAGTATTGGTAAGAATAATACTACAAATCTACAAAGTAGGCTATTAAAGTTTTCAAATAATTGAGTAAAAGTACAATATTTGCCTTTGAGATGTAGTGGAGTAGAAGTATGAACTATCGAAAAATGCTAATACTCCAGTACAGTAAAAGTACCTCAAAAGTATACTCAAGTACAGTACTCGAGTAAATGTACTTTTGTTACTTTACACCACTGGTGTGTGAGTGTGTCAATCCGTCTATTTTACCCGTTGATGCTGCGTAGTCCGTCCAATATGCGCGCATAATGAGAGAATTTATAATTGGAATGTTTTCGCTGTTTTTAGAATGCACAGTTTAGATGTGCGTAGTAGGCTAGTTTACAATCCGTCCCAACTCGTCATCAGTTTGACGGCATGGGTGTGAGAAAATGTTGTTGATAAAGAAGCTCACTTTAAGTTTAGTTTAGCTGAATGGAAAGGTTGGGGGGACCACTGTGGTGCATCAATATGAATGCAGTGAGAGGCTTTTTCTTCTCTCCAAGGGTTCTTGTTTAGAAAAACTGGTTTACAAAAAATACTGTTTAAAAGTTTAAAACAATCCCAGTCCAGGTTTACAGTCCAAAACACAATAAAAAACAACAAGGAATTAGCATGTCAAACAGAAAGTAGCGTTGGCTTATCTTCACTCATCTAATGCATAAAACACACCTGTCCCTAATCAGCTGACAACGAACCTCTCTGATTGGCTGAACTCAAATGAAATGAAAATGGCCAATCTACAAGCCGGTCTAGGCTACAGCACAAGAGCTGTGCCGTGCGCTTGTAGATATGTTCATGTTCACCAATCACCATGCAACACAGTGGGCATGGAACCCTAGGCTGATTTTGTAGTTTGTTTTCCACTTCAGGATAAAAAAAAACTACAGCAGGGTAAGAACATGACAGGCTGCATCACACTGATCTTATAGTACACAGTGATGTAAGCAACACAGCTGCAGCTAATCAAATTAATAATGTGTTAGATTTTAGGTGTGTCAATACTGTCTATATCATGCTTGCACATTGGCATGCCCTTGGCTCTGGACACATCTATGAAAATCTAACATACTCATTATTAATTTGATTTGCTGCAGCTGTGTTGCTTACTAGCCTGCCATGTAGCCTGGGATCAATACCCTTTTCGGGTTTATGATCCGGTCGGCAGCGGAAGTAACCCTACGTCACCAGGCGCATCATCCACGTCATCAGGCGGCCGGAACCAGGCCGGAACCCGCAAGGCTCACCCTCCGGTAACTCTGGCCGTGATCAAGGGCATTGTAATAGGGCCTACCTAACAAAATCCTTGATGCGCCGTAGTTTAGCTTATTTTTATAAACATAAATGTGAGTGTACTTTCCGGAGACTATTTAGCGTCTGTCTACCTTTCTTATCCCACAGGGAAATTATATTCCATTTAAATAGGGATTGGGGAAACAAACAGGGGGAACCAAAACAAAGCGGCTCCACCAAACCGGTACCCGCACCTTCCGGAAAAGGAATTGCTGTTTTTATTTATTTTTCATTAGGCGTGGTCTAGACTGGATCACACAGGCCATTTAATAACGAATACCAGGCTTTCCTCCGAGGTGGAAAGACTGGTGATGCGAGGTTACCTGCCATGTAGTTTATAACCTGAACTGGAGGTACAACATCAGCCTATGGGTTTCGTGTCACAGACCAGTGGTTCTCAAAGTTTTTAATTTCAAGGACAGAGTGTACAAACGGGTCCATTTGGAACAACCGTCAAGGACCCCTGGGGGTCCCTGCATCATCATGGACCCTGCTGCTGTAGACTTTCTCTTCTCGCCTCCTCCTCCATCTCCTCTCTGTTTCTCTTCGTGTGCAACTGGCCTCTCCACCAATCAATGGATCAATAGTTGACCTCAGATCATTAGAGCGCCATGCACCTCGCCACTCCTCAGTAAACGACCATGTGATTGGAGTTTAACCTTTTCAACCGCACTCACTTTCTCTCACACGCTCTGCAGCGCGCTATCATGTGCAGATTGGGATTTCATTTATTTTGACCTTTTTGTTTGATCTTGTGGATATTGTAAATATGCACATATTTTGTAAATTGCCACTGTTTGCCATTATGAAATAAACAAACAAACAGCTTGCAAGCATTCATGTTGCCCGCAGCAATACACGCCCCCCACACACACACACACACACACACACACACACACACACACACACACACACACACACACACACACACACACACACACACACACACACACACACACACACACACACACACACACATACTGTACACAACAGGCATATGTACACACAACCTCAAATACACTATATACTGTACATACATGCTAGCTGGCGGCCCGGGGGCCACATGCGGCCCGCACCTTCACTTAATGCGTCCCGTAGGTTAATATGGGAATACTGATATATTATTGATTTTAGCTGTTACAATTCCAAACATGCAAACATGACCCGCTTTAATTACTTCAGTCTATATTAGTAGCTTAATGACTAGTATTATATAATATATATAATAAATCTAAATATATAATTATATTGTCTTTTTTATGTCCGATGTATTTGTATTTAAGTTCATAAAGTTAACATAAGTATAACAAAATGCATTTGAAATTAAATAAAAATGTTACTTTTCAGGATTCCAATTCAAAAATAACTAAAATAGCAGATCTACAAGCTCAAAACGCGTCGCACTGCGACGCGTTTTGAGCTTGTAGATAGAGTGACTACGAAAAAAGTAAAAATACGGAGATAAGAGGTGTCTGCCCGAGTATATGCAATATGGCCCTCTGGAGTGAGTGTGGAAATATAGTGGCCCTCTCCATCATCAAAGTTGCCCACCCCTGCTGTATATACACATTTGCAAGTGCGTACACACACACACACACACACTCGCCCTCAACATAATCACATGCGCATGCATACTATACTTGTGAGGACATCAACATTTTGGGGGCAGCGATTTTATGAATGCCATTTTTTTTAAAAATCTGCCATTTTTAACCATGACCCAAAAAGCCAAAACAATGGACCCTTCGCTAAGCCCCACCCACTCCACTCTGTGACTGGTGGTGCGAAGTTAGTCACACCCAGGCCTGGCAGCGCCTGGCAAACTTCGCTTCTCACCCATTGACTTGCATGTTAAATGATGGCTTTTCCCCTTAAAAATAATCGATCATTTCAGGAGCAAGAGCTTCAAAATCTCTTCTAAATCTAGTCAACAAGGCCTGCAGTAGGCTATGCACTGGACAAATGTGCATGACATTATTTCAATACACTAAAAACATGGGAAATGTTAGAGGGAGTAATAGCCATGGATACACGACGGTCGACTGTCACGACCGTCATGGATGAACTTCAACCTGGTGTTTGCACTTTCTCCATTTATGGCCCGTACATCTACATAAACGTTCATATTTCAAATATAAAGTGCTTATCCCATGGCCACGGATGTTACATTTATGTACGGGCTCTCAGAAGTACCCGTATCATCCGTATTGTTCAATAAAAAGCATTTTAATCTGATCGGTGGCCATTTTCTCCATGCACTTTCAACTGAGCGACCCTATCGGTTTGTAGGTGTATTGCACTCTGATACATTATGAGAAAATGGCCACTGATCGGATTAAAATGCTTTTTATTGAACAATACAGAATATACGGGTACTTTTGAGAGTCCCGTGCATATTTTTAGCATCCGTGGCCATGGGGTAAGCACTTTATATTTAAAATCTAAAAAACGTTTATATAGATGTACGGACCGTAAATGGAGAAAGTGCAAACACCAGGTTAAAGTTTATCCATGACTGTAACAGGAGTTTATGTACCACAGGGTAAGACTGCAGCAGGAGTTAATAAATAGACGAACAAATGAATTAATATACTTTAACGTGCGGAATCCGAAACAGGCAGCGCTGTGATTCTGAATTTTGTTATGATTGCGGTGATTAGTAGCCTATTATTGACACCACCTGGGCGAGTGAGTCGTGTAACTTTCCTGACGTTAAGCTGTGTATGTGTTCAACACACCCGGACCCGGTCTATTAGTGCAGATTTCAGCTTGGGAAAAGCAGCCTCCAACGGGTTTGGGTAGGTGGTTCATAGTCACCATTGCGTTATCGTGGTATTATTCCTATTCTTGCTATTATGTTGCAAATTATTGTGTGTGTGCGCCTGTGCGGGCAACAATTGACAGCTATGGCAGGTGACGAAAGCTTGCCAGACCTATGCCAGGCTAACAACGGTTGCTAAGCTGGCATTGGACAATCGCTTTTGGGGTGGGGTTTAGCGAAGGGTCCATTGCCAATCTACAAGCTCACAAAGCGTCTATTTCTCAAATTCTACTATACTTGTGGGGACAATTGGCCCAAACAAGTGTAGTTAATACGCGCACACACACACACACACACACAGTAGCAGATTAGAGCAGAAGTCTGTATATTCTTAATGAATGATAGATGATAGACTGACATACACTTCACCTCCTTCTCATTAATTGGACACACGTCAATAATGTGACAGATTCACGCGCGCACACACCCACACAGTCAACTACACACACACACACACACACACACACACACACAGTCAACTACACACACATAAACACTGATGCCAGAGGTTGTATGATTGGGTATGTGTGTACAAGTTTATGTACCTGTATAAATGTGTGTGTGCGTGCGTGTGTTAGGTCAGTGTCTGTGTGTGCAAACCCCCATGTTTACACCCCCAGGGCGACGTACGTGTCCCTCTCTCAGACCTAGGAGAAACCTGCCTCCCGTCTCTGCTTCATTAGCAGCCTGGACCTTGGCTGGACACATCTGAACCCAGGTCACCACATTGTGTGTGGGAGTGTCATCACCCACACATTACACCCTGCAGGAGCTACGGGGGAGGAGGTGGTGACAGACAGCGGGTCCACACACTTTCTATGTTCCCTAATTCTGTTGTGTTGAAAGAGAGGTTTGTGCTTAGCCCATGCATGCACCGCTGGTCCTCACTCACACACACACACACACACACACACACACACACACACACACACACACACACACACTCAATTTACATTGTACGATGTACAATTTTTAGGCTTTCAGCAGATGCTCTTATCCAGGGCGACTTACGAGTGTGAAATCAGAATAAGCAGGGTAAACATGAGCTTCAGTCGGTAAACAGCAAGGTAAATAATAGAGGAAACTTGTCTTGGATACCAGATGAATAATGAACCATAGCATCTGTCAAAACAATTATGCTAAATCGCATGCTTAACATTTGTGGTCGAGAGAAAACAATTCTAAGAAACAATTCCAACAAACGCATGTCATGTACACACAGTCTATGGACAGATACAGTATAAAGCATACATGGGCAACTGGCGGCCCGGGGGCCACATCGTCTCCAGCTTCACTTAATGCGGCCCGCAGGTTAATATCAGAATACTGATATATTATTGATTTCAGCTGTTACAATTCCAAACATGCAAACATGACCAGCTTTAAAAACTTCAGTCTATATTAGTAGCTTAATGACTAGTATTACAACTCTATTGTCTTTTTTATGTCCAATGTATTCGTATTTAAGTTCATAGTTAACATTTTATAACTAAATGCATTTGAAATTAAATAAAAATTTTACTTTTCAGGATTCCAAGTGAAAAACAGCACACACAAGAAAAATCTGCATTCCAATTAAAAAATAGTAATCTACAAGCTCAAAACGCGCTGCACTGCGACCCGTTTTGAGCTTGTAGATCTATTTTTGCTACTTTTGTGTGACATAGAATGGCGAAGTACGTCATTCATTTAAGAAAAAAGTTAAAATACAGTATGGAGATAAGAGGTTTCTGCCCGACAACAACAATATCTCTGCTGTCCAGCGTGAACCTGCTAACTCCAAAACGCTCATTGTTCAGGAAACGAAAAAACAAAATAGGCCTATACGTTTTTCAGGAAATGAAGAAAACCTTATATTTTTAAAACAAAGCAATACTGCCTCATCAAAGTTGGTATAGTGACTTTATATATTGTCAGATACTTGCATGTGTCATTATATTATCAACACTTTACCCAAATCGCGGGTAAATCAACACTTTACCCAGCGCAAGTGGAGTTAGTAGTTTCAGACGAGCAGAAATCAAGCTGAAATGGAGTTAGGAGTCCAAACAACAATAGCTCCACTCGCTGCTGAGGGAGAGGTTTCAAAAGGGTACAAATTCCATCATCAAAGTTGCCTTCCCCTGGTATAGAGCATTGGTTCTCAAAGTGGGGTCCGTGGACCCCCAGCCAGGGGTCCTTGGGGGTATCAGGGGGTCTCCTGCAAAATTAGTTAATATAGCCTCACATTAACCCTATTTCATACTTTGGCTATTCAAAAATAGCAGATTCGTAGCGTGTCACTTCGTGTCGCATTACGAGCTTGTACTTTACAGCTGCTATTTTTGAAAATATTTGAATATCTGAAATGATTTTGAATTTTCTTCACACAAATCTTTGGGGGTCCGCGGCACGAAAAAGTTTGAGAACTACTAGTAAAGTGGCTATGCGAACACACATGCACACACTCTACACACAATGACCTGATGAGTCATCTAGTATTTTTTCATTTTTTTCATTTTTCATTCACAGGGAATCATAGCAAAAGAATGATATATTGGTTAATAAAATTGAGTGAATAGTTTTGAAACTACAGCTTGTAAAACTGAAGTCAAGTTAAAATTCTTAAAGGGATATTTCACTTTAAAAAAAACGTCATTTTATCGTCTACTCAGGCTTTTGTGAGCCGTTTTTAAGTTGCTTGATTTAGTATTTAGATATTTGATAATCATTTTATCAGACACGCCCCCTTCCTATACAAACCCATTATAACTTCAAACTCCATTTTTAACCTGTTAGATTCATCAAAAAACACCCGTCCTTGGTTCTGCTGACTCACCCTGCCCTCCTAATACGTGAGGGGGCCGTGCTTTTTCGATTACTTTTTTCATTTATTTTATTTAATTTTTAAAAGTATTTAAACAAATCTTTTTCCAAAAAACATATTAAAAATAAATGAAAAGAGTTATCGAAAAAACACGGCCCCTCGCGTATTAGGAGGGCAGGGTGAGTCACCAGAACCAAGGACGGGTGTTTTTGATGAATCTAACATGTTAAAAATTGAGTTTGAAGTTATAATGGGTTTGTATAGGGGGCGTGTCTGATAAAATAAAATATCAAATATCTAAATACTGAATCAAGCAACTTAAAAACGGTCTGGGGGGCTCTCAAAAGCCTGAGTAGACGATAAAATGACCAAAAGTTTTTTTGAAAGTGAAATATCCCTTTAAGTAGAGAAAACACCACTTGAATTAGAGGACGCTAGCCATAACCTTATATCTTAGCTATATGTTTATGCATTTATTTCATATTTACATGTCGATTTAAGCTCTGACATTTATTTCAGACATACTCTGGTATGTGAAGAGTCTAACTGGGCTTTTAACTAATTTTGGGAAAGAAAAAAAAAAGTTTTCTGCTTTCCTGAAGAATGGGCACCAGCGAGATGACTGTCTCCCAGACAAAAACAGTCACTATTACTGACATGTCTCTACCAAAATCAGTCAGATGTTCCTGAAGACACATTTTTGTCTCTCTTAGCATTCTCACCATGCCCAATGTTACGGTTGTCCTCAAAACTGTATTTCTGTCACTTGTTCTTTATGCCACACGCTTCAAAGCCTATATCTAGAAGTTTTGTTAACAAGACTCGTTTTTTTTAAGGGGACGAGACTGAAACAAAAAAAAAAGCTAGCTCATTACCCTAACCATTCTTTGCTAGAATGTTACCCTACTTTTATGAGATTCAAAACTAATTGGGCAATGATATTCATAAATTATGCAAGGCAAAAACAATGCTTAAAGCAATTACGTTTTCAAGTTTGGCACAATAGCAGCTCAGCTGTTGTTGGACCAGGAGCGATATTTTCTCTGTGCTTTCAAATGGCTATCATGCCAAATCTGAATTCAGAGCAAGAAAGTCCCTTAACCCATTAGACCTGGAACACATCTGTGTCACTTTTTTGATTTGAGCTAAAAAGCATTATTTTACACTTTGGCTATTTATTTTACACTTTGGCAAGCTTGTAGCGCGGCACCGAGCTTGTAGATCTGATTTTTATTTATTTAGAAAATGTGTGCAAATCTTTGAATATGTATTCTTTTATAGCCAACATTTTTTTTAAAATAATTTTTATCCCTCGATTTTGTAACCCTTTTTTTTTCACCCGGTGCCAATTTGCTAAGTGATCCTGGGCACTACACTCCCCCCACCAGCCTAGGGAGGCCAGGGCCGAGCTCATGCCTCCTTCAATGCATGAGAGCCAACTGACCTTCTTGTCACCTGACAGGGGGGAGTTTCCCTGGTTGGACGTAGCGCGTGGAAGGAACACGTTATTCCAACCAGTTCCCTTCACCTCCATCAGGCGCCCAGGCTGACCAGGGGGAGGCAGAGTATAGTGACCAGGATTACTACATGTTTTTGTGAGGGTATTAACTACCCCAGGAGACATGGGGAGAACATGCAAACTCCACACAGAGTAGGCCCTTTCGCCAACCCCACCCAGGGTATGGGCGCTGATGACGCGGAGGAGAAGACACGCCCACAGCGTCCCCGGCGGGAGTCGAACCCAGGACCTTCTAGCTGTGAGGCGACAGCGCTACCGACTGCGCCACCGTGCCCAGCCAACATTTTGAACTCCAATCTCTGCTTCTGGGGATCCCTGGAACAAAATATTTTGAGGCGGGGGGTCCGTGGCCAAATACATATAATTTGGGGGGTCCTTGATAATTATGAATAAGTTTGAGAACCACTGATATAGAAACATACGTTTTTTTTAGAAAACTGTTGGGATTTAGAAGACATTTGTAGAATCGGCCAGGTCTTAATGGGTTAACTGAGAAGGCTGTCTGCACCACACCTCTTGACGGTCTGACAGCTACAGTAGGTGCAAGTCATAGAGTTATAATACATCTAGAGGGCAAACCGCTCCGCCCCCACCTATTCATTTCAATGAAAGTTGCTCAAAAGCGCATGAAGCAGAGCCTTATATTAGAGAGTTCCGCCACTGAGGGGGCAGAAACAGCGTCGGTCACGTGGTTCATGTAAACTGGAAATAATGACAAACGCCCATAGACTCCAATGCATTCCGTAAACTTCCAGGTTTAGGGCTTTGTCACTATTCGCCAATAGAAGGCTATGTAGAACACCTGGCCCGAAAGAAGTGGACGGAGGTGATGACGTAACTCTCCTTGAATGGCTCTGGCATGAACCCGGAAGTACCTCTACTTCCTGGATTGTCTCCAACTTGGAGCCAATATAGCGTCCCAAATGCGGAAGTCCTGCAATACCAGGTTTGGCCACCAGGCTTCTGAGGCTTCAATCATTCTCCACGATTCTGGGGGCTTGGTGCAAGTAGTTGCAGTTTGTTTTGATTAAGAGCTTAATTAATTAATTGATTGATTAATTAATTAAAAAGGATAAGGCTGCATGGCGTAGTTTAATCTTTTTTTAACATAACCCATGAAAAAATTCATAGAAAGTCATAGAAACCCATTGTTGTCCAAAAAATATGTTTACAGTAGCCATACTGTCGTTTTTGGTGTTTCCAAACCTGGGGTCCGGGGCGGGCCCCAGGAGCTACAAACGCACAACGTGTCGCGATGTGACGCGTTTTGTGAGCTTGTAGAACAGCTATACAGGAAAGTATATGGGGGTTAAGTGTTTGAAAAAAAAACTAAAAAACAAAAACAAGAGTGTGTGTGCGTGCATGCATGTGTGTGGGGGGTCTCAGCTTGTGTCAGGAGTAAGAAGGGGGTCTCAGCTTGTGTCAGGAGTAAGAAGGGGGTCTCCAAGGAAAAAACATGATTGGGAACCGCTGCTTTAGTCCATTGGTTTTCAAACATTTTTTTTTCATGTCAAGGACCCCTAAATTGATATGTATTTGGTTGCAGACCCCCCATCTGAAAATGTATGATTTGGGTTACAAAATGTCCCAAAAAACCTTTGCCAAAAAAAAAAAAAAAAAGCAGATATGCAATTTTTGAATGGCCAAAGTATAAATTGTTTAAAACGATTGATACGCTGTATAAACACATTTTTCTGGGGACCCCCTGGAACCCCCTCAAGGACCCCTAGGGGTCCCTGGACCCCATTTTGAGAACCACTGCTTTAGTCAATGTAGTTCATCATAATGATGAACTTGTAAAAAAAATAAAAATCCCTCAGACTATCAGAGCCCTGAACACTGTTTTTTGTTTAGTTTTTTCTCAGTTTGCACATCTCTTCTTGTGGTTGTATCTAGCTTATTCACATACAGTATTTTATGTTTGCATTATTATGCTTTGGCCATCGTTCTGCTTTATATTCGGCACATTCTATATTCTGTATATCTTTCCTCTGGCTACAATGGCCCCTCTGTACACCATTATCTGTGGATATTGGTGCTGTTTTATGCTCACATAAGGTTATCTATGTTTATAGACTTTACAGACACTTTATGACTTATTACCATTGTTTTATAACCTTATTACGTACTTGTATAATAACTTATTGTCTCCGCCAGGCCGAAGGCGTGGCCGTCTGTGAACAGCTAATCTCCGGCACCGTTGGCCCGATCGACGTAAACCTGTGCACACACACTCCCTGGATGCCAGAGTGGTGCCTCTGCCCCACAATGTTTCACATTGGCCTGTTATAGCACCAACAGGAGACCGATTTTTGCAAAAAAAAATGTTTTTACATTACTCTTTTATTTTGTCCAAACATCACACAAATAGTATCTCTATAGTCATGTGATCAACACGGAGCTGTTCCGATTTTTCATATTCCATCCTGATTGGCTACGATTGGCATCTAGAGTTTGCAGGAGTGGCTCGCTTTGAGCGAAATGCCTCAAATCATGATTGACTGATTAATTTGATTGAATACTTTATTAGACAGAAATGTAAATAGCACAAGATACAGTCAGACATTTGGGCTAAAAGGATAAAACAAATAAAGTCCTGTGGACTTGTTTCCATTGTGGTCCTATGTATTCAATTCATCAACATAGCATAAAAAACTAATTTAAAACACAAAGTAGAACTAGAAAAAGTGCTCCTCGGAGCACAGGTCTCCGCCAGGTCAGGTAGGTTATTGTGGCCTCCTGGTGGCGCTATAATAGGCCAATGTTTAAAAGGGTGGCATTTGTTCCTCAACATAGTGTGAATGTGCGTGCAAAGTTTGACCACAATCGGACGGTGCGTTCATGATTTGCGGAATTTTGTTCAAAACAAGCCACTACTGCAAACTTTAGATGTCAATCTTAGCCAATAAGGATGGAATATGAAAAATCAAACACATCCGTCTTGATCACATGACTATGGAGATCATGTGTACCGATTTGCGTGAAATTTGGATAAAATCGGAAGAAGTAATATTAAAACAATTGTTTTACTTAAGTCGGCCTCCTGGTGGCGCTATAAAAGGCAAATGTAAAAAATGCAGGGCAAAGGTTTTTCCTTGACCTCTAGGGAGTGCGCATACAAAGTTTTACACAGATCGGTGCAGTAATAGGTAAAAACACAAATCGGCCTGTTATAGCGCCACCATGAGGCTGATTTGAAAATTTTCAAGTGGCATTTCTTCCTCGGCATAGTGGAAATATGCGTGCAAAATTTCACGGAAATTGCATGCTGTGTTCATGATTTGAGGCATTTTGTTGAAAACAAAGCACTCCTGCAAACTTTGGAATCCATTTTAGCCAATCAGGATAGAATATGAAAAATCTGAAAGACCCATTTCGTTAAATGACTATAGAGATACTGTGTACCGATTTGCGAGTTTTTTGGACAAAATCTGTAGGAGTAATGTCAAAAAATATGTTTTGCACAAATCGGCCTCCTGGTGGCGCTATAAAAGGCCCATGTGAAAAATTTGGGGCAGAAGTTCGGAATTGGCATCCAGGGAGTCTGTGTGCACAGTTTCGCTGCGATCAAGCCAACGGTGGCGGAGATTAGCTGCTCACAGACGGACGGACGGACGGACGGACGGACGGACGGACGGACGGACACAAGGACACACGGACGGACGGACGTGGTGGAAAACATACTCTCTCGCCATGCCTTTCTGCCTGGCGGAGACAAAAAATAAATGTCGGCAGTGAATGCCATCACCTTTCTATGGTAAAAGTGAGTTTACCTCCCCTTTTGATCTCCTGAAAGATGGATTCTCAGGCCTGTTTAGAAAGAAGCTAGTGATCCACATTCTTTAAGGGATGGTGTCAGAGCATTCCACATTTTGGTGGCAGAGTAGTAGGAAGAGAATCTTCCCGTGTTCTATAGGAGGGTAGTACCAGATCGATATTGTCGCTCCTTCTAGTATTGTGGCTGTGGGTGTC
The DNA here is from genome assembly GCF_963280865.1 of Gymnoscopelus braueri. NCBI lineage: Eukaryota > Metazoa > Chordata > Actinopteri > Myctophiformes > Myctophidae > Gymnoscopelus > Gymnoscopelus braueri. The sequence continues at coordinate 15,514,327 of NC_137605.1, forward strand.
ACTCACTTTGGTGAAGCGGTTAGTCAGGTATGAGGGTATTGAGGGCATGGGGGGCATGCAGAGCCTGTTTGACTATTCTTGAAAACCAATCCCATGTTCAATTGCTTAACCCCGTCTTCTACCCAGACCGACAAAATGTGTTGGAATTAGGTGGGTCATGGGCTTTAGGCCGAGAAGTAGTCAAATCAGTTTGTTTAGGGAGGTCTGAAGCTTAGTTTTTAGTGACATTGGGATGTTGGAGAACCAAGAGGTGCAAGCATAGTCAAAGTGGCTCTGGCAAGAGTTTTGAGAGCACTTTTGTTGACAAAAGAGGAAACTCTGCGCAAGAATCTTGTTATTTGATTTACTTTTTTGATCACTTTTGATGCAATTTTTTTACCTGTCAGTTTGTTGTCAAGAATACAGCCCGAATAGATAACCTCTTCTTTGCTTGAGATTTGTCAACTCCGACCTTGAAATCTTTTGCATTTACATTACTGAGGGAATGTTTGGACCCAAAAATAATGGATTCTGTTTAACTAAGGTGTAATGACAGTTTGTTATTGGAAAACCAAGTACGGATTTTACTGAGATCAAAACTGAGAGCTTCCTCAACTTGCATTTTGTCCTCGCCCGAGACCAGGAGTGCCAAGTCATCAGCGAACAAGAACAATTTGCAGTTACAGGCTGCTTTCATGTCGTTAATAATGTATAGAAGGAACTATAACGGTCCTAGTACGCTTCCTTGGGGAACCCCGCAGTTCACTGGGAGGAACGAGGACATGGTTCCATTAATATCAACAACTTGTTCTATTCCCTCAGGGTAGGATTTCATCCAGTTTACAGCTGTGCTATCGAAACCGATCGCCTTCAGCTTATTCAGTAGAATTGAATGATTTACAGTGTCAAACGCCTTTTGGAGGTCCAGCATGACCATGTCGCAGAATTAGCCCGAGTCTACCTCACGTTTGATGTAGTCGGTCAAATACAGTAGACATGTGTCAGTGAACGCAGCGTCCGATTGCCGTGAAACCTTGCTTGACATTTCCACTAGGCCGAGGAAGAAATGCCACCCTTTTCAAATTGTCCTGTTATAGCGCCACCAGGAGGCCGATTTTTGCAAAAAAATCTTTTATATTACTCCTACAGATTTCATCCAAACATCATGCGAGTTGGTACACATTATTATATGTGATAAAGATGGATCTGTCTGATTATTCATATTCCATCCTGATTGGCGAATTCCGAAGATTGCTGGCCCACAATAACCTACCTGACCTGGTGCAGACCTGTGCTCCGAGGAGCGCTTTGTCTAGTTTCTTAATAATATAATATACTGTATATCGTCTGTCGGGTGAAAACCTCATATATGTCCAAAACTGTTACTTTTCAGGGTTCAAATTCAAAAATAGTAGCAGATCTACTAGCTCAAAATGCTCAAACGTGCCAATAGAAAAACAGCACTTTAATGACACAGTAAAATTATACCCTCCCCCTCATTATCATAACCCAACAGGTGTGGGCATGAGGAGGGACTAGGACAGGTGGGTGGTGCTAAGGTGGTGGAGGAGGTGCTAAGGTGAGAACCAGGTATACTTAATGAACTGGAGGCGTGTCCACATAAAACATAATTTTAACACTTTCTGTACACTTTTTAGAACAAAAATCTTCCTCCTAGTATAACCATAATACCTGATGATTATGTTTTAGGGGGGGGGGGGGGATCACTGAAAATCACGGCACCCCGTCTTTAAGTATATTTTCATGCCAATACTTTTGTATTTTTACTCAAGTAACATTTTGAACACAGGCCTTTTACTTGCAGCAGAGTCTTTTTATATTGTGGTATTGCTATTTTTACTTAAGTAAACTATCTGAGTACTTTTTCCACCACTGCAAATAACACCTCTTGAATCTTGTCCTTTCTTCGTGGAACAGTGAATGCTTTTCCACCTCTGTCCCCGTGCATACCCGGCATCGCCGCGTTTACATTCTGAAAGCTCTCGACACCGTAACGTTGTTCTGGGACTCTGGGAGAGATTACGAGTGCCCCTGTTCATTGCAATTATGCATTATGCTGATCACATCAACAGCACAGCTCTGGGGCCTTGTTCGAACAGGCTTTTGGCTGGACCTGCAGGTACGGTACAGTACCAGCACTGCAGACCTGCATGTCTTTGACTGACTGACTGACTGACTGACTGACCTTTTTTGATTGATTGAATACTTTATTTGTCAGAAATGTAAACAGCACGTGGTACAGCCAGACATTAAGGCTAAAAAGGAAAACAGTCACAACACAACAAAAAAAAGTCCTGGCGACTACTTTCCATTGTGGTCCTATGTATTCAATTAATCAGCATAGCATACAAAATAAAACAATAATACAAACACTACAAAGGATTTACATTCCCTTGTGGTCTCCTGATAGATGTTTTTTAAGGCCAGTTTTGAATGAAACCAGTGTTTCACATCCTTTAATGCATGGGTTCCCAAACCTTTCAGCCCGCGACCCCAAAATAATGCGGCCATTGACTCGCGACCCCACCTAAACCTGGAGGTCATTTATGCACATAAACTTGCACGTTCGGTGCACATTTGTAATTTATTAAAATGGTAAAATGTACTATTTGTAATCATTTTTAGATTGTATTTCATCCATTCTGTTGAATTAAAAAAATATATATATATATTTTTCTATTTTTTTGTATGACCCAAAATAATTTCGCGACCCCACCGTCAGTCTAGACCCCAACTTTGGGAACCCCTGCTTTAATGGATGGGGTCGGGGCATTCCACATATCCCCCCCCCCACACTTTTGGGATGAAGGAAAAAAAAGAAAGAAAAAAAAAGCACAATTTTTGTACCGAATTAACCGAATGAAAGTTAAAAAATAAATTAAAAAAGTAACAAACCCGGGGAAAAAACGATTTGTTTGCGCACACACTGCACGCGCGTGCATGCGTCTCCTTCGGTTCTAAAATGCCCTCTGAATCCCTGCTCACCTCTTCTGACTCTAGCACTTGCCCTATAGCCTTGACAACCTTCCTTGCAGGCTCATGCAAGGTCAACGTGCAAATTGGATAGCATGTGATCAGGCGCGTATCGTCATTGGGGCCAACGAGGCCATGGCCCGGTCTGTAAACCCAGTTTGTCCCTGTGTAGGGGCAAGATCCAGGGGGGAAAAAAAACTAAAAATCAACATTAGCAGTCCCTCACCCTATTCTGTTGTAGCCGACCACAGAAAGTTTCCTTTGTTTTCAAGTGGGGCTCATGAGTGGCCATTAAAAACCAGTTTAGCCGTCAAACCGGTTCTGGCCCGGTCAACGTTAGACTCCACCAAACGCCACTGCATGTGATGTAGACAGATGCCAGGTTAATTTGTTGACCTGGAATCCTATAGCTTGTAGTTTCAATGTACAGTAGATTTATTTCTTGATATTATACGGTTTAGACTGATGATAATATGTTGGTTTCTGCCAGACAGCGACGATATGTGTAATTATAATAATAGGCCATGTGGAGTGGAAGTGAGTGGAACATAATTGCACAAGCTGCATCTTAATCTAAATCAATGAGTGACATAGTGGCACTATATACTAGTACCGTATGTTGAATATTAATGTAGCACAAATGTAAAAGGAGATAGATCTACACATTAATTAATTTTAGGTCTTCAACGTTTTTCAGGCCAAGGACCCCCTAGCTCAGAGAGAGATGAAGCAGGGACCCCCACTACATACTGTATAAAATTAAGATTACACTTTTTCGTAGATGGCTTCATAGACTAGCACTATCTTCAGTGTATGTTGAATTCGTGTTAATGTGTATGTTCAGACATTTAACCACTTAAACCGTCAACACTTAGTAAACTTGACCTTTCACTCTGTACTTGGTCTGCTCTTTTTTCCCTCTACACCAACCAAATAGTATAGGGAGGGATGCTAGGGTTCAAGTGCACGGTTCATGTAAAAGAACAACAAAAAAAACACAAATTTGGCGGACCCCCTGTTGATGACCCCTGCTGTAAGCTATTTACAACTAAGTCAATACAGTATACTACTGTAGATTTTTTTTAAAGATATTAAAACACCATATCCTCCTGAGACCCAGCTTTTTTCTTTGTGCACCGCAAGTGGACATCAGGTTTTGTAAATGTTGTCTAATACTGTACATGTGACTCTATTGAGTCCTGGTGTTCTTTACAGAGGACAACCGTATAGCTTTAAAATGATGTGCCGTATCATGTGTGGGGGTGTGGCCATGTGAGGGGCGTGGCCTGTGTTGACATTTTGAATTACATCTTTATTTACATCATCACAGCAGCACTGCAACAAATACATATTTATAGAAAATGCTAAATAATCCACATTTGTTGAAAATGCAACAAATACATATTTATAGAAAATGCTAAATAATCCACATTTGTTTAAAATGCAACAAATACACATTTATAGAAAATGCAACAAATGAATATTTATAGAAAATGCAACAAATACATATTTATAGAAAATGCAACAAATACATATTTATTGAAAATGCAACAAATACATATTTATTGAAAATGCAACAAATACATATTTATAGAAAATGCAACAAATACATATGTATAGAAAATGCAACAAATACATATTTATAGAAAATGCAAAAAATACATATTTATTGAAAATGTAACAAATACATATTTATAGAAAATGCAAAAATACATATTTATTGAAAATGCAACAAATACATATTTATAGAAAATGCAAAATAATCCACATTTGTTGAAAATGCAACAAATACATATTTATAGAAAATGCAACAAATAAATATTTATAGAAAATGCAACAAATACATATTTATTGAAAATGCAACAAATACATATTTATTGAAAATGCAACAAATACATATTTATTGAAAATGCAACAAATACATATTTATAGAAAATGCAACAAATACATATTTATTGAAAATGCAACAAATACATATTTATAGAAAATGCAAAAAATACATATTTATTGAAAATGTAACAAATACATATTTATAGAAAATGCAACAGGTAGAGATACTAAGTTGGTCAGCGTGGCCTTCTACTGAGTTTCAGCTACATTCATCACAGTATAGATAACATCTGCACACATATGTTCTGTCCTCTAAAACACACACACACACACACACACACACACACACACACACACACACACACACACACACACACACACACACACACACACACACACACACACACACACACACACACACACACACACACACACACACACACACACACCTCCTCTAAGCTCCCAGACTGCCAGTGCTATCGTCAAATCTTTTACAGAATGGTTATAAGGGACACATCAGGGGGACGAACAAACTCTCTCTCTCTCTCTCTTTCTCTCTCTCTCTCTCTCTCTCTCTCTCTCTCTCTCTCTCTCTCTAAGGTCAGCCTTAACATGGTTTAGCATTATCCATATGGTAAAGGTTAGGGATATGAGAGGATGAAAGATCATATACCGTCACTGTCGGGTGGAAACCTTGCATCTCCAAAACCATTCCTTTTTTTATCATTATTTTACAAACATGATCAAGTTGTGAAAATAGCTGATCTACAAGCTCACAACGTGTCACGTGTGAGCTTATAGATCTACTATTTTCACAACTTTTGTGCGACACTATTGCATGACGAAGTAGGGCGTAAAATTACGAAAAAGCGTAAAACGCTGAAATGTGGAGATGCGAGGTTTCTGCCCCGATACCCAGGTCTGGCGGTTCAGCTTACCTCGTTCTACCCTACAAAAGGCAATACAACAGAACCTGCATGAGCCGTGAACATCCAGGCTTTAACACTGTGTTATCTGCTGTGCTGCTAGAAGCCTTACATGTACAAGTAGACAGTATATCAGAGGCAGTGGGGCAGTTGTGGAAAGTAACTGAGTAGCCTACTGTACATAAGTACAATTTTGAGTTACTTTACTTGAGTATTTCCATTTTTAAATTATTATGCTTTTACGCCACTACATCTCATGGGCAAATATTGCACTTTTTTTTCACTCCACTACTTTGGTACTCCAAGTATACTTTGGTGCCAAAACCTCAATACATTGTTGAATACAGAACTCAAAGTGGGGTCCAGGGGACCAGCAACACAATCACTTTAACCATAATGTTATACTTTGGCTATTCAAAAATAGCCGATCTACAAGCACACAGGCTCTAGCTTGTATATCTGCTATTTTTAGAAAAGATCGTGAAAATCTTTTAAAAACTTTGAACTTTTCTTGATTTTACTTCACTTCTGGAAGTCCCGCGACCAATTACATATCAATTTGGTGGTCCTTCCATGAAAAAAAGGTTTAGAACCACTGCTTTAAGTAAAATCTTTGCGATCTTCTGGTAATGTGTTTTAATAGAATATTTCTAATGTTCAACACTTTGGTTCAACGTTGTTGTTTTAAATGTGCTCTATAAATCAGTGGGGTCCGGGGAATCAAAAAAGGTTGGCTATTTAAAAATAGCAGATATGGCCTGGACCGCTGGCCTAGGTTCTATTGCAGCCTGACAGCGTGTCGCGAGTTCGAGTCCCGATCCCAACGACCTTTGCTGTGTGCCTCTCCCTGTTTCCTGTCTATGTACTGTACACTATCAATAAAAGGCAGAATAAGACCCAAAAGAAATAGCAGATATACATCTGCTATATTTTTTTAAACATTTGGAAAAATGTAAAAATGTTTGATTAATTTAGAATGTTTTTTTTTTAAACACAAATCTTCTCTTCTGCGGGTCTCCCTGGCACAAACCATTTTCAGATCGGGGGGGTCGCCCGCGTTCCAAATACATATTGGGGGGGGTCCTTGACATGAAAAAGTTTGAGAAATGCATGCTATAAATAAAGTGGATTGAATTGTGTGCATGGTTTGTCATCAGGCTGGCTCTAGCATGGGGCTCAGAGGAGGGCCAGCACACCCTGGGAGAAGATGCTGCAGCACACGGCAGCCATTTGGCTCTTTTACGTCACACTCAGGGGAGTGGGAAGTGTTGTTCTCCCCTCCAGTATGACCAAAGATGGTGGATTTACAATATTCCATCCCAATCGGAGCCACTAGAGGCGAACATTGCATACAAATGGTCTCCTAAGTGGGGGCCATCTGACGGCAGATCTCACACACGTCCTATGTTTACTGGTGCTAGATCCCGCGAGAGTGTGTTGCTGGGACAGAGAAAGGTCAATAATAAGGTAGATTTTCTCCTGATGTGTCTGTCTGAAGAACGCCATTTTAGTGTCAAAATGTTCGGAATATCGTGTGGCTTGTGGCGATTGGATCCAATATTTAGGTTCAGTGACCATGGGGTAAAGACTCATTCAGAAGCTGTGTTCGTGTTCACTTCTCCCATTGGATAGACTCACACCTAATTCCAGATACAGATACAGGAGTAAACCGGAGATGGCATGTCTTTCTTTTTCTTTTTATCTGGGGTATGAAATAAGAGCAAAATAGCCGCTGTGTGAATACTGTATAATAAGGCAGGGATTCTCAAAGGGATTCCCACAAAAATAATTGGCAAAAACATTATTTTATTGATAACTAGTCCAACCCGGTCGACGCATCCGTGGGGGGATATGCGCACATGAATTCGCAACCCGGGGGGGGGGGGGGGCAGTTCGTCCCATAGCTCGTGGGGCCATCCCACAGCTGGCCAGCCCCGTATCCATGGCGATGGCATCACCACCCTCCCTATACCTACCACTACAGAGCATTGGCTAATTATAGGAGGATATAACATAAATATAACGAAACATGTGTAAATATGTGTAAATGCACAAAACGCTTTTGAGATTTTCCAGAGGGCCCCGATCCAGAAAAGGTGGAGAACCAGCTGCTGTTATGGTCAATGGCCGCCCACCGGGAAAAGACAAATCCTGCCATGCCTCCTCCATCCCCCATCTCCCCGCAGAAAATGGCATCGTCTGAGCAAGAAAGGATAAGATTGGCTTTAAATACTCAGGGATGGGGACCGACATGTACTTGTCATCACAGGGATCTCAGCCCAGAAGCAGCTTAAAGGCAAAGAATTTATATCTGGGGATAACAGAGCATCCCTGGACACACACAGACTGTAGATCCACAGACCATGATTCACTACAGTGCTGGGTCCAACTTACAGTAAGGCTTTGGTGGTGGAGATATGGTGGGTGTTGATGCAGTGCTGCTTGCATGGGGATGTGCACACTGTATCTTTGTGCTGACACTGGGGAATTTGCTGTAACAAACAGAAGTGGCAGAAGTGAGATCCTCGGTTTGGTTCTGCCTCTCGTGCCTCTCCTGTCGTTTGGCACAGGTTAGGGTTGGCAGAATGTGAGGAAAGTGTAGGGGCACATTAAAGAGCCCCTAAACAGGAAGTACCCTAACCCAGTATGAGTAGGCCTATAAGCAGTGTTATGTATTCAAAGTGTGTCAGACCAAAAAATTATAATGTTATAAACCACCCAGACAAATTAGAATTATTAATATAGCATGACGCACTGGCCAAAAGATGGTAGTGCACTCTAGGGTATGACCTGAGCGTCACCTGAGCGTGTCATCAAGTGAGGTGCTTAGCCCCGCTAAAGTACCTGCTTTAAAAAAATACTTGAGTACAAAAGTAAAAATTATAAAGTTCATTTTCTTTTTTAATTTCAAAGCATTTGCTGTTAAAAAAAAATTGATTTTCCTTCAATATATCAACAATCGTGAACATAGCAGATCTGCAAGCTCAGAACATGTCACGATGCGATGAGCTTGTAGATCTGCTGTTTTCACTATATTTGACATATGGATTATGTGGTTAATACATAATGTACTGTTTCCCCATGTGCAAAATAGTCAGAAGTACAATATTTGTCTTTGAAACAGAGGAATTCCACAACACTTGAAACTTGAAAGATAATTGATAGTCATGTATCCAAAAAATACAAATACTCAAGTAAAGTCCAGAAATATCCCACTTCTGACACCATGTATAATGAAGGAGACGGGACACCGTGGAGTAACGTAATATCAACAAGTTTACTAGTAACCAGGAAGTCACATACAGCCAATGCATCATGGGTACTGTAGTCTATGCACTGCTACAGTACTCGCGTAAATATACTTTGGTTACTGTCCACCACTGATGGGAAATGTAAGATGAGTGCATAGTGCTTGTCACGGGCCGGACTGCGTCCAGGACCCGAGAGGAGATTCAGAGACTCCGCTGGCCTCAGCTATCCATCAAACAGATAATTTTTAGTCTTGCGGTGACACTGCATAAAGCCTCTGAATTTATGAAAATTGATGGCCATTAGTTACATCTCTCTGCCCTGTAGTTCAGTTCGATTTGGGTTTGATCACATTGGGGGAGTCGTAACACCCAGACAGGGGAAGATGTAACTCTTGTTGTTAGTGCCAAAAAGACATTGGAAAATGCTTCATCACAAGCCCCAATGGCTTGACATCTCGGTTTATGATGAAGACAGTGGTTCTGGGAACCCCCAGGGGGTCCCATGGGGTCCCCAGCAAAATGTATTAATACAGCATCACAATTAACAACTTTATCCATATCTTATAGGTTGGATGTTGAAAAATAGCAGATATACAAGCTTGTACAGGTTCTATTTTTGAACATTTTATAAAAATGTCGAAAATGTTTGGAAGACAAATCTTCTCTTCTGGGGGTCCCTGGCACAAAACCTTTTCAAATGGGGGGTCCGCGGACAAATACATATCAATTTGGGGGTCCTTGACATGAAACAGTCATTTTCATGTCAATGAATGCGTTCTTATCGCAGAGAGCCACTGCGATAAGACACTCGGGGGACTTTGGATGTACTCTACTATAGAAACGTGCATGTCATTTATCAAACTATAGGTGCTAACCGGCCGAGAAAGGCAGTCTGCTCATCCTTTTAAAGAGTACATTTCGCGTCATCGCAAAGTGTACCTCTCTCTCATGTATGCACATTATGCAATTAAGGGAGGACTGTGCGAATACGTGAGAGGAATATATGATAAAGGATATGCGTTTAATAACGGGAAGATATGATAAATGTGGTTGATTATGCATTCTTGCTGGGTTTACTAAACGCTGGCACAGATTGGTGTGGAACTAAAAAGCAGGTGCTAATTAGTGGAGGCAGATTATATTAGCCACTTAAAACCCTATACATATTATGACCGGGGTCCCACAGGGCTCTATATTAAGTCCGCTCCTATTTTTCCCCCTCAACACCAAATCTCGTAGCTGAATAAAGCAGATCTACAAGCTCACAACGTTGTGAGCTAGTAGATGTGCTATTCTCACCGATTGTTCGCCCCCAGAATACTGTAGGAATGCTAGGGTTCAAGTGGTTAAAAGGAAGGGTGTGATGGAGATGACAGTAATTGAAGCAAGTAGACACAGACAGCCAAAAGAAACAATAAAGAATGTAAATGTAGTCTACTAGAGGTTCGGGCTGCTACGCGGCGCTCCCGTCTAGTAGCCTGGCCCGCACGTCGGAGACAGAGACAGTAGAGCGTGTACACGTTCATTGCAACACCGGTGCTTGTTTCTCGCACATGATTTGGCAACACCAGAGCCCATGATGGTCCGCTTGTTTTTCATTTATGTAGCAACACCCGGAGGCAAAAACGAAACCGAAACTTACATTGTGCTAAAGGGTTTCCCCTTCCGGTGTGGTCGCTACTGTGGCAAAATATTGTTGGACGATAATAATTATGCTACAAAGAGGCAAATGTATAGAGAGCAATGGAAAGTGGACGAAACAATGCGCAAATGTAGTGCGCACGTTGTGGCTAGTGTTGTAGTGACATGTGATATGTTGTTGTTGTGTTGATACTGAAACAATGAAATGGCTTCAGGGGGGTAGCTTCAGCGGGGGACAGGAAGTGCTGACTTTTCTCAATTGTAATATAGGATAGCAGGGGTCTTCAACAGGGGGCTGGGACCCCTAGGGGATCTCCAGAGTTACTGCAGGGGGGCCGCCAAATCTTTATATGATTAGGATTTTTTTTTTACATGAATCACTTGAACTCTAGCTGTCCTATTCTGAGGGGAACATTAGCCGAAAATACACAATGCCTCGCTGCAAGGCGATGTGAGCTTGTAGATCGGCTATTTTCGGCAAAGAGGTTTGTTAAGTATGGGGGGGAAAGTATTGAGGGTTTAAGACAGTGTCTGAAAATACACATTAACATGAATCCAACACAACGCTACAATGATAGTGCTGCCAAACAAGAATGAATCCATCTATGAAATCGATGAAAAAGTTTAATCTGCAACACAATTTTATACAATATGTAGTGGGGGGGTCCCTGCTTCATCTCTCTCTCAGCTAGGGGGTCCTTGGCCTGAAAACCGTGAAGACCCCTTGCCTATTGATTAAACAGCCACGCTAAAGTAAAGGCCAAATGTATACAATATGGCATTTTCATATGGCGTACATTTCGTCACCAGATCTGATCGTGTTCGCGGGGACATCCGCGTGCATGGCAGATTTTGTGACCACATGCACTTGATGCGTATAGACAAGAACACTGACTGCACTTGAACAGTCTGAGAGTGGATCACCTTGGTGCCCGATAAAAGACTTGAAATTGAAGTGTGTGTTTGTTGGCAGGTTGGTTGAATGGAATAAAAACAGAACAGAAAACGAATAAAAAGATTACTTTTTGAAGCTTTGCTGAAGGAATTAGAATCTGAGTTCTTCAGAGAATAACAGGGAGGCAAAGAAATTAATCGTCTCTGTCGGGTGGAAACCCCATATGTCCAAAACGGTTTATTTCAGGATTCAAATTCTAAAACGGCAAAAGTGGCATACCTACAAGCTCAAAACGCACCACTTCGCGCTGTGTTTCGAGCTTGCGGATCTGCTGCCTTTGACATTTTTGTGTGACGCTGTAGTATGATCAAGTAGGGCATTAATTTACAAAAAAAACACAAATGTTAAAATATGGAGATAAGAGGTTTCTGCCCAACAGCAACGAAATGACGCAAGATAGATTTAACTAGGACAGTGGGCCTCCTCTTCACAATGGCCTCTTGCCATGGCACAAATTCTTCAGTTGTCTGGAAGGTCTTTAGATTACGCTTTGTATTGAGTACAGCACGTGTTGCTCTTGCTCTTGAAAACATGATTCCTCAAGCACGTCTGCAGACACAAGTTGCAGTATAATCACAACCACCCTGTCCAGAGGGCCACATTGCATATACTGTCGGGCAGACGCTTCTTATCTCTGTATTTTAGCTTTTTTCATAAATTAATCGTCTCTGTCGGGTGGAGGCTGAAGTGGTTAGTGTATGATTTTTAATAATCCTCAAAATCTACAAAGTAACGAGAAACTAGTTTTCAAATAATTGTAGTGGACTAAAAGTACAATATTTGCCTCTGAGATGTAGTGGAGTAGAAGTAAAAGAACTGAAGATTGGAAATACTCAAGTAAAGTAAAAAATACCTCAAAATTGTACTTAAGCACAGTACTTGAGTAAATGTACTTAGTTACTTTACATCACTGGTACACAGGCCATTTGGCTGGAGTATCACAGCTCACATTTTGTTGTGCTAGCTGTCCCCAGACCAATGCGTATACATTTCCCATGGGTGCCTTATAGTGCATGGCCTTATCAGGGCTCAAGCCCGGGCCTTCAAGGACATGAGCTAAAAATCACATTATTAATATATTTCATAAATGATTAGATGTTTGCCCCCCAGGGGCCAGGCATGCTATACAGAGGTTTCCTGTGCGTATACTATGATCAGAGCACTGTAGTGTGTAAACAACAAATCACATCCGCTTCATCGGTATAGCCGCGGCGTAGCAGTAGATGAGATTCCTAGCAGGTGAAAGATCATCATTTATTGTCACATCACAGGTTTTTACAGGTGTAAAGAAGTGGGTGAAATTATTTATTTCGTGCGCGCTCATTTTGTAGTTTGTGTGAGAAAAACGCACGTGATAGAAACTTACGTGCGTAAGTTAATAATCAAAAATATATAATCTCTGCTGTCCGGCAGGAACCAGCTAACTCCAAAACGTTCATTTTTCAGGAAATGACAAAAACAAAATAAAAAGTGGAGTTAGGAGGTTTTGTTCATCATTGATAAGAACAGCTGAATGGACCTCCAAGCTCACAATGAGGTTGGAGGTCAAAAGAGGTGGAGCCTGGAGTCAGCAAAATCAGCTAACTCCACCTCCCTCCCATTGGTGGAGTTAGCTGGTTTAGCAGAAAGTGTGAGGATCCAATGGAGCTGGTTTTGTCAGAAGTGCTTTTTAATACTTTTCATTGGTTCAATATATTTTTTTTTAATATGATTTATGGAAAAAAATGCAAAAGCGTCAAAATGGAGTTAGCTGGTTTCGGCCGGACAGCAACGAATACATACGGATAGCGTATGTAGTAGCAGCCATGCAGGCATGTACTTGATGTTTAGAACAGTAGCATCATATCGCCGCTGTCGGGCAGAAAACTATTAGCCCCATATTCTAACTTTTTACGCTTTTTCGTAAATTAACGCCCTACTTGATCGTACTACAGCGCCACACGAAAGCATCAAAAGTAGCAGATCCACATGCTCGAAACGCTGCGCGAAGCGACAGGTTAGAGCATAAATAGGCAACTGGCGGCCCCCACCTTCTCTTGATGCGGCCCTTAGGTTAATATGGGAATACTGATATATTATTGATTTCAGCTGTTACATTTCCAAACATGCAAACATGACCCGCTTTAATTAATTCAGTCTATAGTAACTTAATGACTAGTATAACAATTCTATTGTCATTTTAATGTCCAATGTATTTGTATTTAAGTTCATAAAGTTAACATAAGTATAACTAAATGCATTTGAAATTAAATGAAAATTTTACTTTTCAGGATTCCAATTCAAAAATAGCAAAAAAATAAATCAGGATCCCAATTCATAAATAGCTAAAATAGCAGATATATAAGTTCAAAACGTGTCGCAGTGCGGCGCGTTTTGAGCTTGTAGATCGGCTATTTTTGCTACCTTTGTGTGACATAGAATGGCGAAGTACGTCATTAATTTACGAAAAAAGATAAATATGGAGATAAGAGGTTCCTGCCCGACAGTATATTATGCAATGTGGCCCTTTGGAGTGAGTGTGGAAATATAGTGGCCCTCTCCATCATCTAACCTGGGTTAGTAATAAATAATAATATAATAATAATATATAATAATAGTAACAGTTTTGGACATAATGAGGTTTCCACCCGACAGAGACGATATGTAAGTGTGTAGCCTACTTAACATGCCGCCATGAGGCGAGGTTAAAAAATAAAGTACCAGCAGTTGCACTGCAGTTCAATATGAAGATGAAGTGTCAGACAGAAGCGCTCAGAAACAACAACAACAACAACACATAAAAACAGAATAAATAGAGTGTAATGGAACTTTCCAGAAGGTCACAGACCTTCTGTTGGGACGTGTGAGCAGGAAGGGAACAGAGAAGTGGAGCAGACAACCACCACATGAGGAGGTCTGGTGAGAGACTGCTACGCTACTGACCTGCAGGGTTGCCGGGGCAACAGAATAGACAAACAGGTGTGTTCCGCTTACGGAGCCAAAATTGGACCTGAATCCTGCCAGAATAAAAAAAAATAACCTCTGGCTTCTCTGCCTCTGAACAGCAGTAAACTATCGTTAATGCTGTCGAGCGGAAACCTTGCAAGTCCAAAATGTTATTTTTCCAAAAATGGAAAGAAGAACCTGCTTTTCCGATGGATCCAATGTATTTATTAGTTTAGTCTTAATTTTACTATTACACAGCTTGTTTGAATGCTCGATTCTGATTGGTCAATCACTGAATTCAGCGGTGTGTTATTTCTGCAGTGGTGGGAAAAGTACTCCAATACCAATACTGCAATATAGTCCAGAATTCAAAATTTACTTGAGTAAAAGTACAAAAGTATTGGCATAAAAATGTACTTAAAGTACCAAAAGTAAAAGTACTAAAGTATTTGAAAATAGCAGTTCTTGTAGATCGGTTATTTTCAAATAGCCTATGTATAAAATAGGGCTAAAGTGGTTAATGTATGTTTTATAATATAATAATTTATATCTGAAACGTAACTAGTAACTAAAGTTCTCAAATAAATGTAAGAGTAAAAGTACAATATTTGGATCCGAGATGTAGTGGAGTTGAAGTAAAAGTACTGAAAATTTGAAATACTCCAGTAAAGTAAAAGTACCTCAAAATTGTACTTAAGTACAGTACTTGAGTAAATGTACTTAGTTACTTTTACACCACTGGTTATTTCTGAATAATGACCGCTGTGTAATCAAAGGCTCAGAGCACCTGGCCGCGCTGCTGGATTGTGTGCCGTATCCAACATGACAGTCATGTAAACAAACACACAATGTCATTTACAGCGTTGGTTTTTCAACCCTTTTCATATCAAAGGTCCATTATTTATTCTGCATTTGAGCCACGGAACCACCGTTTGATGAGATTTAGACTCTCAGACCCAATACTTTGAATATGTTGTCGTTGGATAAGATTGTGTCCACAATTCCATGCTGTGTTGATGTGGTTTCATCATAGGAGAGATAACAGGCAAACGTTGATCAAAATAACAATTCTTCTACATTCTCTAATTGTGTAGACTTCTTGTAGTCATGCAGACGTTTAACAATATTTTAAGCTCTCAAGAGTTAGAGATAAGGGTCCATTTGGTTACCAACTGTCCATCATTTAGCTGAGGACCACCTGGAACCCCCTCAAGGACCACTGGTGGTCCCCGGACCACTGGTTGAGAAACACTGATTTACAGCAAAGCATTGCTCTCGAGAATGTTTTTGAAAACATTTGAAGCGATAAATAGACAATGCATGCAGTAACCGAAAATGTATTCTATTTAATCAACACTTCCCGTTGTTTTCCAAGGCGACACGTTGCACTGCGACGCACCCGGCATACATTAATGGACTGCTTTCATAACCATAAGCAATGAAATACTTAGTTTTTGTTGTTACTTAGTTATACATTTCTTTATTAAGTAGCTGTGTAATAAGCCGGGTAATTGACGGCAAGCCGGTCATTGTTGAGACATAAACCCCTTCAGGGTGATAAGACCCTGTCGGGGGTTTATTTCTCAACAATGACATGCTCACTGTCAGTTATCCCTTGCATAAGCTCTTAATAAGTGTCATCGGGTTCATATTTATAATTAACCCATTGAGACCTGAAGCCGATTCTACAAATGTCTTCTAAATCCCAACAGTTTTCTGAAAAACGTATGTTAATATATCAGTGGTGCTCAAACTTTTTCATGTCAAGGACCCCCAAACTTATATGAATTTGGCCACGGACCCCCATCTGAAAATATTTGGTTCCAGGGACCCACAGAAGCAAAGATTTGAGTTAAAAGTGTTCGCTTTAAAATACATTATATTCAAAGATTTTCACGATTTTTCTAAAATAGCAGATCTACAAGCTCGTAGCGCAGCACTCGGTGCCGCGATATGAGCTTGTAGATCTGCTATTTTTGAATAGCCAAAGTGTAAAATAATGCTTTTTTAGCTCAAATCAAAAAGTGACACAAATGCGTTCCAAAAACAACAACATAATGTTCATCGCAATCCAACACATTGTGAGCTTGTAGATCTGCTATTTTCACGCAACACTGTCATATCGTCTCTGTCTGGTGGAAACCTCATATGTCCAAAACAGTTACTTTTCAGGATTCAAATTCGAAAAAAGCAAAAGTTGCAGATCGACAAAAACAAAAAGTTAGAGGATAATGGAGATACAAGCTTTCCGTCCGACAGCGGCGATAAAGTACAGAAGTTATGCTTCTCAAATTTCAAACAAATACTGCAAAACAGGGAGCAGGTGTCCGGAGGAGAGTGACTTTGCTATTCAGTCTCCCTCTTTTGATTTGTTTTGCTGCCTGCAGTGTGAGTGAAGGGAGGGGAACATTTGGAACTTTGACAGCTTACAGTATCTATAAAGGAAATAACTGACAGAACTATTTGTTTTTGTTTTCAGAAACAACATTACAGGAGAAAGCCAAAGTACTGTACATGAAAAAAAATAAAGAAGCCTTTCTCTGAAATATGTGTTGTATTCTTTTGTGGTTCCACAGAGTGATTTGATCTTTTGTTATTCAAACCCTTTTACCCTTTTGTTAACCAATTACCTATAAACCATAAACCATTTTCCCTCTAATCAAACAGATCTGCAAGCTCACAACACGTTGCAAATGCATGAATTTGTAGATACTAGACTAGACCATACCCGTCGGGGGATATGAGCACCCAAAGTATATGCAGTTTGGGTTATGCGCTGTGCACAGACAGTACTGTATATCAGGGATGGAAAGTGACTGTTGGTACCTGCAACAGTTCCAACAGACACGCACACGCGTCCCGTCGCACAAACACACACACGGCCGGACGGACCCGCACGCGCGGGCGTCCCGTCGCCACAGTGAACACACACACGCGAACCCACACACACACACAAACACACACGGCCGGATGGACCCGCACACGCGCGCGTCCCGTCGCCACTTAAGCGCGTTCTCTGTGTGTGCTTGTGGCAGACGGCAACAGTGTAACACAGTGGGTCTATGGATTGGACGCATGCGCAGTTTGATCATTCATCCCATAGGTCGGGGGGGCCATCCCTCACCTGGGGGAGCCGTAACCATGGCGACATTCTTTTACATAAAAACGCTAATAAACAGCCGGCATTTGGGGAAAGCGAAAAACGGGCTTCGGTATTCCGTGCACATGGTAATGGTCAATGGCTGTGTGCAAATGCAGAGCAATTGCTCCAGCCACTGAGGAGAACCGGGCGGAAGAGATTTTGGGCTCACCGCACAGACAGAGCTTTGTAGAATTATAGGAGGATAATAGAATAGAGACACGAGGGTTCATGTGGTTAATGCCCGTAGTCTGTCTGTATCCCTAAAAATAGACTTCTGCATACTTTAGTATTCAAACGAACCTGCTTTTAAAAATACTTAGTGTTGTTTGTAGGAGGAAGCCTTATACTGTCCTTTAACTCGAGGACAAATTCAACAGAGCAACGTTGTAATTGAGTAATATTTGACCAGGAGTACCTGTACTTTGACTCAAGAACTGGGGTTGAGTACTTAGTCCACCACTGAAAAAAATCCAAGGGAGACCCTTTTCAGCATGGAAAACGTGCTCCCTTCCAGCTCGTAAATTATTTTGTCAAGTGGCAAGGAGCCCTTTATGGTCACACAGTGAGTGGGTGATGTCGATAATGAGGTTGCACGCTCCACAGGGCCGGGGGAACACAGACATACCACCTCAACCTACTCAAACCATGAGGGCTGCCGCAAAGTGGATGCCGGGTCAAGGTTCAATGTCTATCCGATGCCTCCGATAGACAAACACAGCTCTATACGCACTGCTTGGTTTTCCACTACGCTGCACTATTGGCAGGCCCCTTGTCTCCTGACTGATGACTATATGACTGATAGTGTAGTTTGGAACCAAATGGGCCGTTATGGGTCTGTGTGGAATCAAATGCCATTTGGTTCCATTTGTACAGGAAAACTGATGGGGGTCTGTGGCTTGATGCATGTCAAACTGAGGGGTCTTTGAAATTCTAAAAGGTTGAGAATGACTGCTAAGTATTAAACGGCCTTCTCCACTCCCTAGGGCAGTGGTCCTCAAAGTGGACCCCCAGGGGTCCTGGAGGAGTTATGGGTCTGTAACTCTGGGAGTGTACAAATGATTTGGTTCCATTTGTACTCTCCCAGAGTTATGATTTTATAACGTAGATTGGAGTCCCAGAGATACGTTGAAAATGGTGTCAAATGGGGATACTTGGCCTCATGAATATCAAACTGAGGGTCCTTGACTGAGGGAATTTTATTTTGAGAACCACTGCCAGGCCCAATGTCCTTGAGGGGGTTCCAGGGGGTCCCCAGCAAAATGTGTTAATATAGCATCACAATCAGTTTAACCACTTTAACCCTATACATTGGCTATTTTAAAATAGACGATCTACAAGCCCACAATGTGTCACTATCACTATGCAACATTTTTTGAGCTTGTAGATCTGCTATTTTTTTTAAAATCTTGACATTTTTAAAAACATTTTGGAACATTTTTGAATATTTTGGAAACCTTTTAACAACACAAATCTTCTATGGGTTCCCTGCATGGCACACAATCTTTTCAGACGGGGGTCCGCGGACAAATACATTACTTTGGCGCTCCTTGACATGAAAAAGTTTGAGAACCACTGCATTAGGGTGGGCAGGTGGCAATGATAGGTGGGCAACCTGGGCAGCGGGTCGGAGAAGCACACTGGTATCACTGAGGTTGCTGGTTTGTGCCCGACCAGATGGCAGAAATATCTGGCAAAATGTCAGTTGGAAAACAGAGGGCTGTCAAAGTGAAGATCAGATGCCAGCTCCTGAATACAATTCTGTTCTATTCTATTTCATAAAATAGTATTCTACTAGGGTGGCCATACGTCCTCTTTTACCCAGACATGTCCTCTTTTGGGGGGCTGTCCGGCCTGTCCGGGGAGGTTTTATAAAATCCTTCAAATGTCCGCGTTTTGAGAGTTTGGGTAGCGTGTACTGTAGCCGTGTATCAGTAGGGGGGGACGTATCTTAGCAACAATGAAAGCGCTAACTCTCATTGGTCGTGTCATGAGTAAATGAGTCAATGAGCTGCTGAGCAAACTCTCAGACGCCAGGATCCTAGTGTTGCCATATCCGCTTATTTACCGCAACTTCTGGACAAGATTTGGCTTGTTTTTCTGGCTTGGTTTTGGAGGTATGTTTCCTTATTTCTCTCACGAGACTTGGCAACACTGCTGACAGGCTGCAGGCTAACAACAACGAGAGACACACACACTCACACACACACACACACACACACACACACACACACACTGGACAGAACATACATCGCGCTGCCTGTCATTTATTGAAAAAACCTCCGACATCTACACTTCATGGAGTACATTTTTTGTACCGAATTAACCAAATTAAGGTAACAAAACCCCCATAAAAAAGTAACAAACCCGACAAAAAACTTTTTAATATCTGTAATCTGTCAGAACTCTGCTCAACCGTTTCCAATGCTGATTTGTCAATTGCATGGTCTTCTTTCTCTCAAGTTCAGTATATTATGTTTTTATGGCTTATTGTGCATGTTGCATATTGCATTGCTTGGCCCCCGTATTGCTGCTTGCGGCAATTTCAGTTTTAATTAACTATATACTTCGTTGACCGGTGTTCCCCCAGGGGTCTGGACTTGGTCCCCTCCCTTTTCCCTCTACACCAAACCTCTTCGGTCAAAATAGTGATGTACAAGCTTGCAACACGTTGTGAGCTTGTAGATCGGCTGTTTTCACAGAATGTTTGCCTATATGACATACCCAGGATAGGGGCGCTAGGTGTCATGTGGTTTGTGTGATATATATATAAAGTGTGATATATACATAAATAAATGCATCATAATCCGCCCTTTTTTTTCACATTAAAACAGCTTTATTCAGATTAGTTCATTTCCTGATATTTAAACTAGTAGAAGGAATCCATGATGCGCCTCATGCTCATGAACCTCATGCCGCTGTCCATGCCCATGTTCATGAAGTTCCTGTACTCGCCGGGCCTCATGTACATCATCCTGCCTCTGTAGTTGGCCTGCTCGTACATCAGCCAGTGGCCGTCCATCACGTTGCAGGACATGCAGTTGTTCATCTGGTAACGGTCCATGATGTTCTCACAGTCGTCCATCATCTCGTGCATCTGTCCACCGAAGTTCTCCCTCTCGTAGATCCTCATCCTGTAGTTGCCCCTGTGCATGGGGATCATACGGCAAGACCTGATGGCGTCCCTCATGCCCATCATGCTCTGGTAGTCGGAGTACTCGCCCCTCCTCATGAAGTACTGGTTGCCCATGTAGTTGGTGCGGTCGTACACCATGAAGCAGCCCCTCTCCACCCTGCAGGAGTGGCACCTGTTCATGTAGGAGGACATGTCAGAGCAGTCACTCATGCACTCGTAGGAGCGGCCCTGGAAGTTCTTCTCCTCGTAGAAGGTGATCTTGTTCATCATGTTCATGCCGGAAGACATCTTTGTGTGGAAGTTGTTTCAGCTGTTGCTGTTGCTGCTGCTGCTGCTGTGGCTGTTGGTGAACTGACTTCCTACCTGGCTGAAGCCTTCCTTTTGTACAGTACCTGACCGGCAGAGGCTGCTTTGTGTGCCAGGCAGCTCCCCTGACACAGCAACACTCCATAGAAGAGCATAGAGCTGAGCTGAGGTTGTTCAGTGTTTCCACCTCAAAAACCCTTGGAAAGGCTTTTTCTCTGACGGCACAAAGCCTTTACCATTACGACAATACAGACAAGAGGCTGAATGGGTTAACAATGACTAGGGGGTCGACAATGATCTACTGTAGCTGATAGACCGTTCTGTCTCCCTAGGCCTAGGTGATCTTGTATCAGATCCAGTTGAGAGTCTGAGACAGAGTATGGGATACCCCCATTTTAGAACCCATTCTCTTCTCATTGTCTCCGCCAGATCGAAGGCGTGGCCAAGACTATGTTTTGCCCTCCGTCCGTCCGTCCGTCCGTGTCCTACCTTCCGTCTGTGAATAGCTAATATCCGGCGTTTTTCAAAGATCCTATCATTGGAGCAGACGAAAGTGACGTTTTTTGGACTGGATTCACATCCGTCCATTCCATTTTACAGGGTCCTAGGATCATTCCTAAGTTGTGTTAGAGCGGCCCTTGTGGGAAAAAAAAAAAAAAACGACGGGTGTATTTGAAAAAACGTCTATAGCCGGTTTTGGCACTCAATGTGTTAATAACTTGTGTTAATAAAATATATGAACACCTTCATATATCAAGGATTCTATAAAGTGTTATGTTCCAACCAGAACACTCAGGTCCTCCTCCGCTCTCGTACAAGATGTTCCCAAAGCGCTTCATAAAAACACTGGTGAGGCCGCCTTCTGGGTCTATGGCCCTAAGTTGTGGAATACACTACCACTGTAACTTAAAATGGTCAGCTCTCTTAGGGTTTTTAAGAGTAAGCTGAAGTCCTATTCTTTCAATATGGCATTTAATTAAATTGATCTTATGTTCACATCCTACGATTTTTTTATTATTATTTTCCATTTAATTAAAGGTAGGGATTTTCTTTGGTTGAAATAAGTCTTAAATAGCTCTAAATTCTGATATTACTCATTGCTATAGAGTGTCTGATCAGTGAGGGGCAGCCATAGCTGAGTGGTTAGTGAGCCCGCCTAGGGAGCCAGAGGCCCTGGTTGCCCCAGGTACGATTCCAGGCCAGGCCAGCAAATGTGTCGATGAAATGAAATTTGTCCCTGAGCAAGACCCTTAACCCCTAATTGCTCACAGGCCCTCATTGGAAACAAGACCGTAAGGACTTTCATGAACGGACCTGTTAAAGGAATTATCCTTATCCTAACAGGAGTCTCCATGTCTCTCCAGCTCTTTATAAAACAGAAAATGCATTTTCGTTTCATTTCCAATTTGATCCATTAAGGATAGAGAACTCAGTCAGGATACAGATTAAACAAGTGAAATTGGAAGTGATGACACTAAGAAATGAGCTGACAAAATGGGAACTGGAACACTATAAAAAATTAAGCTGATAAATGGGTACTCTCTTCTGATTGGCTGAAATATTGTCACCTACCAAAAAAAAAAAATCTGTTTATTAAAGAGCTGGAGAGACGGGGAGGCCCCTGTTACTGAACAAACACTATAGCAATGTTTACTATCACAATATAGTGCTTTAACCTTTTAACAAAATACTTTTTGTTTTAACCAAAAAATATCACTTACCCAACCTTTAATTTGTGTTATTTTGCCCTACTTTGACTTGCTCTTCTAGCTTTAACTATACTGTTTAGTTATGTTTCTGTCTGCGAATTGTGTTATTTTTTCTGGCATCCTACTATTTATTATCTAAATTGAAGCACTTTTTATGTATTTTATGTATTCTATATTTGGATCCCCATCAGCTTCCCCTGCCGAGGACACTAGTCTTCCTGGGATCCACATAATAAATCTCAACACAAAACAACATACAATATTCATACAAACAACAACTGACACTCGTCACTCGTCAATTGCACTATGTAAGTTACACTATTAAAATGCCTATGATAATTAGATTTTTATTTAAGATATTTTTTTAATAAGTTGCTATTGAAGGTGCGATACAAATAAAGTTACTAGTATTATATTAATATTTATTTAAAAATGTGTGACATACATCCTAATGAAATGGGCATGGCGCGTAACATTAAGGAAAACTCTATGCTTTTCAGCAACTGTATGCTTTCAGAAAACGTTCCCAGTGAAGTGTCCTCTTTTTGAGAATTCAGAATATGGTCACCCTAATTCTACTAGTCCATACCGGGGGATGTGCGCAGTCAAAGTATTCGTTATGTGCAGGGGCGTCACTACCGTCACGCAGACAACGCGTTGCGTTGGGGCCCATGACGTCCCCACCCCAAAAAATAAATAAATAAATATATTTAAAAAAAAATAATGAATTAAAAAATAAACCTGGGTGTGCCCCTTAACATTGTTACAAAACCGTTGTTTATGTACCCGAAATCCGTCACAAACCCGCGGAAAAAGTATCAGAAACCACTAATAACCGCAAAATTTGCTGCACATGCATGCGCGTTCATGAGGGCCCGCTGTGACCGCCTCGCGTCGGGGCATACTGTTGCCTCGTTACGCGACTGGTTATGTGTGTGCTCCTATGAGTCGATGTCTGCCTTTGAGTCGATGTCTGCAGGTCAACGTGTTAAGGGGTTTGCGGACTCGTCGCGAACACACACACACACACACAGGGGGCAGGTCCACGCGTTAAGGGGACGGCAGACCCGACACTCTGCTGCACGTCGTCGCGGACCCCCAGCGAATGCTTCGTTGCGCTCTGCTCCGTTTGTATCAATGAGTAAACGACGCGCTAACGCTGTTAGCACCTAGAGCTAACAGAGTACTGTATATCGCATAGCCTGGGGGGCTGTAACCGTGACAACAGACCCCGTGGACGCACATGCTCGAAAACTGCGGCCGGAGAGTTACACAGAGTTTCCTAAAAAGGCTAATAAACAGCTTGAATTTGGGAAAAGTAAAAAACAGGCTTCCTCCCGGTCTGCATAATGCTAATGGTCAATGCCCGTGTGCAAGTTGAGATCAATTGCTCAAGCGTCTGAGGAGAACCATGCGGGATAGAGAGTGTGACTGACTTTCCTTAATTATGTGTAGGATATTCTATTCTATATCCTGAAATAGTATTCTATTCTATTTCATAAAATAGTATTCTATATTCTATTCTATTTCATAAAATCGTATTGTATTTCATAAAATAGTATGCTATTCTGTTCTATTTCATAAAATAGTGTGCTATTCTATTCTATTTCTATAACACAATGAGACAATATTTATTTATTTCAATCCCTTTTGTTTGTCATTTCAAGAAGTGGCTATATTTGACTCCCCGTGGGGAATATACAAACAACCTAATACAAATATTATGAAAATAAAAGAAAGACACTATTTACAAATATAGAAGTTACAGCAGTCTCGGTCTGTCTGTCTGTCTGTCTGTCTGTCTGTCTGTCTGTCTGTATTTGAGCCACATGACAAATCAATCCCTGTCTAAGGTATGTGTTATTGATTTATCATATAGGCCAAGATCACCAAATCCCTCTTTCATGAAACATGGAGCAGTCAGGACTCTGAGACACTGGGGACGTGCTGCCCACTGGGAAATGTGGGATAACTCCCGAACGGCCGGTCCATTCCAGGCTGAACCAGGCCTGGAATGTAAGGGCCTCTCTATCTGAGAGTCCCAGGCTGAATTAGGGGCCCATTCGTCCCTGGACACTGGGCTGCCTGCAGACAGATCTGAGTGGACGGGCAAACAAGCGCTCCGCGTGTAAAATGCCAGTCACTCTATGGAGTAAATGGCTTCTGTGCACCAGCCTACTGTATCCCTGCCTGACTGCAACCGTGTTTTGTTTATAGGCTATAGCAACAACATATTAAAATATTCCCCCCAAAAACATACTGATAGCCTTCCTGTTTCTCTGTTAATCTACCGAACTGTTACAAAGTGAAACTGGAACCAGTGGGCCTCAAACTTGTGTCAAAGACCCCCAAATTAATAAATATTTGTCCATGGACTCCTCATCTGAACCTTTTTGTGCCAGGGACCCCCAGAAGAGAAGATTTGTGTCAAAATGATTAAACATTTTCCAATACCATCAACATTTAAAAGAAATGTAAAAAAAAATACCAGACGCACAAGCTCATGAGCGTGTATATCTGCATTTTTTTAAATGCAGATATACTAAATGTCCGATGTCTAAAATATGGATAAAGTGGTTACAATGATGTGATGCTATAGATAAAGTGGTTACAATGATGTGATGCTATAGATAAAGTGGTTACAATGATGTGATGCTATACTAACTACTTTTGCTGGGGACCCCCTGGAACGCACCGAGGACCACTTGGGGGTCCCCGGACCCCACTTTGAGAACCACTGACATATAGCCTGTTTCAGGGAACAGACAAACTGCAAGGATGTCTCTCCCATGGGTCTTCCTCCTACCATTGATAAATGTGCGTTATGTCGAGGAAAAAAAGGTAAAGATTCTGGTGGCAGGCGTATCTATACATGAGATGAACACGACCGTGAGTTTCACAAGGATTGCGCTCCCGGCTTGTCAGTCCGCCTGTCAGACTGATTCGGGAGCCTCTGCCCACTCTTGACTTCCACAGTGAGGAAGGCCTGGTATAGTGTATAAGTCTAATAGTCTATAGCCCACTCGCCTCTCACTGAAAATAAATTGGCACTGCGTCAATTCCCCCCCCCCCCCCCCAGCCTGAGAAGATCTTTAGAGTGTGTGAAGCATGCAGTGGTTCTCAGACTTTTACATTTATATTTGAAGATCCCCCATAACTCTGAGAGCATATACAAGTGGACAGTGGTGGAAAAAGTACTCAAATTCTTTACTGAAGCAAAAGTACCAATACTGCAATATAGGAATATACAAGTAAAAGTCAAGAATTCAAAATTTATTTGAGTAAAAGTACAAAAGTATTGGCATCAAAATGTACTTAAAGTACCAAAAGCAAAAGTACTAAAATATTTGAAAATAGCAGATCTACAAGCTCACAACGCGACGCGTTGTGAGCTTGTAGATCGGCTATTTTCAAATAGCCTATGAATAAAATAGGGCTGAAGTGGTTAATATAATAATAATAATATAATAATGTATATCTGAAAAGTAACTAGTATAACTAAAGTTTTCAAATAATTGTAGTGGAGTAAAAGTACAATATGTACTTGCGAATGGAACCAATTGGACCCTTACTTCAAGGACCCCCATAAGAGGGCGTAAACAAATGGAACCAAATGGACATTTGTATACACTCTCAGAGTTACAGACCTGTACGGGTCCATTCGGAACCCCCTCAAAGAACCTTGAGGGTCCCCCTGGGACCCCACTTTGAGGAACTCTGGTCTGAAGTGAACCCGCAACGAGCAGTGAGCTATACTATAGCGGTGGGCTGTAGGCTGCCCACCCACTCAAAAGTTAGAAACAGTATTGGTATTTTCATTGCCATTTTTCCCATTGGCCTAAAATGCATCTTCTGAACTTTTGAAGGCCGGCCTGCACCCTCTCTCCCAGTGCAGGTCCTGCTACAGTCTTTACATCGATTCCGCAATGCAGTATTTCTTTTTCTTCACATTTCCTAATTATTTCCACCCAATCTAAGCCCAATCATTGAATAATTTATATCATTAGGTGGGAATCTCTGATCGGAACAGCCTCGACTACGGCCTGCCCCCTGCATCGATCAAAACAAAAACAAACAAAACCAAAAAAAAGTAGGTGGAGTGGTTCAGTTATTTATTCCCTCTTTCGCTGAGCCGAGCTCCCTAACTGGCCTGACACCAAAGTTTGCCTTAGATCCGGTCCAGTGCACAGAGCACGGCAGCGGCTCCACAATTTACAATCAATTTGCAATTTTGGCGATTTAGCAGATACACTTATCCAGAGCGAATTGCTAAAATGCTAACGAGGGGTCTGAGAGAGGGTCATGGAAACCTTCTGTGCTAAGCCATGCTGACACAACACCTAATTTTGTTCTCCCCTGCTTTGTCTCTCGCGTCGGGACAGGAGGGCTGGCGGCCAGTTCGCGTCAGGAGGTGGTCTGTGGGGCCGCTCGCCCGGTGCTATAAATCATCCGAAGTTTTTCGCAGCGGAAAGGTGAAGCGGAGCACCTTGGGGGCGTCAGCTGTTTGGCTGGACTGCGCCCGAGCCGAGGTCGGGTGGTGGGAGGTGGGAGGGGGGAGGGAGGGAGGTGGTACGTGGAACTCTGGCAGTGAGGGTATGGTTTGTTGTCGGCAGTGAGCAGAGGGCTATCTGGGGTGGCACTCAGTGGTGGAAAAAGTACTCAAATTCTTTACTTAAGTAAAAGTACCAATACTGCAATATAGTAAAAGTCCAGAATTCAAAATGTACTCGAGTAAAAGTACAAAAGTGTTGGCATCAAAATGTACTTAAAGTACCAAAATTAAAAGTACTAAACTATTTGAAAATAGCAGATCTACAAGCTCACACTTGCAGATCGGCTATTTTATAATAGCCTATGTATAAAATAGGGCTAAAATGGTTAATATATGTTTCATAATATAATAATTAATATCTGAAAAGTAACTAGTAACTAAAGTTTTCAAGTAATCGTAGTGGAGTAAAAGTAAAATATTTGCCTCTGATATGTAGTGGAGTAGAAGTAATAGCATTGGAAATTGGAAATACTCAAGTAAATACCTAAGCAACACTACAGTGCTATACTCTCTGATCAGAGCTGACTTGGACTGGTTTGATCTCCTTTCCCCCTTGCCCCCCCACCCCTTCTTCTTCTTCCCTTTCTTTTTTTCTATGGAAATAACGATACGAAAAAGTGGGTGAAACTAATTTCACCCACTTTTTTACTTCTGTAAACCTGGCTGTGATGTGACAATAAAGCTGATTCTGATTCAGACTGTCAGGCTTTGATAAAACCCTATATACTTAATTGGCTGGAGTCCCCCCGGGGTCTATACTAGGCTCCCACCTTTTTTTCCCCCTCTATACCGCCAGATCTCTGAAATATCAGGTCTACAAGCTCACAACGCATCGCTGCAGCTTGTGCAATGAAAAGAGACGAGGTTTAACCAACCTTACATCCGTTCAGATTAGTTTGGGTTTGTTTGTTTTCTGTCAATCAAGTGACTTCCTTCGAGAACTGTTTACGGGGAAGTGCATTTGGACAGTGGTTCTCAAAGTGGGGACCAGGGACCCTCAGGGTTCCTTGAGGGGGGTTCCAAATGGAGCCTTAACAGCTCTGTTGGACAGGACGCTCGGGTGGAGCAGTGGTAAACAGTGTTGGAAAGTAACTAAAGTAATATGTAACTTAAAGTAATATTATAACTTTTTTCCAGTAACTAGTAAAGTAACTAATTACTTTTGGCAGGGAGTAATAAGTAAAGTAACTATATTACTTTTTAAACAAGTAGTATGTAATAAGTAATATATTACTATGTTTTAGTAACTTTTCCAACACAGTGTTGGAAAGTAACTATAAAGTAATATGTAACTTAAAGTAATATATTACTTTTTTCAAGTACTAGTAAAGTAACTAATTACTTTTTAAACAAGTAATATGTAATAAGTAATATATTACTATGTTTTAGTAACTTTTCCAACACTGGTGGTAAAGTCACTGCCCACCACCACGGAGGTTGTGGGTTCGAATCCACCGCGGTGCAACCGGCTTTGTCGAGCGTCTACACACGAACACAATTGGCCCGCGTTCAGGGGAGGGAAGCCGGACGGGGAGGGTGGTATCGGTCATTGCACGTACCCCTAGGGGCTGAGGGCGGCACCTGTCAGCGGGGAGTGTGGGGGCGGGAGGAGTAGGACGAAGGCTCTACGTCCTCCTGGTGGGGGCTCCTCACTGGCAGCTGAGTCAGTAGGATACGACAGCAGTGACAACGCAGAAATGTGTGTGGGGAGGAATCAATTGGCATAACGACTAAATTGGGGAGAAAAAGGGATAAATAATGATTGGCTACTCTAAAAAAATAAAAAAATCACACCCTGTGTGAAGTGGGCGGTGTCTTCCTAGCTAACCACAATAGCTAGGGGATAAATACATTTATTGAAACACTCTTTATGATGGACAAAACCATAACTTAAAAAAATGTATGGTGTTTTTTAAGTTATGGTTGCTTATCTAGGGCTATGCACATGTGTCATGTGACACTGGCCAATCACAGTCCTGAATAGATTGTGATTGGCCAATCACAGCACAGGATAATTGTACAAATTTCCAAACCTCACTTTTAGGGGCGGTTTCACTGCCCAAGATATTTGTACATTTTTCCAAATCTCACTTATAGGGGCGGTTTCACCGCCCAAAAAAAAAAAAACAGGTCTCTGACTGAGAGAGTGTGTAAATGGAACCAACATGGACCCTGGACGGGTCTATGTTGGTTCCATTTGCACACTCTCAGAGTTATGGGGGTCCTTGAAATTGAAAAGCTTGAGAACCATTTCATTTGTGGAATCAATGTCTTGCCGTCTGGGATTACCCATGAGCTCTGTTCAGGGTTCTGGACCATGTTCTTTCTGGCAAGGTGTACGCACGTTTTGGAAACATAAAACCACATCGTTGTCGGGCAGAAACCTCCCATCTCCATATTTTAACTTTTTGTGTTTTTTTTGTAAATGAACGCCCTACTTGATCATACTACAGCGTCACACAAAAGCATCAAAAGTAGCAGATCCACAGGCTCGAAACGCGCCGCAAAGCGACGCGTTTCGAGCTTGTGGATCTGCTACTTTTGATGCTTTTGAATTTGAATCCTGAAAAGTAGCAGTTTTGGACATAATGAGGTTTTCACCCGACCGAGACGATATGTTGGTGGCGGAACAGAAGATGGGTATATATGTCACAGGGAAAATGGCATTCCAGGGAAATTGACAGGGGAGCGCTTGTTTTATAGGCACGGGGCGGTGCTGCGAGGCGGGGCTTTGATGCGAGGACGACGACCACAACAACAACATACTAACCAGGAAGCTACGCTAGGGAAACGCTGAAAATAAAATGGATAATATGAGAGAAATACTCAAGTAAAGTACGAATACCTCAAAATTGTACTTGAGTAAATCTACTTTGTTACTTGCACCACTAGTACAAGCCTCAGTGGCGCACTTCGATAATCATTGGACTCCCCACCCACTACCACTGGGAGCCGGGGTTTGACTCCAGCTTGGGACATTACTTTTTCAAACAACCGCGGACTACTTTTTTTTCGCTGATAAAGTATAGTTTTGGACCATGACGGAAGGCGCTCCGACTTAGCAGACCTTGAGGCAGAGGAGTCGCGCCCGAGCGCCTCCAGGCGCGAGTGCCCGCGACGACCTGCCGATGGTCTGCTAGTCGACTTAAGCGCCGTCCGAGTTATGTACCGATAGGCACAGAATCGTAAATGATGTTGTGTGGGGACTGCGTTTGCCCCAAGTGCCACTCACTGCACTAACATAGCCCGCCAGGCCCGCCCCCTGGAGAGTGTGTGTGTGTGTGTGTGTGTGTGTGTGTGTGTGTGTGTGTGTGTGTGTATGTGTGTACACGCGCGCGTGTGCGCATGCGTGTGTGCGTGCTGGTTTGTGCATGCGTGCGTGTGTGGTGTGGGGCTCATGTCTGGCTTGCATTGCCCTCTAGCGTTGATTCTACAGAATTGCATGAGGGGCATGAAAACAAGCGTACCCCTTTCAATTTCCCTGGAATGCCATTTTCCCTGTAACATATATAATATTATGCTCTGCCTCTTACACAATACAGCACTCCTGACCAAGATGAGTGCATTGCTGATAGTGTTGCAACTTGACCTTAAAAAGTACTTAATATTATTGCATTTTGACCTTTAGAATATTTGACTTTTTTGTGTTCCCTCTATTTCTTAATTGCTCTTTAACCACTGGGGCGACAGTGGCTCAGGGGTAGAGTGGCCGGGTAGAGTGAACAGTTCGATCCCGGGGCTGGGGGGCTCCCCCAGAGTCAGTGTCGAAGTGTCCTTGAGCAAGACGCTGAACGCCTAATTGCTCCCGATGAGCAGGTTGGTGCCTTGCATGGCTTCCTCCGCCATCGGTGTATGAATGTGTGTTTGAATGGGTGAATGTAATGCACCCATCTACACCCATCTTATGTAAAGCGCTTTGGATAAAAGCGCTATATGAATGCACCATTTACCACTTAAACCGTATATAGGATTTGTTGATTGGTGTCGCAGAGGGGTTTATACAATTGGCCCCCGTCCTTTTTGCCCCCTCTACACAAAATCTGCCGAAAATAGCCGATCTACAAGCGTGTCAGACTGGCTATTTACACAGAATGTTTGCCCATTACGACATACATAGGATCTGGATGGTATAGAGTTTAAGTGGTTAAATGCATGTGTCGGTTCCTCATGTGAAGCACTTTGAATTGCATGTATATTAAATGAGATTTGATGTCAACCTTTGACCTTTAAAAGAGACACAAAGGAGTTGTGGGTAGAGATGGATGGATGCAGGGATGTTTGTGAACTTGTGTGTGTGTGTGTGTGGGGGGGGGGCATAGCATACATTATACTGTGAGAAAGATCTATATCTGACTCAGCGATGCATGGAGTGTCCGCGTATTAACAGGCCACATACACATCAGTTGGTCATTATTCTATGTTTCTGCTGCAATGGGGTGGACAGGGGTGGACGGGGGTGGACAGGCGGGGGGGCACACCCACACACCCTCCATAGCCCCCACCCACCCTCCACCAAGGTTGTTATAGTTTTGCATTTAGTTTTCAATTTAGTTTTTATTTCGTTCTTAGCGGTGCCAGACTCTCTAGAGACTGTGTGTGTGTGTGTGTGTGTGTGTGTGTGTGTGTGTGTGTGTGTGTGTGTGTGTGTGTGTGTGTCCGTCGGTCCGTATGAGCACAACGTAAACAGCTGCAGCTGATTGCAACACATAGATGCAACCAATTGCACTAATTAAACACAAAAAGGAGATACAGTGCAACAACTATGCCACTTAAAGACATGCACACACACACACACACACACACACACACACACACAAGCCAGCAGTGCATACGTGCACATGCGGCAAATAGAGTAATACAGCTTGAATATTAGCACCCACACAGCAAATAGAGTAGTACTGCCTGAATACCAGCGTCCACACATCAAATAGACTAGTACCGTATGAATACCAGCACCCACACATCAAATAGAGTAGTACTGCCTGAATACCAGCGCCCACACATCAAATAGAGTAGTATCGCCTGAATACCAGCGCCCACACATCAAATAGAGTAGGCTAGTACCGCCTGAATACCAGCGTCCACAAATCAAATAGAGTAGTACCGCCTGAATAGTAAGTAAGTAAGCACCGCTTACTCACACTGGGTGTGATTTTAAAAGTGGGTTTGTTGTTTTGTTTAGTTTTTAGTTTTTTTGAAAAGGCTTAGTTTTAGTTCGATTTTTTTCAATTAAAGTCTTAGTATTAGAAAGGGGCACGATTCAACAAGGCCAAAAATATCAGATATACAAGCTCACAATGTGTCTCATCACCACGCATTGGGAGCTTGCAGATCAGCTTTTTTGTTGCCATTTTGGAACATTTTAGACTCTAAACCCAAGGACATTTTCTCAATGATTTTAGTTAGTGTTAGTTTTGTAAATACACACAACCGTTTCAGTTCGTTATCTTTTTTCCAGTTAACTAAAATGTTTTTTTTACAATCCTAGTAATTATTTGGTTAGTTTTAGTTAAATGTAACCCTGCCCACCGCCACACACCCACAGACCCTCCATATCCCAACCCTCCTCAAGCCTTCCTGCCTCTCTTCTCCTCCTCATATTGGCTCTTGTTATGAGGATGTCATGTGATTCATCTTCATTTGCATTCATCAATCAATTCACCATTCATCATGCCTCTCTGTCTTTTTCTCTCTCCCCCTCTCCCTCCATCTCGCTCTCTCCCTCTCTCCCTCCCTCCCCCCTCTCTGTATCCTGTCTTGTTTTTTCTTTCAAAAACATATTTTTCTCTCCTTACCTCTCTCTTCCTCTTTCCCATTCTCACATGTCACATTTCTTGCTTCTTTATCTGCTCTGCCCCCCCCTCTCTCGTGCTGTGTGTTCCTGGGGCCCTGTGTGTTGAAATAGAAATAGTAACATTAGGGTTTATGAGGCATGTGATGATATTCATCAGAGCTGTATTTACCTGGCACTGTGTGTGTGTGTGTGTGTGTGTGTGTGTGTGTGTGTGTGTGTGTGTGTGTGTGTGTGTGTGTGTGTGTGTGTGTGTGTGTGTGTGTGTGTGTGTGTGTGTGTGTGTGTAGAATGATGTTACAGGTACAGCAGTGTAATGTATAGTTGTAGCTGAGCAGCTGGCAGCGCTGTGATGATAATATCTGCATGTCTGCTTCTGCCAATTCATCCTCGCCTCACTGGCTCTGTGTGCACGTGTGTGTGCGTGTGTGTGTGCGTGTGTGTGCGTGTGTGTGCGTGTCTGACTCACATTAACATTGTTCCATGTGTGTTTTCCTGGCAATTGTTTTGTGTGTGTGTGTGTAACAGGGGAGTTGGATTTTTGCAGTATGGTCTAATCTGATGTGGCTGAACTCCCCTATCTCTATTTACGCATCTGTTTAGCTGTGAGCTAACACCAAACATAAGAGTCCTCTAACACTAACACACACACACACACACACACACACACACACACACACACACACACACACACACACACGTGGTGGAAGTACTCAGATTTTCTGTACATAAATATTACGTTAAGTAAAAGTCGCATTAAAACAATATAGAAACACTCTAATACAAGTCAAAGGCCTGTATTCAAAATGTGATACTGGTAGGTCTTAAGCGGTTAATATTGGTATTAATGATACTAGATCGGCGGCCTTTGTGCGTGCATGGAGTCACAATGTACAAGGTTGTGTTGCATTATGACTTTTGATATCATCCACCTCCTGCTTCGTAAATGTGTGCTTGTTTTGATCGCCTGCACCTCTATTGTAATGGGAGGTAAAGAGGGGAACACAGAACCCCCGGAACATAGGGATGACTCCACTTCCTTCACAGGTGTTACCAATGATACTAATGAAGGCTCTGTTCCATTCAGGTCAAACAGAGTCGGGGTGTTGATATTGTGCATGTTGGCTCACTGGAAACACTCTGCTACACCAGTGGGTCTCAAAGTGTGGTCCAGGACACCCTCATGGTTCCTTGAGGGGGTTCCAAATGGCCTCTTACGGGTGTGTAACTCTGAGAGTATATAAAACTAAAGGTACATCTAGTAGCCTACAGTATAGGCTATATGCTATTATTCCTCAAATACAAACCCCTCTGGTACAGGGTGGCTTGCTCTGCGTTGGCCTGGTTGGTCATCATTGGGTCTTCACTATGCTGGTGGGTTATAATAAGATATGGTATAATGTTCATTTGGGTAAATGCCTATTTGTCATTTTAGTGATGACGTTCAGCCTGGCCGTTCTCAGAGTTCTGAAACAGCCCATGCCAGGGGAGATGGGGAGGGAGAGGGACAACAGCATGAAGAGGAGAGCGTTCATTATCATCTCTCTGATCATGGTGTCATTTGAGGGAACCGTCTTTATTTGGGGCTTTGTGGAAATATTAGTTGATCAAGGCCTCTTATTAGATGACATGGATTTAGTTGGAGCTATATGTATACACACTCGCACACACACAGAGCAAGATCAGCAGGGGAGGTGTCACACTGTGTTTGTCTCTCTCTCTCTCTCTCTCTCTCTCTCTCTCTCTCTCTCTCTCTCTCTCTCTCTCTCTCTCTCTCTCTCTCTCTCTCTCTCTCTCTCTCTCTCTCTCTCTCTCTCACACAGTCTGACTGAAAAATGTGAATACTTATTAAGTAAGTAAAATCACTTTAAAATTGTACTCACATTAAGTACAGTACTGTAGTAAATGTACTCAGTTACTTTCCACCACTGTCACATGCATATTTCTCTCTCTCACACACACACACACACACACACAAACATCCATGCATATGCACAAAACTAATACACATGCATTTTTAAAATTGTATCATATTTGATAAATCCCCTAAATGTGTTTGGCAAGACAATAACTCAAAGAGGAGTTTAATGAGATCCCTTACCACGGGACAAGAGAGTCGTTCCTCATAACATTCACACATTTCTGGAAAACCTCTGTTACTGCCCTCAGAAAGAGATCCTAGACCTAGACAGACAGAGACATTACAAAGAGAGAGAGAGAGAGCAGACAGGGATATTGGTGGTGGGTCCACAGGAGACCTGTAAGAACAGATTTGTCATGTCGTTTTCAGCCCTCATAAGAAGCTGACCTGGTTTTAGCACCGAGCGCTGACCTCTAATCAACGTCAACTTTGTCTGAAGGACAGTGACTCATCAACGTCACATCACAAGCTCCACCAGCCAATGGGATGGCCGATGCCCCAACTATGGGCTATAGGGCCCACTAGTGGGCCATGAGGATATTGCAAGTGGGCCTCCAAATAACTATAATAATTAGTAATTAATTAGATAATATAACTATAAAAACACTGTAAAAAAATATGTTTTTTTTCTTGATTTTGAATTCTGAATAGGAAGTTACGTTAGCTTAGATGTAACACAATCGATTGGTTGATCATTAAAATGAACATGCTCTGAAAAGGCATGCGGCCCACCCATCTGTCTTAACTTAACACGTTAAGTTAAGTGGTCAGATGGGTGGGCTGCAAACGCTTTTGAGATTTTCAAGCGGGCCCCTGATCCAGAAAAGGTTTAGATCCAATTGCCATATGGAGCAAAGGCACAGGTGCTCAGCATCAACATTCATAAGGTGGTGGAAAAAGTACTTAAATGTTTTACTTAAAGTAAAAGTATCAATACTGCAATGTAGAAGT
The DNA here is from genome assembly GCF_963280865.1 of Gymnoscopelus braueri. Taxonomy (NCBI): domain Eukaryota; kingdom Metazoa; phylum Chordata; class Actinopteri; order Myctophiformes; family Myctophidae; genus Gymnoscopelus; species Gymnoscopelus braueri. Next base: position 15,550,333 of record NC_137605.1, read on the forward strand.
ACTCTGTTACAAGTAAAAGTCCGGAATTCAAAATTTACTTGAGTAAAAGTACAAAAGTATTGGTATCAAAATGCACTTAAAGTACCAAAAGTAAAAGTACTCTACAAGCTCACAACGCGTCGCATCGCGACGGGTTGTGAGCTTGTAGATCGGCTATTTTCAAATTGCATGGGTATAAAATAGGGCTAAAGTGGTTAAAGTGTGTTTTATAATAACATAATTTATATTTGCAAAGTAACTAGTGGTAAAAGTACAATATTTACCTCTGAGATGTAGTGGAGTAGAAGTAAAAGTACTGAAAATTGGAAATACTCAAGTAAAGTAAAAAAAAAATACCTCAAAATTGTAAGTACAGTACTTGAGTAAATGTACTTAGCTACTTTACACCACTGGCATTCACCTGGGGTTATACACACTGTATGAGACACTTAATTATTATGCTGAGCAAAAAATATACACAGTACCCTGTATACCTATCTGTATTTATGAATATATACAGTACCCTGTATACCTATCTGTATTTATGAATATATACAGTACCCTGTATACCTATCTGTATTTATGAAGAGGACACGCTATGTGAGAAAGTGCAAGGAGATATTGTGCTGGAAACTTCCGTGTGCGTCACAGAAGGGGGCGTTCGGTAGGCCAATCAGAGGCAGGTGGGGCGGGTCTTTTCTTAAGAGGCAGCCGCGCGCAGCAACTAGTCAGTTAGACGCGCTGTGATTGGCCAGTAGTTAACGCGATGTGATTGGTCAGTAGTCAAACAGCCCTGCGGAAGAGCCTTGTATTGAGATACCAGTCGTTACAAGGAACTGCAGAGGCCAATGAGGTATCTAGGTTTCTATATCTATGGTTCGTACTCTCAAGTTAAATAGTTTGTTCTGAGTTCAACACAATGCCGCAGCAATATTAACATTTTGTGCATTTTTAAATTGGTCTACTCTGTTCAAGATCAGATACTTCATTGCCCATTATATTTACATGAATGAGAAATTGGTCCTTGGCATTCTGCCAGAACAGACAGTTAAACACACACAGCTACCACAATATATCACACTGCTAAAACAGTAAATAATTCAGCAGACATCCGTGTTCAATGCACCTTTTCCTCACTGGTACGAATGAATCAAACGGATTTCTCTATGACAAACAAAAAGCACATATACGTGCAGAATTATATAAGCTCCTATATCTACAGTTCACTGAGTTTGTCTAAACATGTCTTAGTAAAACATTAACCATAAACATCACTTTTCTTTATACATTTTTATCCCACGATTTTTGCAACCCATTTTTTTCACCCGGTGCCAATTTCCTAAGTGATCCTGGGCGCTACACCAGCGCTACACCAGTCCCCCACAGCCTAGGGAGGCCAGGGCCGAGCCCATGCTTCCTTCAATGCATGAGAGCCAACTGACCTTCTTGTCACCTGACAGAGGGGAGTTTCCCTGGTTGGACGTAGCGCTTGGAAGGAACACGTTATTCCAACCAGTTCCCTTCCCCTCCATCAGGCGCCCCGGCTGTCATGGGGGAGGCGGTATAGTGACCAGGATTACCACATGTTTTTGTGAGGGTATTAACTACCCTACGACTAGGAGACACGGGGAGAACATGCAAACTCCACACAGAGTAGGCCCTTTTTGCCAACCCCACATAGGGCGCTGATGACGGGGAGGAGAAGACACGCCCCCAGAGCCCACAGCGTCCCCGGCGTCCTCCTGGACATTGAGATGAGATAGACTTTATGAATCCCCCAACAGCACACAAAACACCTTCCCAACCATGCTCATAATACCTTCCTATACATGGAGTGAATGGGAGGGGTTATCCAGGATGGAGTTGAGTTTGTCCCACATCCACCTCTCTGCAACTATACTGTACCTTGCAACTCTATAGGCTAAACAATATTGAGCTGGCCTTCCTGATGATCTTATTGAGCGTATACGCATCTCCCGGGCCTGGATGCCACCTCCTCCCCTGCACACACCACAGCATGGAACAGAATGCTGGCCACCACAGACCGATGGACAACATCCTCATTAGCCAGCTACACACATTAAAGGGTCCGTTTGGTGAGGATGCCACGGAGAGCTGTTTGGCCCAGTACACCAGCCATATGCACTGGTCCAGTGGAGAGAGCACAGCTGTGACACTTGGCTTTATGGTTATTTATTTGCCTCCCTTTGACCATCTAAATACTTAGTTGACAGGATTCCCAAGGGCTCTCTATGCTAGAGAGCTCCTCCTGGTTTCGCTCGACATTAAATATGGATGTTCGAGGTGCGTCATGTTGTCATGACCATGTAGATCGCCTATTTTTTCCGCTGAATATTAGTCCCAGAATATAGGGATGCTACAGTATATGTTCATGTCAGACTGCCATGACATGTATGTATGTATGTGTGCCACTTTTCCCTGTGCCTCCGTGTAGATTTGTGTTTGTGCATTTGTGTTTAGGCATTGTGAGATCTGCTATTTGCAAAAGATATTATACAATGTATGCATTTCAAAACGTGTGAAATAGGACCTTCTGCACAATGAGTACTTTCTACTTTTGGTACTTAAGTACGGTGCGTGCGTGCGTGCGTGCGTGCGTGCGTGCGTGCATGCATGCATGCATGCGTGCGTGAATCCCGGGCGTTACGCGTGCGTGCAGGGCTGCAGGTGTGCTCGGCTGATTGGATGATTGGCTGAGTGGATGATGGAGTGCATAGGTTGATCCAGGGAGCTGATTGGTGCCAGCCTTCCAGCGAGGGTTTAAAAGGCCGGCTTTCCCCATGCAGCTTCCAACAGGCTTTCCTCATTCCACCCCCAGCCAGGCTGCCAGCTAACATGTCCCTCTATGTGAAACGTTATAATGTAACTGTTCATTGATTAAAATCCCGGGTTTAACCTTTATGTTTGACCTTTTTTCCCCTCATGTTTATTAATAGGTATTAGATCAATGATTTGTCTTTTGGTTCCTTTTTGATTTGTTTGGAAAGTTTAGTTCATGTTTAGTATCCTTTTGTTTGATGTTTTGGCTTTTAGACTAACCTGAAGCTACAGGAGTTTAATAAAACCCCTGAAAAAAAGACTGAAAACACTGGTGGTTCTGGGGAGCCAGTGGTGGAGCTAGAGATGGTTCTAGGAAGCCAGGAGTCCCACTTAACCCACTCAATCCGGGAACGCATCTGTGTCATTTTAGATTTTAGTCATATTCAATACTTTGGCTATTCAAAAATAGCAGATATACAAGCGCACCGAGTGCCGCACTACGAGCTTGTAAATCTTGTAGGGGGGGAACAAATTATTTTGAGATGCGGGGGTCCGCGGCCAAATACATATAATTTTGGGGGTCCTTGACATGAAAAAGTTTTCTTCCAGGGACCCCCAGAAGCAAAGATTTGATTTAAAATACAAAGATTTGAGGGTTACACTCTTGACACTACACTACAACCACACTCCAGATGTTGCTGTACAAGAGACTAAAGGATGGAGACAGTGAGACAGTGTATGTGGTCTTCTAACAGCACAGTGTTTAAGTCTTAAACACTGTCTTAAACTTTAAGACATATAAGTCCTGGGTTTGATACCTGGGGACTAACAGGCCTAGTCTAGCATTAGCACTACAGCATGGAGCCTTGGCTTATAGAGAGGAGATGAAGAGAGGAGGATAGACGTGTAGAGAGGAGGATAGACGTGTAGAGAGGGAGGATAGACGTGTAGAGAGGGAGGAGAGACGTGTAGAGAGGGAGGAGAGACGTGTAGAGAGGGAGGAGAGACGTGTAGAGAGGGAGGAGAGACGTGTAGAGAGGGAGGAGAGACGTGTAGAGAGGAGGATAGACGTGTAGAGAGGGAGGAGAGACGTGTAGAGAGGGAGGATAGACGTGTAGAGAGGAGGATAGACGTGTAGAGAGGAGGATAGACGTGTAGAGAGGGAGGAGAGACGTGTAGAGAGGGAGGAGAGACGTGTAGAGAGGGAGGAGAGACGTGTAGAGAGGGAGGAGAGACGTGTAGAGAGGAGGATAGACGTGTAGAGAGGGAGGAGAGACGTGTAGAGAGGGAGGATAGACGTGTAGAGAGGAGGATAGACGTGTAGAGAGGAGGATAGACGTGTAGAGAGGGAGGAGAGACGTGTAGAGAGGGAGGAGAGACGTGTGGAGAGGGAGGAGAGACGTGTAGAGAGGAGGATAGACGTGTAGAGAGGGAGGAGAGACGTGTAGAGAGGAGGATAGACGTGTGGAGAGGGAGGATAGACGTGTAGAGAGGGAGGAGAGACGTGTAGAGAGGGAGGAGAGACGTGTAGAGAGGGAGGAGAGACGTGTAGAGAGGGAGCAGAGACGTGTAGAGAGGAGGATAGACGTGTAGAGTGGGAGGAGAGACGTGTAGAGAGGGAGGAGAGACGTGTAGAGAGGGAGGAGAGACGTGTAGAGAGTAGGAGAGGAGGGAGTATGGAGGCCACAGACAATTGCACACAATTTACCCACTGGTAAAGACAACATGTCTCTCTCTCTCTCTCTCTCTCTCTCTCTCTCTCTCTGTATAGACCCCTTAACAGACGACGTCACACTGATAAGAACCAGTATGCGCGCGCAGGCCGGCACCAAATGAAACCCATTCTGTCATGTCTCGCTAGGACGCGCCTCACAAGCAAACACACAAGAGGAGGTTGAATGAACTGAAACCAGCGCACCCCGAAACAATATGTTGGGAATTGATTGCATGAAACAATCACCTGTGCCTCCAGTTTCAATGTTGGTAAACATATAATTGGTCTATAGAGCAAGTCACTGAATCTAAACATGTGTGGGTCATGGTAACCCACACACGTTTAAATTCAGCAGAACTGTATAGGTTATCATTCTGTTATGCTTGTATAAATAAATGAATATATTTTTTAAAATTACAAATCAATCCTGTGCATGGTAATATAATGGTGTTTTGACTATAGATGCAAACAATTCACTACCTTATGTTTTCCATGTGTTTGTGCATCGTGGCCACAATATGAAATAGTGATGTAGATTCAGATTACCAGGACACCACCTGAAATTGGTCTGGTGGCAGGTTTAATGAAATTCATTGATTTAGCCATGCAATAGCCTCTGAAAGACTAAATAATAACATAAGACTATTGTTTCAAAATCAAATAATACATTAGTTTCACAGCGGGTGGTCGGTGAAGCCAGTATTATAGTGTCCTCACACAATTTAGGGAATTGGAGCATTACGGAACGCAGGGTCTAACATTTCTCTACAATTTATGAACCATTCTCAGCACTGAGAGATGACAGCTCTATATAATCACCAAAATAATAGAATGTGTGAATAATTCTCACCACTGAGCGATGACTGCTAAAAATGTACAAAATAATATGGTTAAAGAATGATTCTAACCATTGAGAAATGACTCAGTGGTTAGAACAGCATCAGGGACATTAACTAAAAGATGAACAGAGCTGCTCATTCTCTCTCTGATTGCTTCAATGGGAAAACATAGCATTATGGCCCAGAGTTCTATTTACAACCATGGAAAAGCAAGGCTGAAATTAAGTTATGTCTTCCGTATCTCCATTCAGTACCATGGACAGCGTCGTGCAGCACTATGCAAATAGCCTACACAATTGCCAAACCAGCAGAAAAATAAAACCTGCTACATTCCCACTTAATATTGGTCTAACACTGTATCTGTCCAGGAGTAAATCACATAAAACACTAAAATCAGTGGTTCTCAAAGTGGGGTCCAGGAACCCTCTGTTGGGGTAAGTGGTTACCCTGCAGAAGGCAGCTTTTAGTCTGTCCAGAACGTTGGTGATTTTTCTGTTTCTGTGTCCAAAATAAACTATCATGGGCAGCTACGAGTGTGCAGCTATACCATGAGGTTAACCATTACTCACACCTGTTGTGAAGACTGTATTTGAAGAACACATTGTATTTCCCTGCAGTCTGAACAAAGCTTTAGAAATATATGAAACAACCATGATATTGTCTGTGCTCAAATACCTATATTGAGTTGACATAGGAGAGACTTCCTCAACCTGTAGAACCAATGCAGTGAATTAAAACGTGTTATGTATACATCAGAGAGCCATTTCTCTTTGGAATAAACTACTTAACAACGCCGAGCGCCAAGCAAAATAACTAATCTGTAATGATCTTCCTGTTTGGATTTGGTAGCTCCTAGCTATATGGGTTTTCTTCTTCTTTTACTTTTTTCATAATGCACTGTTTGAGGTTTTTTTATTGTGTTATTAGTTGGCAGTGGCACACACACTTTCACAAGCTCTCTCTCTCTATCTGGTTTTCTTTCAAGCACACACAAACACGCTCCTGCACTGCCTCTGTCTGTGACACACATGCACAACAACAATTCTCTCTCTCTCTCTCTCTCTTACATACCTGTACAGAGACAGGCAATTTAATTTGTCTTGAAATAGTGCATGGAGTGCAGTGTGCGCACGCACACACACACACACACACACACACACACACACACACACACACACACACACACACACACACACACACACACACACACACACACACACACACACACACACACACACACACACACACACACACACACACAGCGCTGCCTCTAATCCATCCCTCTGCCCCACAAATCCCCACCACACTCCTCTCTGCATAAATTATTGTACTATTGCATTTTGGGAGTGCGGTGAAGTGTTTGTTATTGGTCCCTGTGGAGAGTCCTGATGAATGCGTCCCAGTCCAACCTTGTGATCACTCCCTGCTGCTAAAGTCCCCCCCCCCACCACACACTCACACACAGGAAGCAAATACACACTTTCTCCTTCATACTCATACAGTGTGTGCACACACATAAACAGAGCATTCCCCCTCTTTTCCTTCACTTACACATACATGCTGTCTTTGTCCTGTCCTCACACCATGCTGTCTCTTTTTGTCCTTTGTTATTTCTGTATTTCTCTCTTACTTTAATTATTAATGCATTTTCATGCACTCCTATCCCCCCCCTCTCTGTCTGTCTGTCTCTCTCTCTCTCTCTCTCCATCTCTCAAAAACGCACAAGGGGCTGATGAAAGCTACAGACCCATATCTGGGTCTCTCATAGCATGCATACATAAACACGCACACGCGCACGCACACACACACACACACACACACACACACACACACACACACACACACACACACACACACACACACACACACACACACACACACACACACACACACACACACACACACACACAGTGTGTGTGATGTGGATTCTTGTTCCCGTGGATTCCTGTTCAGATTAATGATGACATTTAAGAACAGTGAACAATTTAAAATAGCATCTATTATTCATGTGGTAACACCAGTACAACAATGTAGTGAAAGCACTCCATATCGCCGAGCTCATGAATATGGACACACTCTGCAAATGAATTATTCTTTTTTATGATGGGAGAGAGAGACTTGAGAGAAAAGATGCGCTCGTGCGCGTGTGTGCGTGTACTTGCATTTCAATTACGTGTGCGTACAGTGGTGGAAAGTAACTAAGTACATTTACTCAAGTACTGTACTTAACTACCTTTTGATGTATTTTTTCTTACTTAACTGGAGTATTTGCAATTTGCAATACTTTTACTTCTACTCCACTACATCTCAGAGGCAAATATTATACTTTTACTCCACTACAATTGTTTGAAAATATTGATTACTCGTTACTTTGTAGATTTAGATTGAATACCGGACTTTTACTTGTAGCAGAATATTTCTACATGGTGGTATTGATACTTTTACTCAAGTAACGTGTGTGTGTGTGTGTGTGTGTGTGTGTGTGTGTGTGTGTGTGTGTGTGTGTGTGTGCGAGCGCACTCTATATACTGGTGCGTGTGTGCATGCCATATGTGCATGTGTGCATATATATGTGCATGTGTGCATATATACTATGTGCATGTGTGCATATATGTGCATGTGTGTGGGTGCTAATTGACTATCTGTCGGCCCCTACGTTACACCCGGAGCAAAACACCACAAAATGCAGCGCAAGCGTTAATTGCTAGGTCACCAGTGACACAGTTGTCGGTTCCATACCCAGCGCCCACGTTGTGCAAGTAAGTACCCCTATGAGCACCCATGGGAACTTAACCACTTCAATATGCTTCCCCAAGGGGTCTATACTAGGCCCCCTCATCCTCATTTACCCCCTCTTACACGAGGGGATTGCAAGTGGGCAAGTTCGGCTCTGTACACCGAAAATAGCCGAGCTACAAGCTCACAGCACGGCACAAGCCAAATGTTCACCCCAAGAACAGGGTTTCATGTGGATAAATATTACCTGCGGTCAGGAAAACCGTTGGCGTGTTGAGGTGGAGTGAGAAAGGTCAGGAAGTGACTGCGCTTTCCAGCTCAGACCTCATCTAAAGTCCAGCTCCGTCCCCCAGAGCAGTGTTTTTCCACTTAAAGAGTGCATTAGATAGATTGACCTAGTTGGGTTCGCAATACGCGCACACTGCTTGCAATCAAAATCCATCCAAATTCAATACATAATGGTATTGACATTGCATTACAGCATGGTAGCTTTGCTGAGAGACTCATCATTGAGGCTCAAAGAAATGATTAATGATCTGGAGCAGATTATCCATATATTGCATCAGGCAGCGAGTGTCCAGTGGCTTCCAGTCAGTTTACCGTGCTGGGAGGCACCAAAAATGCTAATCGTTTTCATGGTCAGCAAAAGGAAGATCATTCCCATTGATAAGAATATGATTAAGCTGTAAGAAAACAGTTGAGCAGCCGCTTGCCTGCTGCTGCTATGCATAATTTCAGCACAGAGACAAGAGAAAAAAGAGATAGAAAAAGAGACAGTTTTCAATTTATCTCAATAAGTAGCCTATAGGTTCAAAGACTTCTCGTCATCTAAGAATTTTGTGAACCTATGGCTACCCTTGTGGTTTTCTTTTTCTTTGTGTAACATACTGTTAACGGGTCAAACCCATTATGGCTGTCAAGATATGACACATCTTGGCCCAGACCGCTGGCGTAGTGATAGTGGTAGTGGCACCTAGGCTCCAAAGGCTCCTGACAGCACGTCGTGGGTTCGAGTCCCGATCCCGACGGCCTTTCCCCATCTCTTTCCCCATTTCCTGTCAACCTATATACTATCCTATAAATAAATAAATAAAGGCGTAAAAAAGGCAAAAAAATATATCTTGGGGGAAAAAAAGAAAAGATATGACGCATCTTTTTCTTTTGAGGATAAATGTCACCATAGTCTATGGTCCATAGATCATCTAAATATGGCCCTGACCGACCGACCGACCGACGACGGCCGACCGACTGAATTGTCTGCCAGGCTCACTGATCAATCATTAAATGATTGGCTTTGCTGGAAAACTGAATGACCGACTGGATGATTGTTGAACTGGCCAACCAACTGGCAGAGTCAGGAATTATATCTGGAGCCGTAAAACTCTTGGATGAGATGAGATCTCCTCTTCATCCTTCGCACAAGTGCATGTGTGTGTGTGACACATTTACACGCGTGCGTGCGTGCGTGCGTGCGTGCGTGCGTGCGTGCGTGCGTGCGTGCGTGCGTGCGTGCGTGCGTGCGTGCGTGCCCCAACGGGCCACAGCTTGACAACCAGTGATCGGGATTGGATAAGGATAAGTGAGCGCTCCGTTTCATCTGGTGCTATGGGGAATTCACATCCAACCCACACACACACACACACACGAGCGTGCGATCATGCACGCTCACCCAAATCCCCCCTAACGGGTGGTCCTGTGTTGGTATCAATTAAAAGCAGGTCCAATCAATGTCACAGCAGCAGGCTGATACAGGTCTACAAGCAGATTAACACCAAGCTTACATCTTAACACAGAGGAGCCAACACAGGTCTGCACGCGGAAAACTCTCATTCACACACGAACGCACGCACACACACACGAGGGGCTGTCACGATTATGACATTTTACATGACGATTAATAATCACATATTAATAGTTTCAACATTGAAACGATTATGCAAAAAAGTATTGTGATTATCTCAAATAATTGTGATTAGGTGATTATGTAATAATTGTGACAGGCCTATTGTAACACATACGGTCATGGACACCCACATACACACACACATACACATAAGGTCATGGACACCCACATACACACACACATACACACACGCACACACACACACGATGTACAGTATACACATTTGCACACAAATCCATACAAAGACCTTTCATACACACATGTCCATGCACAATAAGACAGACTGATCTCGCCCTTCCTGCAATTTTCATCTCATGCAGATACACAGAAACATGTACACACATGCAAACTAATTACTCATAATAATACATAAAACATTTTTTGTTTAAACTCACACGCCAACAATACATACACACTGACACAGACCTCACACACAAATTATGCACAATGATTATACCTAATTAACAATTAACGTCATTATTAATCCCTGAGAGGAAATTCAGGTGTCATAGCAGCAACAGTAAGAATGAAACACAGCAGAATGAATCAAACCAAAGATAACTAAAGAAATAAAAATCACACCCTGTGTGAAGTGGGCGGTGTCTTGCTAGCTAATCACAATACTGAATGGAGTCAACCAATCATGTACAAAAAAGAACATTTATTGAAATGAACTCTTTATGATGGAAGAAACCATAACTTAAAAAAAACTAATTTATGTTTTTTTTTAAGTTATGGTTTCTTATATAGGGCTATGCACATGTGTCATGTGACACTGGCCAATCACAGTCCTGAATAGACTGTGATTGGCCAATCACGGTGCAGGGTTAGGCGGGGTACATTTTTGTACATTTTTGGCCAATCACAGCGCAGGATTTGTTGTACAAATATCCAAACCTCACTTATAGGGGCGGTTTCACCGCCCAAAAATAAAGAATGGGTGTATATACAGTTTTCATCAGTGAATATAAGGATATATACAGGATATATACCAGGATGAATACAATGTATTAACAGTCTATGGAGTGAATGTAAGTAATCTCTCAACATCCTTAACAGGCATCTGTCAAAGTTCGGCTTGCTTTATTGATTGATTGATTGATTGATTGATTGATTGATTGATTTGGACGTTATGTAATAAAACAAACAAGAGAAGTACATGAAATATCTGCATTCACTGAGATAACATGTCATGGATAAAAACACATTTCCATTGTGGTCCTTGGTCTTGTACATACATTACAAACATAACAAAGAACAGATATTGATACATAACAACTATAAAACGATATAGTCCATAAAACTAAGACCTATATTACAGCATAGTACATAAAAATGTATTAAACAGACAACCGAGCTAAACTGCAACATTACCTAGGAGACACGATTTGACCAGAAATTCTCCGTCAGTAACAGACAGCTCAGGCTTGGTTGTGGAGCCTTATGGCTACTCGCACAAAGGATTGGCCAAGTGGCGTGTGTGTGTGTGTGTGTGTGTGTGTGTGTGTGTGTGTGTGTGTGTGTGTGTGTGTGTGTGTGTGTGTGTGTGTGTGTGTGTGTGTGTGTGCTGAGGGGGGATGAATCGGAACACGTTCCTCGTCTTTGCTAGCTCATCATAGAGGGGATGGGAGAGGTTTCTGCGGGATAACGTCCAGATTCCTCCTAATCCACCTCCAGACTGTCCTGTATAAATCCTACTACAGAGTCCTCACCTTGCAGTGGTGGAAAAAAGTACTCACATGTTCTACTTAAACATTGGGTGCCAAAAACGTATATATACGTTTTTGCAAATTCACCCTCTGAGTGCCAAAAACGTATATTTACGTTTTGGGGGGAAAAAATAAAAAAAATAAAATATATATATTTTTTTTTTTTTAATTTTTTTTTTTTTTTTTCCTTCACAGCACCAGGAGATATAATTTTTCGAAGATTTAGACTCCAATCCACTTCCTGGTTAACTTATGACTTCAAAAGCCTGTATCTCGGCTCCTGTGTACTTTTTTTTTTACAATGTATTTTTGACTATTTTCAACTGGCTGCAACTATGGAACGGATTACCGAATGTTTTTAATTTTTTCCCCCCGATTGTACGAGACCTCTATGTTTGTAATGAGGGGATCACCGTGAGGACGGTGATCACTGAAAATATTTTGTGACTACTTGAAAAAGGTTCAAAAATGGTAAAAAATCCCGGCACTCAACGTATAATATTTTAATAAACCTCTGGCACCCGAAGTGTTGTAAAAGTATCAATACTGCAATGTAGAAATACTCTGTTACAAGTAAAAGTCCGGAATTCAAAATTTACTTGAGTAAAAGTACAAAAGTATTGGTATCAAAATGTACTTAAAGTACCAAAAGTAAAAGTACTCATTATGCAGAATGAATGTCCCATTTCACAAGTTTTCAAATGTATAAAACTAGAGGTTCGGGCCGCTGCGCAGCCCTCCCGTCTAGGGGCTCCTGTCTAGTAGCCTGGCCCACACATCGGAGACAGAGACAGCAGAGCAAAATCGCAAATCGAAAGCGAAACCTAACTGCAACATGCAAACCGAAAGCGAAGCGAGACCTAACTTGTTGGAGACCCAGACAGACAAACAGCTTGGAGAGGCAGACACACAAACAGCCATGCATGCACACGACTCTCTATTGTATATTAGGATGTATAGCCTACAAATCTTTTGAAAAGAGCCGATCTACAAGCTCACAATGTGTCGCATCGCGACGCATTGTGAGCTTGTAGATCGGCTCTTTTCAAATGGCCAAAATGTTCATAGGGCTGAAGTGGTTAATGTATGTTTTGTAATAATAATCAAAATCTACAAAGTAACTCGTAACTAAAGTCTTCAAATAATAATGTAGTAAAAGTACAATATTTGCCCCTGAGATGTAGTGGAGAAGTAAAAGTACTGAAAACTGCAGTAGAAAATACTCCAGTAAAGTAAAAGATACCCCAAAAAATTACTTAAGTACAGTACTTGAGTACATGTACTTAGTTACTTTACACCACTGCCAGCTTCTGTTGTTGGCATCCCTTGTGTTGATGTCGCCCGCTATGTTTCAGCTAGCCTTTAGTTTTTTTGTCAGCCACCATGGCCGAAAAAGATTGAAATTTACCAGCCGAATGTCAAATGTAACGGCCATAATGTGACGCACGTCAGTGACGTTAGTTTTGCCCAGTCGGGGTAAATATTTCCCAGTTTCAGGCAGTGGTGTAAAGTAACTAAATACATGTACTCAAGTACTGTACTTAAGTACAATTTTGAGGTATTTTTTTTTACTTTACTGGAGTATGTCCAATTTTCAGTACTTCTACTCCACTACATTTATTTGAAAACTTTAGTTCTAGTTACTTTGCAGATATACATTATTATTTTATAAAGCATACATTAACCACTTTAGCCCTATTTTATTCATAGGCTATTTGAAAATAGCCTATCTACAAGCTCACAACGCATGAGCTTGTAGATCTGCCATTTCAAAAAAATATATACTTTTACTTTTGGTACTTGAAGTACATTTTGGTGCCAATACTTTTGTACTTTTACTCGAGAAAATTTGAAATTTTTTGAATTTTTACTAAACAGAGTATATATATTTTTTTGTGGTATTAAGTACTTAAAATACACCACCGGTTTCAGGTCTCGCAGGTGGCATGGAACTTGCAACCACCGTACTGGCACAGCATCTCTGTGAGCATCTGAAGTACAGATGAGAGGTGGGTAGGGTACAGTCTGTCCCTACAGTATGTCTTGGTCACTTTGCCAAAGTGCTCCAGTAGCCCGATCGATGGCTGGCTCTGCACATTCCTGAAACTCTGGAAAGATATTTTACCCCAATTAGCCTATGGGATTGTTCTGCTTTTGAAGCCAACTATATAGCCTAATTAGGCCGCAGAGTTTGTTAGGAGCATACGCATTGACTGGAGAATGGCAAATATGTGATATTAAAGAATGTGTATTATGTGTTAGTTAGACTGTAGCCATTGGGTGATAATCTAGTAAAGTACAGTATTAACCACACACAGAGTGCCCTATAGGGGTCTTTTCTAAGCCCCTTCCTTTTTCCCCTCCACACCAAATATCCTCGCCGGAAATAGCCGATCTACAACAACGCTAGGTTTCAAGTGGTTAAATGTAGGTGATCTCTAATCATTCAAATTAATACCAGTAATAGTCCATAAATTACTACTACGTAGACCCAGACCGATATTCAGCGGTGTTAGTGCTACTATGGAGGATTACCATTGGTCTAATGTTGTCTTCTCTTTGAAAGAGTAAATTCAGCTTTGTCATGACTGGGAGCATGTGGGTCAGACAACCTCAGGGTCAGTGTAATGGAGCGATAATGTCTGAATTTGATTCTGAATCCCACAGCCTTGGGGATTTACATTCAAAGCGTCTTTGTTAAGTTCCATCACCTGAGCAGGTCAGTTTCTTTTGGCTTTCAATGCCTTGTCCAAGGACAGCCAGCGGACTGAGGAGTGCGGTTTTAAATTTTAAAGGACATTGTCCTCTTGCTTTAAGTTGGCACCAATATGATGGAGTCTGTTTGTTCTAGTGGCGGGGTGCTTCTAAATCAATGCTTTTCATGGCATACAGTATATGGCCTTTTACTGGTACTAGAGGTTTGAGCCGCATATGCGGCCCTCACACCTATACGTCGCACAGCCGATCTGACAAATATGCCCATATAGAGATCGCTGATGTCATCAGTATATGCCCATATATGGGCAATGCCCCATTTTGTGTATACTGTATGGAGCTGATTTGTTTGCGCCTGATGCCATGAGACATTGAGGTTAGACATCACACTCCATATTTGGGCATATAGCTGCATTGGAAACTCCTTATATGGTTATGGCTGAGTCATAGTGGTCCTCACTTAAGCCAATTTAAGAGATGCCTGATATATACCCATATATTGGATTGCCCAAACATGGGCATATCTGAACTACTCGACGGCGGGCACCGCACTCCCCCGAGTCCTTGACGCTGCGAGCGTGTATTGTCCCTTTTATGCCCATATATGGAGATCGCTGATGTCATCAGAATATGCTCATATATGGGCATGCCCATATATGGAGCTGACTGATTTGTTTGCACCTGATGGCATGAAGTTGTCACAATGAGTCATCGGGTTTGCATAATGATGTCACAACCAGTGTTCCAGTATTGTAACTGTGGTTTGTCCTGTTTTGTAATTTGTAATGTTTATATCCAAATTGTAATTACATTTAAATTTAATTTAAAACGATGAATAGCAAAAAAAATAGCTGATCAACAAGGGGGTCTATGCAATGAGAGAGGGGTAAAAGGGATAGAAGGAGAGATGGAGAGAGCAAGACATATTTCACCCACACAATAACCCAGCCAACGCTGGGTATACCGAAACCTGAACTGTTGTCAGCACAATAACCCCGGCGACGCTATGGGCAAGCTGATGAAGCGCCGCGTTTTCTGCTTGTTGAGAAATATAATTGAGAATCATCTGCGTAACAATGAAAGTGTTTTGTCCTGTTTTGTGTGCAAAACCCATCACACAGATGCCAGGCAGACCTGATCGGGACTGAATGCTAAATAGGCTGCCGTACATGTCACAGCTTGTTCTCTGGCACGCTCACCGAACACAAGATAACGATGGAGGGAGAAGTGTTATGTAGAAATACCCTGTTAACTCACTGTTTCCCCCCTTCGTGTTCTTCCTGATCTCTCTCTCTCTCTGTTCCTTTTTCCTCTGTGTGTTGGCCAGGCTAAAGGCTGACCTAAATACTTCAGGTTTTTGATGATCAGGCTAAAACTGAGATCAGAGAAGTCCAGAGGGTCTCTCCTCTCCTGGCGTATATGGTGGAGAAGAGGAGGAAGAGGATGAAGAGAGGCAAGGAGACAACAGAAGGATGAAGGAGTGAGAGGACAGGAGAGGAGAAGGAAGGGAGCAGAGGGCTGGAGAGAAAGAGGAAAGGGGCAGAGATGAGAGGAGAAGATGGAGAGCAGGCAACAAAAACCTGCCTGGGAATTGAAATGACGGCGGCGCCCATATCTGAAAATATGATAAAATAATCATAACAGTGCAAATGAATTTATAAAAATGTAGGCTATGTAAAGTACACAATTGTATTGTGTACACAGGGTTGAGAGGAGAGGGGGGAGAGGAGAGGTTCGCCATGCTAAAATGCAAACCTATGTTTTTGTAACATAATTCCTCATGATAATTTTTCCTATAAATCAAAGCAATAAACCAATACATTTCACGTTTTCACATTCTAGGCTTTTAGCTTATGCTCTTATCCATAAGAACATAAGCTCACTCGTTGTCACTGCTCACTCGTTGTCACTTACAACGAGTGAGCAGAGAGGGTTTAATGTTTTCACTTTGACAGAAATGACTGTTCAAATGGCTCAAGGGGCCGTCCTAAAACACTTTTCCTAACAAACAAAAAAATAACAACAAAACATTCTTGATGCTTACCTTTCACAGTAATACAATTATTAAGATGTCACAAGTTCAGTCATAGTTGCTTTTTTTCCTTTTTGTATACTGGGGCAGTTTTACACTGCAGAGTGGAATCTTGGATGTGGTTCAAGTGCTTCTTAAGACTCGGATTGTTTTTGTACATGAAATTGTTTAAAAATAGTATACTTTATCATCATTTACTTAGACTAGAGGGTGTAGGAAGACAGGAGACCAAGGGCAGAGAGAGGGTGAGACACGACAAGACAAAATGGGAGTTGGATTCAAACTCAGGTCCTCGTATCTCCAAAACAAAACCTGCGCTCCAATGCATTCCAATGTAGTTATTGTTTAGTCACAAGCTCTTGTTGATGATTTTTAATTTGGTTCAATAGTTATAACGCCCACAGACACACTCAACTGCTTTCACTTTCAAAGCTTTTCCAATACCTATTGCAAACATAGCCGATACACGCTCAAAACGCGGCTATTTTTGCCACAGTACTTTTGTGAGACACTGTAGTATGACGGAGTAGGGCATTAATTTACAACAAAAATATGGAGATAAGAGGTTTCTGCACGACAGTAACAATATGGTCCATATGCACTAACTGGCTGAGCCAACAGTTACAACAACACACAGCAGATTTTGACAGAGCATACAGTATTTCCCCAACTTGGCAGAGCCAGGGTCTAACTTGCAGCCAAGGAGAAGCCACTGAATTACAGGCAGTGGTGGAAGAAGTACTCAGATATTTTAGTAAAAGTAGCAATTCCACAATATAAAAATACTCTGTTACAAGTAAAAGGTCTATGTTCAAAAGCTTACTCGGGTAAAAGTACAAAAGTACTGGCATCAAAATATACTTAAAGTACCAAAAAGTTAAAATAATAAAATGTTTGAAAATAGCAGATCTACAAGCTCCCAACGCGTCACGATGCGACACGTTCAAATAGCCATATGTAAAAAATAGGGCTAAGGGGGTTAATGTACGTTTTCAGAGATTCATGTTTATCTCTGAGATTCAGAGATAAACAAAGAAAAAAACTCCAGCAGTTTGTTTCCCCGACCACCAGGGGGTGACGCACGGAGGACTTCCATAGAGTTAAGGGCACTTCTAAACGGGCCATGCCGAATATAGGTTACTTTATTCGGATACAATTCGCGGAACTGCCCGCCCCTGCCGGTTCTCTGAATTTTTATTTTTAAATAGGCTCTTTCATGACAAATTGACCACATATATGAAGTTAAACAACTAAATTCTATCCAAACGCTATCTGAAAAGTAAATTATGTGCCTCAAAAACGAAGTTTGAGAGCATTTTAAAACCGAAAGTAAAAAGTTCACACGGACACGGACGCGCACGGATGCGCACATGCGTGCGTTAATTTACGGCCCGCCACAAACATAAACAGTAGGGAAATACGGATTTCAGAAAGAGGACTGTGTTTCAATGCAGGAAAACACCCCAGCATCATTATATAGTGGCTGATAGAGGGGAAAAAATGCAAAATATATATATAGAGATATTTTTCAAATTTAGGCTTAATGTTGCCAACAATCCCTTTAAGTACATGTACTTAGTTACTTTCCAACACTGAGTACAGGTGTCCGACACTATTTGATTCTAGTGATGAGGACTGACAAATTACAGGTAATTTTTTACACTGTTCATTACGCACGTAAATGCATGTTGATTTGCTATAAAGGATCACATGGTTCAACCTATCTTCATATAATTGGTCCGTATTGATCATTATAATATGGTGTAGGAGGGCTGTGGACAGTTCAGCTCGGGTAGGCAGGTTTGGCAATTTCAAACAACACTTCAACCTTTTCTTTATTTAGTAATGCTGTAAAGAGCTATGTCTTCTGTTTTTATGCTCTTATAATAATAATAATAGGTTGAAATCATGTTTGAAATGATCAAACCTGTCTACCGATGATGTCACTGGTAGGCAGGTTTCTGAACTGTTCACAGCCCTCTTCTGAGACAGACCAAATAGACAGAAATTGTGACATCGAAATGAGCATGAGGACCAATTATATGAAGATCGGTTGAAAATGAGAGAAGTGGTCCTTTCAGGAATAAGCAAGCACTGATCAATTGCTATTTTCTCACCCATATGGCTAAGTAATAAATATGGCAATGTCTATGTGATGAACAAATTATCACCCAGCAGTCGTCGCTGCCCTCATCACCCACTCAGGCTAATGCCCACGAATGCCCTGGCAGGCACGCGCACAAATAGGAGCCAATGGGTTCTTGAACTGCTGCCCGATTGCCTTCATAAGAGAGAGTGTCCTTTCTCTCATTAATTTCCCTCTTGCTGAACCGACCGACAGTCATTCTCTGCCAGTGGTGTAGTCTACGTGATACGCCATATGCCCCACTACAAGATCACTGATGTTTAATGCAATGTTGATACATAATGTACAACATTGCAAAAAACTGCCCACACACTGAATAAAACTCTCTCCTCCTCCTCTCTCATGTTGCTGTTCTACATGAGATGTTATATCTTATGGCACAGAAGGACAGTGGTGGAAAAAGTACTCAAATGTTTTACTTAAGTAAAAGTATCAATACTGCAATGTAGAAGTAAATGTCCGGAATTAAAAATGTACTTGAGTAAAAGTACAAAAGTATTGGTATGAAAATGTACTTAAAGTTACAAAAGTAAAAGTGCTAAAATGTTTGAAAATAGCTGATGTACAAACTCTTTTCTACAAAAGTTTGTAGATCGGCTAGTTTCAAATAGCCTATGTATAAAATAGGCCTGAAGTGGTTAATGTATGTTTTATAATGTAATCATTTATATCTGCAAAGTAACGAGTAACTAAAGTTGTCAAGTAATTGTAGTGGAGTTAAAGTACAATATTTGCCTCTGATATGTAGTGGAGTAGAAGTAAAAGTATTGAAAATTGTTAATACTCCAGTTAAGTAAAAAATACCTCAAAATTGTACTCAAGCACAGTACTTAAGTAAATGTACTCTTCTACTTTACACCACTGCGGAAGGAACGCAAAATTAAATTAAACGGTTTCAATATCTATAGGCTACTGTTGATAATCTGATTATGAACTGTGGAATCCTAAACAGCAGTTGTACAATCATATCTTCATTCTCCTCCTCATGAATTCATGTTTTAACATTACCGTTGCTTATGCAAGGTAGGTTTGCTGAGAGCGCAGACTCTCTTTTTTTCAGCAACACTCATACTTCATACTTCATACAGTTAGATTCACACCTAGGAGCTTCCCAGTACAACCACAGTCTTTTCTTACATCGTTGTTGTCGGGCAGAAAACATCGTATCTCCATATTTCAACTTTGTATGTCTGTTTTTTTTCTTCGTTTTTGTAATTTAATGCCCTAATTCGTCATACGAGAATGCCACGAGGAAGTAGGCCTAGTGAAAATAGGACCTGGGCCGCAGCGTGGCGGTCCAGGGCACCCTAGGCTGCAATGCCAGCTTGACAGCGTGCCGCGGGTTCGAGTCCTGATCCCGACAACCTTTGCTGCTTGTCACTCCCTATCTCTCTCCCCATTTTTCCCCAATTATGTCCAATAAATAAAGGCATAAAAGCCCCCAAAAAAATCTTTAAAAAAAAAAAATAATGTAGTGAATATAGCCAATCTACAAGCTCACAACACATTGTGATGCGACGCGTTGCGAGCTTGTAGATCGGTTATTTTCACCATTCAACTTAAAAATTTAAATAATAAAAAAGGAACGGTTTTGGACATACAAGGTTTCCACCCGACTGCAGCGATAGTGGAGGGTGGATGTCACAAACGTTAACATGCCCATATAGAGAGAGACCACTTTAAACTCTACTCTACTGTATATGGCCACTAAACAGCTCCACTGGAGCAGTCGAAAGTAAGTGCCTTTCTCAAGGGCATTCCAAGGGTATATTGAGGGAACGAGAGGGTTCAGGGATGGGTGAGTGCTGCTCACTCACTCCCCCTGCCCAGATCTGTCCTGCACGCTCGCCTGGGGGGGGTTGAACCAGCAACCTGCCCTAGAGCAAACTGATAAAACACCGGGATAAAAGAGGCCAGATAACGTGGGGGAAAAAAATCTTCATTTTTCTTTACAAAGTCACAACTCTTCCTGTGGGCACTCTAATCTGGACCCTCCGTGGGGGTCCATCATCAATTCACGTGCTTCAGGGATGACAGGGGGATGACCTCTGACCTTGCTGTGTGACCGGAGCTATAAGATTGAAGAGGAGTTAATGCAGCGATGGCATGAAGCCCACCCTGGCGCTTAATGATCTGCTGCATGCGCTCGCTTTTCACCTTAATACACACACCCACCCACTCTGTTCACCCTGATCACTGAAGAGAGACACACACACACACTCTGTTCACTGCTCTGACACAAAAGAGAGACACACGCACGCATCCACACGGTTTATATTACCATACTTGTGAGGACGTAAAGATTTTAGGACAGTGACTTCATGAATGTCTTTTTTTTCTGAAAAGTTCTAACTAAAGTTTTCAAATAATTGTAGTGAGTAAAAGTACAATATTTGCCTCTGAAATGTAGTGGAGTAGAAGTACAAGTATTGGATATTGGAAGTACTCAAGTAAACAAATACCTCAAAATTAAGTACAGTACTTAAGTAAATGTACTTAGTTACTTTCCACCACTGCTTCATCCCCACCCCAACATGAATATTTTCCTAATTCTAAACTTATCTCTACATGTTTGTTTTTGTACCATAAAACAACTATTTATCTTGTGAGGACCTGCAGGACCTGTTTATTTCTCAAGTTCTGCTATACTTGTGGGGACATCTGGCCCTCACAAGTATAGTCATACAATACAAGCACACACACACACACACACACACACACACACACACACACACACACACACACACACACACACACACACACACACACACACACACACACACACACACACACACACACACACACACACACACACACACACACACACACACACACACACACTCCTGGCCACGTGCACGCATGCACATACGCACACAAATCCAAGCGAAGCGGCACATGAAACATGGAGGTCATCTTCCGCCTCGCCAATATTTTAAGAGCAAGCGGCTCATTTCTCATTTAATGATGTGAAAGGTGATGCCGCCATGACGGACTCCTCTCCCTCCGGCACCTTCTGCCACAGTACAGGACAGGACGGCTACTCCTATCAGTGTTGTGTTGCCAGATTTTTGCGAGAGAAACAAGCAACCAGGTCTATGAAAACTAAAGTTCTCAACGGGCCTGAAAATTAAGGGTCGGTCCTAACTGGGCCGGCTCGAACAATTACCATAATGTTAGGCCAGAAAACACGAACGCCCCCCCCCCCCCACCCTAATTAAAATAAATAAATAATAATAATACATATTTTTTATTTTTTTTATTCATGGAACGTCGGGAACATCGGGTCGGGATAGGGTCGGTTTCGGGCCAAAAGAAGCGACTATAGGCTAAATGAGCACACACAGGCAGAGGCAGACCCCAGCTAAATGACTTAATATAGTATCAAAAGAGAGATCCAAAAGAGACCTTTAGTGTCGCCCCGGGACCCAAAACGTACAAAAAGCATATCATGAATTAAGCCCCATTTAATAGTGAAAATAGCAAATCTACAAGCTTTTTCATATTTTCAAGATTTCATGCGCGTTTATTTTATTTTTGTATTTGTTTAATTTGTTCAAATCTTCTGAAGTAATTGCATATTCTTACTTGCGACCCATAAAACAATGGGTCTGTGAATGTGACCCAAAAATGGGTAGCTTGGTCCCGTGACATACGTTCCTTATGCTTATCTTTGTGTGTAACTAGGCTTTCTCTTTGCTTTCCCCTGGGAACTACTATACCACCACCCTGAATGTATAATGTACAGTACTTCTCCCATGAGCTCACGCATTAAAACCTCTATCTTATAACGTGAACTCTGTTTGCCTCAACAATTACTAATTGACACAGAATTCCACCTCACCTGATAAGAACCTTCGGCCATGTTATTGACCTCATGTTTGTTCCTTAATGCACTGAACTGTATCACTTCCCTGTAGCTACCTTGAGAATGCTACTTCTGTAAATCTTCAAGAGAAGTTTTGGTTCCTCTGTCTGCAAGCTTTAAATCAGCGATCCTCAACCTGTGGGTCGGGGCCCACCTGGTGGGCCACGAGGATATTGCAAGTGGGCCCCCAACAAAATGGCAAAACACTACCATATATATTTTTTTAATGGCATGGTATTTTTTTCTTTTTGAAAAATAGGTTTTCATTGTGAGAGACAAATAGATCCAAGGCAGAACACTTGCTCTGAAAATGCACGCGGCCCCACTATCTGACCACTTAACACGGCAGCAAACACTTTTGAGATTTTCAAATGGGCCCTGATCCAGAAAAGGTTGAGAACCACTGCTTTAACCCTTTAAGACCAGGAAAGCATCATTTGTGTCATTTTAAGATTTATTTGGCTATTTTTTTTAAATCATGATTTTTTTTTATCTATCTTTTTTTTAAATCTTTAATGTCCTCTAAAAACTTTTTTTTTTTTTTTTTTTTAAACGTATGTTGCTTTATCAGCGGTGCTCTAACTTTTCCATGTCAAGGACCCCCAAATTGATATGTATTAGGCACTCGGTGCCGCGCTATGAGCTTGTATATCTGCTATTTTTGAGCAGCCAAAGACATCTTAAAATGACACAGATGCCCTTCCCGCTCTTAATGGGTTAAGTCATAGGGGGTGAAGGTGTCAAAGCGGAATCATGGATCTGTTGAGCTGAGAGGTTGACTACAGCTGGTACTTCCTCTATTTCTTAGCATTGGCCCCTAGCAACCATGATAATGGTATCTAAAGTGCTTGCATCCTGTACTGAGGACACACGCCAAAGCTTGCCTTTTTTTGCTTTTTGCCCTGTTCAAGAACAGACCCTTTTGTTTGAATAAACTTGCTTTGAGACATATTCAGTATTCTCTTGTCAGTTGGTAGTAGTTTTGAAAATGTGAATTTCCACCACAGCTGTCAGTGACAACAGCACCTTCAAAAAAGTTACTTGCTTACTTACTTCAGTGATTAAGCATATAGGCCTCCTTTAGAGCTAAATAATTACTGTTTCTACACACACTGCGAAAACACATATTCACACACACACACACACACACACACACACACACACACACACACACACACACACACACACACACACACACACACACACACACACACACACACACACACACACACACACACACACACACACACACACACACACACACATCAAAACAGATTACTCATTTTGGCATTTGGATCCTTGCAAATAATTGGATGGGCAATTATCCAGATAAAGGCAGTGTATTGTTTCTTTGTAGCACATACCAACAAAAGCGCTGTTTTGTAAACCACTGTATACACAGCACCTTATAGTACCTCAGACTACATGACCTTTTAGCAAGTGTTGTCCCCGTGGGAATGAAAGCAAACTGGCAGTGATAGCAGTGCCATGTCACACTCAGAGGTACGGAGTACAAATAAAATAAACAACAATTATTAGAACAAGACCCAAAACGTGCTCCTTACAATAAAAAAACTAAAGTATGTAGTATTATAAGTCAATAACTTTTTTTCATATAACTAGAAAAAGTGCTCCTCGGAGCACAGGTCTCCGCCAGGTCAGGTAGGTCATTGTGGGCCAGCAATGTTGATGGAATATGAAAAATCTAACAGATCAGTCTTGATCACATGACTATAGAGATCATGTGTAGCGATTTGCGTGAAGGAGTGATATCAAAATAATTGTTTTACATAAGGCCTCCTGGTGGCGCTATAAAGGGTAGATGTGAAAAATGCAGGGCAAAGGTTATCTTGGCCTCTAGGGAGTGCGCATACAAAGTTATACACAGATCGGTGCAGTTATGGGTAAAAATACGAATCGGCCTGTTATAGCACCACCATGAGGCTGATTTGAACATTTTTAATTGGCATTTCTTCCTCGGCCTAGTGGGAATGTGAGTGCAAATTTTCACGGAAATCGCACACTGTGTCCCTTATTTGAGCTATTTTGTTCAAAACGGACCAGCTCCTACAAACTTTGGAAGCCATGAATCTTAGCCAATCAGGATGGAATATGAAAAAACTGAAAGAAGGGCAACAATTCCATCCAACAGAACATCATGACGTACAGAGAATATTGAGGGATAACATCCATTTAGGTTTCTCTTTAAAAGCTTTGCTGATTAGTCAACCAGACAGACCACTCGTAGTGCCAGGTTCACGTCAGGCTCAATGACGTGTGGCTCATCGCCAGACATGCATCATTGAACCATTTCTTACACTGAGAAATGCTTCTTGTTGGACCAGTGCCAGACGTATTACTGTAACTACATTTGTTTTTGCTGGACAGCCACAGCGGGGGCCAGCCCTATGAACATGAATGTTCTCTGACTAACTAGTCTCTCTCAAGCCAGCCTTATCTCTTCAGTATAAGTCTGTAATTCTTCCATACAAGTCTGTAATTCCACACGGTAAATAGTTGAGAAGAAAAAAAGCTGCTCTTCAGACGCAGGGTCCTTCAGAAGAAATTAATTAAAAAATATCTATTAAGATGTTTTTTTTAAATATATTTTCTTTTTCTTTTTCCATTTCTGCGAAGCAGAAAGCTAAAGGCTTTGACTGATATCCAGTAGAAATTAATTACACGACACAGATATAAGTGTTGGGGGAGAGGCAGGACATTCACTTTATTTTCTGCCCATTTTCAGATTACAAGTACAGACCGTTAGCGTTATCATTAGAACAGGCTCCATGCACAGCAGCCATATTGGCTCATACACAGGTGTTACCAATGATACTAATGAAGGCTCTGTTCAATTTACAGTAGTGTAGCACAGTGGTTCTCAAACGTTTTAATTTCAAGTACCCCCATAACTCTAAGAGTGTACAAATGGAACCAAATGGACCTGTAAGCCATGTGTACACTTTCAGAGTTACACACCCGTAAGGGGCCATTTGGAACCCCCTCAAGGAACCATGAGACTCCCTGGACCCCAATGTGAGACTCACTGGTGTAGCACAGTGTTTCCAGTGAGCCAACATGCACAATATCAGCACCCTGACTCTGTTTGACCAGAATGGAACAGAGCCTTCATTAGTATCATTGGTAACACCTGTGAAGGAAGTAAGAAAAAGACCCATGTCTTTCCAATATGACAACTGTGGATAGAGCCTATATTGTGGGAGCCAGTTCGTCTGCCTTGAGAGACTACTGACTGACTGACTGACTGAATCACTCTGAGAGACTGGTGAAGTTACACCACTTCTCCGCCGGTTAGCCTAACAATGATGTAGCGGTAGCGCTGTGGTTCTCAAACCTTTCCAGGTCAAGGACCCCCAACCAAATTAATTATGTATGCAGCCACAGACACACATCTGACAATATTTTGTGCCAGGGACAGTCGTACAAGATTTGTGTTGGTAAAATGTCTCAAAATATTTCAATTGTTGAAAAAATCACACCCAGTGTGAAGAGAGTGGTGCCTTTCATGAGGTCATTGCATTAGTTACTTTTTACAGACTTTGATGACTTAAAATGTTTGTACAGATTTGTACGTGTTTTTACTCATTTTAACATCTTTTAAGTATTTTTACGCATTTTAAGTATTTTTACTCATTTAAAGTATTTTTACTCAGTTTAGGAACTTTAAAGTATCTTTACTAATATTTAAGTATTTTTACTCATTTTAAGTGTTTTTACTCATTTTAAGTATTTTTACTCATTTTAAGTGTTTTTACTCAAAAGTGGTGTGTGTGTACTGTACGGTACTGTACTGTACTGTACCTGTACTGTACTGTACTGTACTGTACTGTACCTCTAGCTGTACTGTACGTACTGTACTGTACTGTACGGTCTGTACTGTACTGTACTGTACTGTACTGTACTGTACTGTACTGTACGGTCTGTACTGTACTGTACTGTATTGTACTGTACTGTACTGTACGGTACTGTACGGTCTGTACTGTACTGTACTGTACTGTGCGGTCTGTACTGTACTGTACTGTACCTCTACCAGTACCTGTACTGTACTGTACTGTACGTACTGTACTGTACGTACTGTACTGTACTGTACTGTACTGTACGGTCTGTACTGTACTGTACTGTACGGTCTGTACTGTACTGTACCTGTATGGTTGCATCTTTGTGTTGCAATCAGCCGCAGCTGTTGAGGCTGTGCTCAACCATACAGAGAGGCCGTGCTCATACGGACACACGGACACACAGACGGACACACGGACACACAGACGGACACCAGGACAAAGTCAAGCGTAGGAGTGGTTGGCACCACTCAAAAAGCACAAAGTGTGTCAAGATGAGACGCGTTGTGAGCTTGTACATTGGCTATTTTCAACTAGCCAGTGTATAAAGGGTTAAAGTGATTACATGCATTTTGATACCATGTTAATTTTGCTGGGGACCCCCTGGAACACTCAAGGACCCCTGGGGGTTCCCAGACCCCACTTTTAA
Organism: Gymnoscopelus braueri; assembly: GCF_963280865.1. Lineage (NCBI taxonomy): Eukaryota > Metazoa > Chordata > Actinopteri > Myctophiformes > Myctophidae > Gymnoscopelus > Gymnoscopelus braueri. Next base: position 15,577,258 of record NC_137605.1, read on the forward strand.
AACTAATTATCTCTAGCCAATCTCAGAGCAATCATCCCTCCAGCCTATGGGATGCAGTATATTCTAATAAACCAACTTTTTCTTGTCATACAATGACAGTTGGCCGTTGGCAGCCACATCTCTCCAACCCTTGATTCCAGTCAGGCCTGGCCGATCTATTTAAATGGCACAACCCAACCTCTATGGGGATAACAGGAAAACCTGAAAATCACTGACTGATGAAGTTACACCATTGAAGTTGTAGTACAACCAGCCGAGTGTCCACTCCCTGTATCCCTTGTCTCAAATTAAAAGCCCTCCAGCGTTTGATACACGTTCCAGCTATGTTCTGACCTAGTATTTTGTTGCTGTCAGGCAGATATCTTTTATCTCCATATTTCAACTCTATAGTTGTTGTTTTTTCATTAATGAATGCCCTACTTCGTCATACTACAACACTGTCACACCAAAGTAGCAAGAATAACCAAGCTCAAAGTGTTCAAATGTGACACGTTTTCAGCTTGTAGATCTGCTATTTTTGAATTTGAGTATCAGTTTTGGACATATCGTCTCTGTCGGATGGAATATGTCCAAGATTTTTACTTTTCAGGAAATAGCAAAAGCAGCAGATCTACAAGCTCTAAACGTGTTGCTTCGTGTCGCGTTTCGAGCTTGTGGATCTGCTACTTTTGATGCTTTTGTGTGACGCTGTAGTATGATCAAGTAGGACATTCATTTACGAAAAAACACAAAAAGTTAGAATATGGAGATAAGAGGTTTCTGCCTGACAGCAACCACAGAGCTTTTCCCCCGACAGCAACGATTCCTAGCTTCCTTCCAAGCTAATTTTACATTTCTGCCCTTGGCGTCTGTTTGAGGTGCCATAGATTTGTTGTTGTCAACTCTGCACCTCCAACACAAGGACGTCAGATTGCTCTTGCAATATGTGTTGTTAAAGGGTACTGAAAAAGCATGTTGAGGTATTTTATTACCTTCTTATTATATTACCTTTTTTAAAGGTAATAAATGAGGTTGCGAGAGCAATACTTAACAAGCATATGGTCAGTATCATGTCAGTGTCGAGGTCAGTGTCGTGGTCAGTATCGTGGTCAGTATCATGGTCAGTATCATGTTCAGTATCATGTCAGTATCATGGTCAGTATCATGGTCAGTATCATGGTCAGTATCATGGCAGTATCATGTCAGCTCTGTCAGCTCTGTCAGTGTCATGGTCAGTGTCATGGTCAGTGTCATAGTCGTGGTTAGTATCATGGTCAGTGTCATGGTCAGTGTCATGGTCAGTGTCATGGTCATTGTCATGTCAGTGTCATGGTCAGTATCATGGTCAGTATCATGTCAGTGTCATGGTCAGTTCCTGGTCAGTATCATGGTCAGAGTCATGGTCAGTATCATGGTCAGGATCATGGTCAGTATCATGGTAGTATCATGTCAGTGTCATGTCAGTATCATGGTCAGTATCATGGTCAGTATCATGGTCAGTATCATGTCAGTGTCATGTCAGTGTCATGGTCAGTATCATGGTCAGTATCATGGTCAGTATCATGGTCAGTATCATTGTCAGTATCATGTCAGTATCATGTCAGTGTCATGGTCAGTATCATGTCAGTATCATGTCAGTATCATGTCAGTATCAAGTCAGTGTCATGTCAGCGTCATGGTAAGTATCATTGGATTATGATAACTGTTATCTGTTGAGTTAACACTGTTAAGTATTGAGTGTTTTGTGAGAGTGGTTATTATTTGGGGTTTTGCTATAATTGCACACTCTCATGCCCCTCAGCAAATGAAGAGCTGTTTTCTCACTTACCCTTTTTAGCCTTTCCAAATAATAATGAAACAATGGTTTGCTGCCTTTCCAGGTTTACTAGATAATGTTTCATTCATTTTTATTGGCCAACATATTTGTTGTAACAAACCTGTCTAAATGAGAATAGTTGGTCCAATGCTGCAATCTATACGTTTTATGTCCGCGTAGGAGACCAAACATCTACACCGTAGGTGTCCTACCCAACAACAGGGCTGACATTTTTCATTCTTAGTGTAGGCGGACCACCTCTCGACCTCCAGCCACTGCAAATGTGATAGTATTGTATTGTATTAACATACTCTACCATAAATATTGGCTAAAATGAGGTTGTATAAGTTCAGGGTTGTAGCTTTAAGGTCAGTCCACCTTAAGGTCTGGTCTCATTAGCTTAGTCACCTACAGGTATTTGAGGAAATAGTTCAGGCACCATGATGCAAAAGGTAAGCCCATCTACAGTATACCACACAGACCTCAGACCATCATACAAGGACATTTTCACTGCAAAGAGGGATTGGAACAATTAATGATTACATTTAAATTATTTTTGACCAGTCTAGTCTCTGACAGCCATGTACATGACGCCGTTTGAGACGTTTTAGAATCACCACAATCCCATAGGCTGGAGGGACAACTGCTCTGAGATGGGCTAGTAGTCGGTTGCTAGGCCAACCAGCTGACCGACGCTGTAACTTGGTCGCCTGACATTTACAGGCAAAGTCATCTGTAAGGCCAGGCAGAGCCCAGCCAAAAATGTACTTTACGTTGTGGTGGATACCGGTGCTCATGTAAATAAGTATTAAAAAATTAGTTCATGCAGGACACGGGAGTCGCATACAGTAGACGCATTAGCCTCAGCTGCAATCAGCTGTCAGTCTGCTGATTGCTTTCAATCAGCCACACTTTCCTACACACCAATCAAACCTCATTCCCTCAACAAGGCGGTCCGTTTAAATACGGCTCCCTCCTACTCTGAATATCTGCTTTTCATTTGCTGCCACACGCTCCTGCGGCAAAACTTGCCTCCACCTTATAGTTCAGAGTCTTGCATTACTCAAACGTTTAAACTGAATGTTGAACTGAAATCCATGTGTGCATGGCTCTAAACTGGATTCAATGTTCTATGGCTTTCATGTTAAAATGCATTCAAGTTTGCATGACTCAAGTTAATCTGATTAAATGTCTTGCTATGGGCCCGCTCTTGTATACCTGTGGGGGATTTTGCGTAACGTTCTCTGATTTTGCTTAGCATGCTGCTTAGCAAAATTTAGGGAACATATTAAAGAGCGGAGCCATTAACGCCAATTTACCGTTTTAAAAATAATTTATTTGTAGAACTTAGCAGCTCTACAACCTCACAACGCCTCCACACTGACTTTAAGTAAAGCACAGTAACTGGAGTGTAACTATAGTTCCTGCTCTCATCACATACTGTATTTGCGACCGCACACACACACACACACACACACACACACACACACACACACACACACACACACACACACACACACACACACACACACACACACACACACACACACACACACACACACACACACACACACACACACACACACACACACACACACACACACACACACACACACACACACACACAGGCTAAATAATCGCTCCAGCAGACAAATGAATCAATGTTTCAATCGATAAATCCACCGGCCAATCGCTTCCATAATTCTTGTGATCATTCGTCCGAGAATCAGGTCCTTTTCTCACCATGGTAACCGCTGAGGTCTGTCCCTGCAGGGGCGCCCTGCGAATCCCAGTGAAATAATCAATCAAAGGGATCAATCACTTGATAAGATAAGGTAAGATCAGCCTTTATTGATCCCTGAAGGATATTCAGGTGTCATAGCAGCAATAGATGTGAGTGTGTTTCATTCTCACTAACTAGGGTTGCCAAATAACCGTCCCTTGAAATGAGGAATCGTCCGTTTCTTTGGAAACTTATTGAAATCATAAGGGACACACTTTGTCCCTTAGTTTTGGGGGGAATCAATCAATGACACACATCTTACAAGTTCAAACAGCTCATATACATAATACTATAAGACAGGTTTTAATATGATAGATTATACAAAAATGGTGCATATATACAGTAAGACTTTATTTTTTCTGGGCTTCCCTTATTTTTCTTAGAAATAAGAAAGGTGCCTCTTATTAGAATTTCGACACCTGAATTGCTGGTTAAGTAGGGTCAAGGTTCAAGGTTCAACTTTATTAATGTCCCAACAAAGGGCAAATAGGTTTACAACAAGAGTTAGCAAAACATATTACATACATTAAACATATCTCTCGCTGCTGGTATAAGTATATATATAAGTATAAGTATACTTAAGAGTTTAGAACCAAATACTTAAAGAGGTGCATGGTGCCATGGTTTTGCACTTTTTCTGTTTTTCATGTGTCTATGAGGTTGATAGAACTTCATTAAGCCCCCTGGTGGTGTTTTTATGGTGTTTTATGTCTTCTCTGACTATTTTGAGTTTCTACCTGGAGGCTGAAACCTTGAGGGTCAAACGTGCCAATAGAAAAACAGCCCTTTTGTGACATAGTAAAAATATACCCTCCCCCTCATTATCATAACACAACAGGTGTGGGCATGAGGAGGAGGAGGGACTAGGACAGGTGGGTGGTGCTAAGGTGGTGGAGGAGGTGCTAAGGTGAGAACCAGGTATACTTAATGAACTGGAGGCGTTTCCACATAAAAACATAATTTTAACAATTTCTGTACACTTTTTTGAAAAAAATCTTCCTCCTAGTATAACATAAAAACATAATTTTAACAATTTCTGTACACTTTTTTGAAAAAATCTTCCTCCTAGTATAACCATAATACCTGATGATTATGTTTTAGGGGGGGAAAAATCACTGAAAATCACGGCACCCCGTCTTTAAGAAAATAAGGAACTGCAACAAAACATGAGGAATCCAGGAACACAGTTACCTGAGTGAAAGCAGGAATCTCTGGAGAAAAGAATCCACCAAAAACATTCACCTTTTCTCAATTCTCAGTCTTTTACTCAATCAATCAAAACACATAGCCTTGTATACTTATCCCACAAGTGCCTGAATGTGTTTGTTAGTTTTATTTTATGACAGTGTTTAGCATTTGAATCTGTTTAGCAAGCACAATCTGTAGCATTCATTGCATTTTGTTGTGTTGTTGCAAAAGTTTTAATATGGAGATAGGAGATTCTGCCCGACAGCAACAATACATTAGCTGCTGTCTCTAGATATCTGCAATGGTAACTCTGAATGAGTGACCGTATGTACAGTCTATCAATCAATCTAAATGTACGGTGAGTACATCTACTGCAGGGGTGATGCAACTTTGATGATGGAGAGGGCCACTATATTACCACACTAACTCCAGAGGGCCACATTGCATACTGTCGGGCAGACACGTCTTATCTCCGTGTTTTAACTTTTTTCATAAATTAATGTCGTACTTCGCCATTCTATGTCACACAAAAGTAGCAAAAATAGCCGATCTACAAGCTCAAAACGTGTCGCGGTACGACGCGTTTTGAGCTTGTAGATGTGCTACTTTTGAATTGGAATCCTGATTTTTTTTGTATGGTATTATTGAATTAGAATCCTGAAAAGTTACATTTTTATTTCATTTCAAATGCATTTAGTTATACTTACGTTAACTTTATGAACTTAAATACTATACATTGGATATAACTATAATTTTAATACTAGTCATTAAATATAGACTGAAGTAATTAAAGCGGGCCATGTTTGCATGTTTGGAATTGGAACAGTAATATAATTATAATAATAATAATATATCAGTATTCCGATATTAACCTGTGGGCCGCATTAAGTGAAGGTGGGGACCACATGTGGCCCCTGGGCCGCCAGTTGCCCATGTATGATCTATTCTACTGTATCTCTATACATCTATCACCAGTGAACATAATGTGTATATTGTTGCTGTCGGGCAATTAATGCCCTATACCTTGTTATATACTACAGATTCGCACAAAAATATGTTTTGCTACTTTTGAATTCTAATCCTATAAAGTAACAGTTTTGGACATATGAGGTTTCCACCCGACAGACGATATATGGATATATATTCACAGTCTATCAACGCTGAATGTAAGCCTGGAGATCAGCTGCTGTATCCAGGGCCCAATCACACATCATCCGGTTAACTGTGATGATTAATGGACCTACACATCCTTGTGTGTAGTTATACTCGGGTGAGCCGTGTGTGTGTGTGTGTGTGTGTGTGTGTGTGTGTGTTTGTGTGTGTGTGTGTGTGTGTGTGTGTGTTTGTGTGTGTGTGTGTGTGTGTGTCTGTGTCTGTGTGTGTGTGTGTGTGTGTGTGTGTATGTGTGACTGTGTGTGTGTGACTGTGTGACTGTGTGTGTGTGACTGTGTGACTGTGTGTGTGTGACTGTGTGACTGTGTGTGTGTGACTGTGTGACTGTGTGTGACTGTGTGAGTGCGTGCGTGCGTGCGTGCGTGCGTGCGTGCGTGCGTGCGTGCGTGCGTGCGTGCGTGCGTGCGTGCGTGCGTGCGTGCGTGCGTGCGTGCGTGCGTGCGTGCGTGCGTGTCTGAGAGTGTGTGACTGAGTGACTGTGTGTGTGTGTGTGACTGTGTGTGTGTGTGTGACTGTGTGTGTGTGTGTGTGTGTGTGTGTGTGTGTGTGTGTGTGTGTGTGTGTGTGTGTGTGTGTGTGTGTGTGTGTGTGTGTGTGTGTGCGCGCGCGCGCATTGGCCCGCGAGAGAGAGAGAGAGAGAGACACACAAAGAGACAGAGAGACAGAGAGAGAGAGAGAAATAGAGAAACAGATGCTGTAGTGACAAGTGTTCATTCTGTGTGTTCTGCGTGTGTGGTGTGCAGTTTCAATCTATCGATCATCCATCTATACATATCTATATACTATAGATTATCACTCAGGCTTTTGTCGTTTCCCAAGCGCGTACAGGCATTTCAGGCATCGACACAAGCATGATGCTGCCTGCCTGCCTGAGGTTCTCTAAGGCTGGATGAGCATGGCGTTCCGCTGGCGTGGCTTGCCTCTGTTGTTACGTAGCCTTCTGTGAACCGCTGAAGGTCGATCGCCCCGTTTACACTCTGTTGTTTGGTTCCTTTTGGTTCCTTTTCACCCGTAAAAACTCCAGTGTCCGTCTCTCCTCAACTATGAATTCTACCGAACCATCCACAGCATACATGGGCAACTGGCGGCCCGGGGGCCACATGCGGCCCCCACCTTCACTTAATGCGGCCCACAGGTTAATATGGGAATACTGATATATTATTGATTTCAGCTGTTACAATTCCAAACATGCAAACATGACCCGCTTTAATTACTTCTGTCTATATTAGTAGCTTAACTAGTATTACAATTCTATTAGCTTGTTAATGTTCAATGTATTTAACATAAGTATAACTAAATGCATTTGAAATTAAATTAAAATGTTACTTTTCAGGATTCCATTTAAAAAATAGCAACAATTTTTTTTTTGCAAAAATAGCAGATCTACAAGTTCAAAACGCGTCGCACTGCGGCACGTTTTGAGCTTGGTTTCGTCCGTGTTAGACATGCTAATTTGTTTCGTAACCACATGATCACCCCCAAGCGTCGCTATTCTGGGCATGGCATATTGGGCAAACATTCCGAGAAAATAGCAGATCTACAAGCAGACGATGGACATATTTGGCGTAGAGATATGGGGTAAGGGGGGAAAAGGAGTGGACCAAAATATAGACCTCTGGGCAAAAGCGTACAACGACGTTCTGTATGTGTTCGAGGTGGAACATTAGCCACGCTGATTGGTCAGCTGCCGTATATAACCCCTATGGAAGATATGGCGAATGACCAATCAGTGCAAGCTTGTCCCTGTCTCTTACCAAATAAAGTCAAATAACGGCAGGGTATTGATATGACAATATTATGTATACGTGCATACTGTGTGTGTGTGTGTGTGTGTGTGTGTGTGTGTGTGTGTGTGTGTGTGTGTGTGTGTGTGTGTGTGTGTGTGTGTGTGTGTGTGTGTGTGTGTGTGTGTGTGTGTGTGTGTGTGTGTGTGTGTGTGTGTGTGTGTGTGTGCGCGTGCCAGGGGAGATATATGCAGACATTAAATGGCCTCTCTCCTCTCTTCTCTAACACTGATCTAAGCAGACAAGAGCCAAACAACACACGGTGAATCTATTCCCAGCACTCTTTCAACACAGCGCCCGATGACAGCAGCGATGTGGAGAAGAAAAGAAGAAGTCACTTTGGCGTCGTTCCATTTCTCAATGCAATTTCCATTTTTCACTTCAATGTGCTTCATTGACATAAAACTTAACAATAATAATGACAAAGCACCGACTTCAAGTGCGTGTGTGTGCATGCATGCATGCATGCGTGCGTGCGTGCGTGCGTGCGTGAGTGTACCTGGATACATGGAGTATCTGGGTCATTGTGTATTCAGCTCCCACAGTTATGGGAGAAGCACAACTTCACCCACTAGCAAGGTGAATGAAATGTGGGGGTGTGTGTGTGTGTGTGTGTGTGTGTGTGTGTGTGTGTGTGTGTGTGTGTGTGTGTGTGTGTGTGTGTGTGTGTGTGAGAGAGAGAGAGAGAGAGCGAGAGAGATGGGGGAGATAAACACAGTCTAGCCACACTTTCAATACCGGGGGAAAAAAACTACTATTCCAGCTGTTCTTAATATTGGAACCCAGTGTGTTTGGTGCATCCTATTGTAGACACACTGTACGTTATTAATGCATTTTGACACGTGGCTTTGGTCAGTGCCAAAAAAAAACTTTGCACGTCCACTCACAGTAGCTCAAATGCAGGTGCGTTGGACAGTATAACAAATGACTATTCATGAAAAACAAGACCAGGAGACCTGGTTCTGCCAGACCCAGAAGGAACAAATTCCTAGTAGGCAACACACCTACAAACCACTTTATAAGTTAAAAGTATAAATCATTTTAGGCATTTTGTGTGTGTGTAGCATTTTGTGTATAGGGGTATGTGGTTGTAGATTTGTGTATAGGCTAGACCAGCAAACCTTCCAGTCTGATTACATTCACCTGACCCTTTGTCAGTCAGTGCACAGAATATGGGCAGAAGGGCTTTGAATCCAGCATTTCATAAGTTTAGGTAATTTACAATGCTGCTTGTGTAGTAATAAACCTCTGAAATAAGTTATGAAGGACAACAGCAATAGGTTTTAAATTAATTTAATGCAATCAACTACAAAAAAGCCATGTTACTGCTCTGTTGCCCCTGGTGGTTGAAATCTGAAGCGTTCCTGAATGGCTGGGGAGGAAAAGAGGGACAGACCGACAGACCGACAGACCGTCAGACCGACCGACCGACAAAGCCTCCTGCAGGCCGACCCCTGGGTCTGGCAAATATGCATGAGGGTAAATCCTGCACATTGCTCTTACTCAGCAGCATCTATTTTATTCACACACCAACCTTTTGGTCCCTCTGCAAATTCATCAAGAGTGTCTTTACAGAAATGATACCATCATGCTCTTAGCCTATATAGATAGATACTCCACCCCTTCTGTGTTCACTAGTGTGAGACAATCACACTCTCCCGTAGGTCAAGCTACAGATGGAGATAAATTCACTATGGGCTGCTAGCATTGTAATTTGTGTTAGTCACAGCCATGACTAACACACTGGACCAGAGCTATGTTCCCCCACTGTCTGGCTTATGGCTGATTTATTCTTAGCTGCATGCAGTGTCGCACACTGAAAGTCTGCTATTTATGGTGATTGACACCAGCATGCAGTGGTGGAAAAAGTACTCAAATGTTTTACCTAAGTAAAAGTATCAATACTGCACTGTAGAAGTACTCTGTTACAAGTAAAAGTCAGGAATTAAAATTTGACTTGAGCAAAAGTACGAAAGTATTGGTATCAAAATGTACTTAAAAGTACCAAAAGTAAAAGTACTAAAATGTTTGAAAATAGCCGATCTACAATTAAGCTCACAACGCGTCGCGATGCGACGCGTCGTGAGCTTGTAGATCTGCTATTTTCAAATAGCCTAGGTATAAAATAGGCCTAAAGTGGTTAAGTGAGGAATCCTTGGAGGGGGGAATCGTTTTTCATTCCTCACTCTGACGTTCCTTTGAGTAACGGGAACAGATTCTGGCCTCCTGGTTCATTGGACGGATGAGAGTGGCTGCGAGGTCTTCAGCAAGATGTGTTTGAGGCGTTCAATGCCATATGCCGCTAGGAAGACGAGGAGGACGAGGCTCCAAAGGCCCAGGATGAAGCCATCTGGAGGGTGCCAGTCCTTCTGCTTGGGTTTCTGACGCATGATCTCAGACACCGGGAGCTGGTCGACGTAGGACTGACTGTCCCTCAGCAAATCCCCACGCACAGGCTTCTCCTCCATTGGCCGCTCTTTGAGATCGGTCAAGTCAACGGTTTCCACGGTGAGCTCCACTTTGCGGAGGACACCACCAAAGAAGTCGGTGACGAGGACGCTCCCCGGGTCCCACTGGAACAGGTCGGTGCGGTGGCTCAGAGTGGACACGCACTGACTCTTGGGGCACACCTTGAACAGATCGTTCATGCTGGCGTTGCTGGCGGGGTGGATGCCTTCCAGGAACTGCAGCAGATGAAAGGTGTAGCGGTCCATCAGGGAGACGCCTATGTCCAGGTCTGACTGGTGAGCCAGAGAGCTCTCTCCAACCAGGCTGCTGGTCAGGGCCATGACGTTAGGAGAATAGAGCTTCTCGTACATGGAGGCCGCTTGGCAGGAATCGATGATCAAGAGTAGCTCGTTGTACCGTCGTTTCTGCCACATTTGCTGGAAGGCGTCGGCCAGCTCGAGGTTGCTCATCTCCTGAGAGTCCTGGAACTGCATGAAACCGTCGCCGCCGTGTCCAGTGAGATATATAAGGACGTTGCTGTGGCCGTCGGAGAGAAGGCGTTTGGAGCGCGGGGTGCTCGGTGGCATCCTGCCGGTCAGAACTCGCAGGAGGTTCTCTACCGTCACTTCGAATCCACGATAATCCACCTCCACGTCGTCTCCGTACTCGTTCAGACCCATGTTCCTGTCGCTGAACACCGTGGCGGGCTTGGGGTTTCTATGGTTACAGGCCATGTCGTCCGTCAACATCAGTATTATGTGACTGTCCGGAATGCCCAGTCTCTTGACACTTCTGTACACAGACAGGGTGTTAGCCGCATGGCGATAGTTGTACCAAAATCTGGATGTGGACACCAGCACTGCCCAGTTGTTAGTGTGACCACTGCTGAAGAACTCTCCAGCTCTAACCTCGGTGTTATTGCTCCATACTACCAAGTAGGCGGAAAATAAGGTAATTAAAGTGAGTAGTTTCATTGTGCAGTACCGAGCCATATTGATCGAGATTTAAAAAAAGTACAAATAGCCGGAACATGACATGCGGGTCACCTTTTGCCCATATATGGAGTTACTCAAACTCTAACATGTTATTAGAGTTGTTGTAAAAGAGACTTTGTCTCAATGTATTTCTTACTGGTTACATAAAGGTTATATATTATATAGTGCGTCATCGAGTATCTGCCAATGGATATAAACATAATAGTTAGTACCCAGTCACTAGTGGTGCTGCACTAGTGACAAGGAAGGCACATGTACATGTATTTCATATCAATGACATCACGATGATGACGTCAGTCATCACCAAATTTGGGCACGGTTTCAGTCCCGGACGTGCCCCCATGACTTGCATGATAAAATTAGAAAAGGTGCGCTCCTCTGAGGGCAGAGCAGTGCAGTGTTTGCCTGCACCCAGGGCCCGCAAAATGTGAGAGGCAGTCATAGCCTATCGCTTGTTTCCCAAACAGTGGTTCGGGACTCATCTTTGGGTCGCGGACCAAGTTTTTATGGGTTGCGAGTTAATATCCACTTTTTTTTCTACATCATTTAAAAATATATATATTATTTCAAAATATTGACTGCCAGAATGTATTCATAATGTACTCACTGCCAGCGTTTTTAATAAATTTTTTATAGAAAAAAATTGAATTATTTGTCCGTTTCTTTTTTAACATTGAAGTGAAGGGATTATTATTATTTATTTATTTTTATCTCCTAATTTGTTGTGAATAACGAAAAAAAATTAATACTCAAAAATTAGAGAAACATTTTAGAAATTAAAAAACAAAATTAAAAAAAAATTACAAAGGGGAAAATTCTCCCCTTTGGCTGTGAGTGTGTTATGTTGGTATGGTATGTTTTATAATGTAATCATTTATATCTGCGAAGTAACTAGTAACTGAAGTTTTCAAATAATTGTAGTGGAGTAAAAGTACAATATTTGCCTCTGAGATAGTTGAGTAGAAGCAAAAGTATTGAAAATTGTAAATACTCCAGTAAAGTAAAAAATACCTCAAAATTGTACTGAAGTACAGTACTTGAGTAAATGTTCTTAGTTCCTTTACACCACTGATAATCAGGCCTTTGAGTGTCGGTCTGCCAGCTGTGAGTACGTGCGTATGTGTGCGTGTGCCGTGCGTTGTGAAAGTGCTCCTCCACTGACTGACAGAATGACAGCTGTCAAGCATGGAGCAGGCCAACCTATACTGCCTGCGGTCAAGTTTAATCTGTCAACTCTCATCACAGGAACGCCGTCAAGTCAGCTTCAATAATCCATAAAAACCTTTATTAGGGCTACTTGTTTTTCTTCTAGTTCAAAAGCCCACAGAAACCACCGCAGGCCTCGGGGCAAATGATTGCTTTCATGTCCATCGACGATGCCTGGACGATAGACAGTGATAGACTAATTAGGTTAATAACTGTTTTCATGATCTTCACTGAAGCTGCAAATTGATGATCACCTGCGTTTACACACAGGCTTGTCAGTCGTCGCGGCCCATTCTTTATCACATGGCGTCAGTGGTGGAAAGTAACTAAGTACATTTACTTGAGTACAATTTGGGGGTATTTGTACTTTACTTGAGTATTTCCAATTTCCAATACTTTTACTACTACTCCACTACATCTCAGAGGCAAATATTGTACTTTTACTCCACTACAATGATTTGAAAACTTTAGTTACTAGTTACTTTTCAGATATAAATTATTATATTATGAAACATACTTTAACCTCTTTAGGCCTATTTTATACATAGGCTATTTGAAAATAGCAGATCTACAAGCTCACAACGCGTCGTGAGCTTGTAGATCTGCTATTTTCAAACATTTTAGTACTTTTACTTTCGGTACTTTAAGTACATTTTGATGCCAATACTTTTGTACTTTTACTCAAGTACATTTTGAATTCTGGACTTTTACTCGTAACAGAGTATTTCTATATTGCAGTATTGGTACTTTTACTTAAGTAAAGAATTTGAGTACTTTTTACACCACTGCATGGCGTCCCTGACTGGCAGAAAGCTTGTATCTATTCTCCATATTTCAACTTTTTGTGTGTTTTTTTGTCATATACAGTGTCACACAAAAGTATCAAAACTAGCCAATATGCAAACTCACAACACGTCGTGATGTGACTTGTAGATCTGATATTTTTTAAAACAAGTTGTACTGAAAGTGAAAGTGGTTAAGTGTCTCTGTGGGTTTAAAAAAGATTGAACCAATGAAAAGTATTAACAAGAACTAGAAAATAACTACATTGGATCCATTTGTAACACAGGCTCTTTTTTCCATTTCCTGAAAAGTACACGTCATTGAGCGGGCTCCTCCAGATCTCTGTACTTGACCTTGACAGACCAGGACCATGCATGCCGATGACATCTGCCTGCTATCTAATCAAGTACAACAGGTACTAGGAGCTCTTCACCAGAGTGGAGTTAGAGCAAGTGCCACGGTTGGCCTCATGCTATAAACGCAAAGAAAAACCGAGATCATAACCTATTACATCCCCAAAGAACATCCGCCCCTAACAGCAATAGAAGGCACTGCTCTACAGGAGGTCAGTGACTTTGCATACCTCGGTCGGTGCATGGGTCAACTCCACAGCGAAGGACCCATTCAATCCGGGAACGCATCGGTGTCATTTTAGATTTATTTGGCTATTCAAAAATAGCAGATCTACAAGCTCATAGCGCTATGAGCTTGTAGATCTGTAATGCCTCTGAAATGTTTGAAAAATAATCGTGAAAATGTGTGCAAATCTTTGAATATAGGCCTATACATACATTTTCAACTCAAATCTTTGCTTCTGGTGGGGGTCCCTGGAACAAAATATTTTGAGATGTGGGGGGTCCGCGGACAAATATACATCATTTTGGGGGTCCTTGACATGAAAAAAGTTTGAGAACCACTGATATTATAGCAACATAATTTCTTTAAAAAAGAACTGATTTAGAAGACATTTGTAGAATTCCCAGAAGCAAAGATTTGAGTTACAAATGTGATTTGCTCTATGAGCTTGTATACCTGCTATTTTTGAATATCCCCAAAGTATTAAATAATGGTTATAGCTAAAAATCAAAAATGACACAGTATGCGTTCCCGGTTTGCATGGGTTAAAGTGAGGAAAGTGCTTGCAATGGCGAGCCCTTAATGGTACGACCAGTGTGTGAAAATCCAACCTCCCCCGAAACATCAAGATCAGTTTCTTTTCTGTGAATACAGAAGTCCCCGGATGGGTGCTACACCAGAATGCTACCCAGTGTGGTACTGAACATCAATCAGGACAAACACATTACCAATAAATGTCTGTACGGAGGGCTAAGTGTATCAGAGAAGATAACAGGCAGGAGGATGAGACTAGCAGGTCACTGCCATTGGCCACAGAGAACTTTCTGCCGAAAAGCTCGTACTTGTGGGAACCAACGCACGGGCATCGATCAAAAGGGCGTCCCACACCTATACGTGGATGTGCTAAAGAAAAATGCCAGTACGGAAAGCACAAAGGAGCTGGCCACGCCCAGATGTATGGAGAATCCAGATGACTGCATGGAGACGCCGATGGAGTGCTCGTCTGAGGACGAGGTAGAGAGAGATATTTACTTCAAATATAAAGCCGTTGGGGGGGAACAAAGTTGTACTTATAAGACAACTGTTACCTGACATTCCTCAATATGTGTTTTGTCTGAAATAACCACATTTGGCATTCATTCCCCGACCCCGCTCTTGATTGACAAACTACCCAACCAATAGCATTCTTTGGGGATTGTTTTCCGGTTCCCTGGTCACATGTCTGGTCTCAAGCAATAGCGTTTGAGTTCCGGCGTGCCCAATGGTATATATGAAAGATGGCGGATTGCACGTTCCTGAACAATCGGCTTCATTTACGGTCTGTAAAAACCAATGGGTGACGTCACGTTCCCTTCGTCCATTTCTTTTTACTGTCTATGACATATTGGCATGACTGGTAACACGTCGGACTGGCGAGTGGGAGCCTCGGGTTCGATCCCAGCTCACTGCGTTTCACTACACATGCCATAGAGTTGGGAGCGCACGGAGAGAGCGCACCTGACTACAGCTTTGGCCCTGTCACTGTCAAGATGGCATATATAGGAGGCCAAACATCTGCTTATGCTGATTTAATGGCAGAGGCGACAGTGCTGTATGTGCTTGGCTGGCAGTCACAGCAGAGGCAGCTCTCACTCACGCAGAAACAAAGGCAGAGAGAGAGAGAGAGAGAGAGAGAGAGAGAGAGAGAGAGAGAGAGAGAGAGAGAGAGAGAGAGAGAGAGAGAGAGAGAGTGTACTGTCTAAGCAGAATTCATTTTGCAACAATCCAATAAGAGCTGAGACGAGATCTCACTTCTTAAGTAAGCAATTATTTTGATAAAGTAAAACAATGGGAGTTTAACAATCTCCCCACTCTCCCAAGAAAAAAAACAATGTGAGTTTAGCAATCTCCTCACTCTCCAAAAAGCTCCTTATCAGTGTGGCTACAGGGTTTAACCCATTCAGACCGGGAACGCATCTGTGTGTCATTTTAAGATTTCTTTGGCTATTCAAAAATAGCAGATATACAAGCTCACAGCACGAGCTTGTAGATCTGCTATTTTTGAAAAATCATGAAAATATGTGCAAATCTTTGAATATATATATATTTTTAAAGCGATCATTTTTTACTCAAATCTTTGCTTCTGGGGATTCTACAAATGTCTTCTAAATCCTAACAGTTTGATAGATGTTGCTATAATATAAGTGGTTCTCAAAATATTTTGTTCCAAGGACCCCCATGAAGCAAAGATTTGAGTTAAAAATGTATTATGTTCAAAGACTTGCACTCATTTTCACGATTTCTTTAAAAAAAAAATAGCAGATCTACAAGCTCATAGCGCGGCACTACAAGCTCATAGTGCGGCACTCGTGCCGCGCTATGGGCTTGTAGATCTGCTATTTTTGAATAGCCAAAGAAAAAAGTACACAGATTCGTTTCTGGTCTTAATGGGTTAATGTGCAACAATAATGATAACATTGGTGGACTGCTATCACACAGCGAGCAGATAAGTGAATAGTAGTATTATATGTCATATATATTCTCATGCTGTGTCCCAAGGCCAAGCCGCCTATAGGACAGCGGTTCTGTCCAGTGGTGGAAAAAGTTAAAAACATTTTTACTGAAGTAAAAGTATCAATACTGCAATGTAAAAATACTCTGTTACAAGTAAAAGTCAGGAATTCTAAATCTACTTGAGTAAAAGTACAAAAGTATTGGCATCAAAATGTACTTAAAGTACCAAAAGTAAAAGTACTCATTATGCAGAATGTCCCATTTCAAGTTTTCATGAAAGGAAAGGATTCTTATTTCAAATGTATACAAATTATTTGAAAATAGCAGATCTACAAGCTCACAACGCGTCAAGCTTGTAGATCGGCTATTTTCAAATAGCCGAAATATATATAGAGCTTGAAGTGGTTAATTTATGTTTAATAATACAAATCTAAATCTAAAAAGTAACTAGTAACAAAAGTTTTCAAATGATTGTAGTGGAGTAAAAGTACAATATTTTTCCTCTGAGATGTAGTGGAGTAGAAGTAAAAGTATTGAAAATGTTAAATACTCCACTAAAGTAAAAAAATACCCCAAAAAAAATCTTAAGTACATGTACTTAGTTACTTTACACAACTGGTTAGCTCATTCTACGTCCCTGAAGTCACTAAAGACAAGAAATGGCTGGTGATGTGAAAGCCATGCATGAAGAGCATGGGAAAGTTGGATCATAATCCAATGCATGTGGAAGAAATCTAATCATGTGGACCGCAGGATTTACATACTGTAGGAACAGTGTAGCTCCCATGGGAATCTCAGACTTCACGTGGTCAGCCTGTGCAGTTTGGCTTTGGAACTTTGGTACAGAGTTCCTGTGCTGTGTTAAATAATGAAGCATTCTTTGAATAGAAGAAATGTTTTTTTTTTGGTAATAAAACTCCCCTGCATTATACATCATATGGTTATTATACAAATGGTTGGTTGGCTTTACAGAGGATGATGTTACTTGAGGACAGGCGGAGATAAAACCCTACCAACTAAACTAGGTCTGTTAAAAGACCTGAAGCCGATTCTACAAATGTCTTCTAAATCCCAACACTTTTCTGAAAAACGTATGTTTCTATATCAGTGGTGCTCAAACCTTTTCATGTCAAGGACCCCCAACATGATATGCATTTGGCCGCCGACCCCCATCTCAAAATATTTTGTTCCAGGGACCCCCAGAAGCAAAGATTTGAGTTAAAAATGTTCACTTTAAAACAAATATATTCAAAGATTTGCACACATTTTCACATTTTTTTCAAAAATAGCAGATCTACAAGCTCATAGCGCGGTGCGGCACTCGGTGCCGCGCTATGAGCTTGTATATCTGCTATTTTTGAACAGCCAAAGTGTAAAATAATGCTTTTTTAGCTCAAATCAAAAAGATATTGTGTGGATGAGAAAGTCTTGGAACACTACTGTGATGTCATGTGTAGGTGTGTTTTTAAGGTTGGCCAGTGGAACAACAGCATGAAACTGGACAGTTAAACAGATTAACGATGATTGATTTTATATTGAAGGGCTTGGCAGGATTTTAAAAGAATGCAGCTAAATGAAGCTTAAATCACTGTACAGCTGCCTGCTCATAAAATGTTTACATAAAATGCTGATAAACCCGCAGTAAGACCCTTACAATTACAATTAAGGCATTTAGCAGACACTCTTAATCCAGAGTGATTTGCAGTAAGCAAGGACAACACAAGGTTATACATCAAATCCATAAAATTTTTAATCTAGGAACAGGGGAATATCCCCCAAAAATCGATAATCTGTACATTGAAACTATACACGCTATAGGATGCCAGGTTAACAATGACCAGGTTTCTGTCTACATAACATGCTATCTAAATTACATTTTAGCCTTTGCATAAGCCTGCAAGGTTGTTGAGGCTGGGGCAAGTGCAAGACCCTTGCGCACATCACCTTGCAGTAGGACAATGGAAAGAAAATGTTTCCCTTCTCTTGTTGTTGTCTTATATACAGTATGTACATACAGTCAAAGGTGTTTAAATGATTGATTTTATATTGAAGGGCATGTCAGGATTTAAAAGAATGCAGCTTAAAGGAAGCGTAAAGGAATCACTTTACTGCTTTGGCATGCTCATACAGTTATATATTTACATATATATATATATTTAGACGTTGATAACCCAGCAGTAAGAATCTGACAAAACCGTTTCCCTTCTCTTGTGGTTGTGCATTTTGTATAATGTTGGTGAACATTTTATATACTGTATTTGGATTTGGATTTTTATTGTTTTTTTGAACTACCATTACCATTACTACTTAATATTATATTACTATTTGTCTCTGAAGTGGCGCGTTTTGATACGTTTGTGTGACGCTGTAGTATGATCAAGTATGGCCTTAATTACAAAAAAACACAAAAAGTTAAAATATGGAGATAAGAGGTTTTTGCCAGACAGTAGGCCTACCTGTAAACAAGACTACCTTGATCCTTACGATGTCACAACTACTGTTTGACACTGTATCATGTATCCCTACTGTATATCATGAACGCACCATGCATGCAATCATAAAAACAATGGAATCACACGTTGAAGAACCTTTTAAAAGCACACCTCCAAAAAACGCTTTTACTTCTGCCCATCTGGGACGTACGCCACAAACTCCAACAGTTGCACTGTCTGTCGTAAAAAACTAAGCTCCATTGTGTCCTGGCGGCCGCACCACCCCATGACTGACACGGTCCTGGCCTGGGTAGGCAACCAGTCCTGGCGGAGATCTGCGCTCAGATGAAGTGCACTTTTTTCCTAGTTCGAGATTTGCATTCCGTATCGTACGCCACTTGGACCGCACTGCGCCTATGGAGCAGTCACAGCAATAAAGTAATTGACCTGTACAGGGAGGGGGGGGGAGAGAGAGAGAGAGCGAGAGAGAGAGAGAGAGAGAGAGAGGGGGGGGGGGCAGGATTCAAGGACAGACGTGTAGAGAAATGATGACTGCCCGGATTTCACTACTCATTGACTAAACATGGATTCAATTAGAGGCGGCTCAAGGTCACCAGGTGCAGATAGTAGGATGGTGGTGTGTAAGCTCTACACGACGGCTGCACTTTAATAGCAGCTCTCACAGCTCTGGTAATGTTT
This sequence comes from Gymnoscopelus braueri, assembly GCF_963280865.1. Lineage (NCBI taxonomy): Eukaryota > Metazoa > Chordata > Actinopteri > Myctophiformes > Myctophidae > Gymnoscopelus > Gymnoscopelus braueri. The sequence goes on from NC_137605.1 coordinate 15,596,613, forward strand.
AATCCATCCATCCATCCAGCCCACCTGACTGCACCTCTCATATCCCCCCTGAGTACACTCAAACCCCACACTGTACCTATGTCTGTGTGTGAGTGTGAGTGTGAGCATGCGTGTACTGCATGTATGAGACTGAGTAGTGTGTGTGTGTGTGTGTTTGTATTACAATACTTGTGAGGACTAGGGCTGGTAACTTTCCTCAGAAATGATATTCGAATATTGGTCTTAAAAATTGGCATATATTCGAATATTATTATTATTATTATTATTATTATTATTAGTATTATTATAAAAAATAAAAAATAAAGTTAATTTAAATTATTTATTTTTTTATGTTTATTTGACAGTGACAATACAAAAAACAATGTATCAAGTGCTCGGATCCAATAAAACATATATTGTGTTTGTTTCTATAACTCTAACCCTCTAACCCTTTTTTATTTTATTTTTTAATTCAAATATTAATTCGAATATACATATTTTCCCAATATTCGAATAATATTCGAATATCGAATATTCGTTTGACAGCCCTAGGGAGGACTAAACGTTCTCACAAGTATAGTAGAATTTGAGGAATAGAATAGACGTTGTGTGAGGACCATTTTCCTGGTCCTCACGAGAGAAAAAAAAGGTTTTATGGTTGTAAGAATTTTTAGAGATACATTTACAATTAGAAAAAGATTCAGGTTGAGGTTATAGGTTTAGGATTAGACATTCAGAGGTTAGGTTTAGGGGTCGGGGTTGTCGATTTTTTTCCCTATTTCATACTTAGTGTGTGATCTTTATCGGCTCTCTCTTTATCAGCCTCTAGCTCTTGTGAAAGTTATCGGTCCATCCATCTACAGCCAGTACAGAATGAGGACCGATGCTGTCACATTGAAAATCACACCGGAAGGAATGTTCTCTCCGCACAGCCCGAACGGTGATATATATCACATCATGTCACCATATGTCACTGTTCTGAGGGGACAGAGAGGGGGGGGGGGCAGGGGGAGGGAAGGACAGATAAAGACTTAAAAGAGCGAATCTGTGATTCTACAAGGGTATCGCTAGTAAATACATAGCTAAACACTAAGACTGTAGTTGATCATATAACTGGGCTGGGAACTACTGGACTAAACCAAATCATAAGAACATAAAGGAAACTATCCGACACAAGTAAGTCAGTCAGTAATTAAGTAAGTAAGGAAGGAAGGAATTCAACCCGTCAACCCAAAACCAGAGCACTTTGGAATGCTGTTTATCCCTAAACAGAGAACACAGTCACACAGTGGCACTGAGCACAGTGACTGAACCAAAAACTATGTACAGACTCAGAAACACAGCCTCGCCATTGAGAAAGGCTGCCACAGGCAGACCTGGCAAGACGAGGTGGAAACTGAGCTGTACTTGGTTACCACCTGCCCACCGTACCAAGACATGACAGAGAAACACACTTTGTAGGTGCCATATACAAAAGAAAAAGCGAACGGGAGGTTGCGATGACAAGCAACCATCAGGGGATCGATCATACTGGAGATAAATATTCTGTGACTACTTGAAAAGGGAAAATCAAAAAATCGCTGGCAGTGGGTGATTTTTTATGTATACACTCTGGCAGTTAAAGAGTTAATGAGCAACGGTGAATCCGATCAAAGTTAATGATCAGAAAGACAGAGTCAGATCATTCTGAAGAGACATTTCAAACGTGCAACAAGCAAAGTATTTAGTTAAGTTGTCGTTAAGAAGAATTCAACACCCTAGTTTCCCCTTTGAGTTAATGTGGCCAATGAGGTATGCAATAGTGCAAGTTTATTTGTCTGTATTGAATTTTGTGTTTGTTCTCTTATGATCGTTCAGGAGTATATTTTGTATGTAGTATTAGTTTTTGTGTTTATTCAGTTCTCACAGCATTTGAAGGCATTTAAAGCTGCACTATTTGAACCCAGGTCTCCTGCACAAGTGCTGACATTTTTTACCATTGAGCTAATAGAGCCTGCCTGCTTGATCAGGGGATACATGGAATCTTGACCTCAAAATTGGCGTCAAACCAGAAACAGGATGGTGTCAAAAAGGTCATGTCTTACCTGGACACAGGATTTAAATGTCTCAATAGAAGAGCAGGGAGACCAAATACAACCACCCCAATTGTGTAAGTTATAACGTACTCTACCACACAGATTGGACAAAATTACATTTTATTCATGAAGAAAAAAGTGACATAGTGTTGCTTTAAAGCATTAGAGTCTAATGTCTGTATCAGAAAGAAGGCCAATTGTGTTCGAGTTTGAAAACATGACTAATAACGAAACCTGAGCAGTCCAAGAGGTGCACGCACATCCCAATATAACTGACGGGTGCTTGATTAAAAGAACACGCAAAGCCGAAGAAAAGATATCCGTCTTAAAAAGCACAGAGAATAACTTTATTAGATCTGAGTACAACGTTTCGACCGACGTTTCGTACCTGGCGAAGACCACCTGTAGGTCATAACGTTGTACTAATGAAGTTATTCTGGGAGCATTTAAAGGGATACTAGGTAACTTTGCAGATCTGTGTTACTTTGAACACACACAATTCCCCCTCCCCGTCCCCTCTCTGACAGGTATCAAAGTGATTGCTGTCTTTGACGCATTCATTGATTAGAGAGAGCACTAACGAGTTTGATACTTTTATGGCCCTATCAATCAACTTAATGCACAACCCCATTGAAGTTCAAAGGGATCAATTAAGAGATCCGGCCGAGCCCCAACTCTCCCTCAACAGACTTTTCAGTCCCTGCAAAGGGATGAATGTCAATATAAACAGTGGAATGTCAATATAAACAGTGGAATAAAACCAAAATACAGCCAGAGGGATGTGTCTTTCTGCAGTAAAACACACCTGCATATATATAGTGGCTGATAGCTGGAAAGAATGCTAAATAATATATATATTTAATTTAGGCTCAAAGTTACCTAGTCTCCCTTTAAAGACAGTGTGCGGCTATTCCTCCTTCAGCTAATAATATTAAATAATAAAACCTCCCATATCTGCTGCATGGGTGAAGTACAGCCATGTGCAAACACAGCTAGCATGATTTTAGAGGTGTTGTGACAGGAAAAGGATGTCCAGTGAAATACAACCCACCATAAAGACTATACTACTCATTATATCTGCACTGTACTGATCTCTGTACATACAACCAGAGCTAGACCTTTAAATACATTATTTGTGAAGTTTTTATTGTAAGTTATCCTTGCTTTGCATACCTACACACTTTATGTATTTTTAACAGTAAACGCCCCACATTTCGATTGCAAAGCTGCAATGTGACAGCTCTGTTTACACATTTCTTTATTGTATATTGTAAACACATTTCTTAGTCTTGATTGTTTTCATTCCACACATGCTTCTGGCAATGGGAAATGTTATGTTTTCCATGTCAATAAAGTCCCTTTGAATTGAACTGAATTGACTTGGATTTATTTGATTTGATATAAAAGAAGGGAGTGACAGACAGACAGACAGACAGACAGACAGACAGACAGACAGACAGACAGACAGACAGACAGGAGTGTGATAAGAACGCAGTGAGAGATGGAGGTGGGGTGGGAGTAAGTAAGGTGAGACAGGTGAGATGGGAGGGGGGTTAAAGTGTAGTGGGCGTGTCAGGGAAGGAGGGACCGAGAGAGAGAGAGGGGGGGTCGAGACAGAGAGAGAGACAGAGAGAGAGAGAGAGAGAGTAGGTAAGGAGGGAACTAGCGAAGGAATTTTTTGAGGAACTGAAAAAACAGTTGCAGAAGGAGGAGGAGGAGGAGGTGGAGCGCAGACACAGCCAGACAGCACATGAGAGAAAGACTGAAAACAAGCAGGAAAAGAAAGGAGAGACAGACAGACAGAGAGAGAGCGAGCGTGTAAGAGCAGGTAGTGTAGTAGTAAGAGTCACAGAGCAGCTGCAGCTTAATGACCAGTTTCTGCACAGAACGGCAAAGCAAAACTTAAGCAGGAATAGGAGACTGAAAAGCTTGACAGAGAGAGACTAGAGGAATACAAGAGAGACAGAGTGTATGCTGCTGTTGAACATCGATCCAAGGGGTTTCAGGAGTTTAATTGAGTGCGAGAGAGAAAAGAAAGAGAGATTAGACAGAGACTGGAGCAAAATCAGTGGGAAATCAGTGAGAAAAGAGAGATTGCGAGAGACAGAGAGGGGTGAGGAGGGGAGAAAAAGAAGCATATACATGCACTGGCTGACAGCGTGGACTGGACTTACTGACACCAGCGCACAACAAAGGAGAAGGAAGAGAGAGAGGGGGAGAGAGAGAGAGAGAGAGAACCTTAGTCTGGGGTTAAAGTGCAGCTTGCCCAAGCATGTCTTTATTATTTTAGACAGCTAGACAGACAGACAGACAGACAGACAGTTAGCTCACACTGTAACGGCACGATGTTGTTGAAGGAGTACAGAGTATGCATGCCACTGACTGTGGAAGAGGTAAGTGTGTTTGACTTTCCCACACTCACTCTCTCTCTCTCTCTCTCTCTCTCTCTCATTCACACGCGCGCACACGCACACACACTCACACACACACAGGATTAAACGTATCCTTTCTGCTACTGTAACAACACGAAACAAAACAAAGGCAGGCTTTGGTTGTGAATGTGAAACTACAGTACATGTTGTTGCATTGTAATCTCAAAGGTTAAGTGCCAAGGAGATGATAAGAAAAGTTCACTGCAGCAGGTTCGGTATATAGGCCTATAGCGGATAGGCTGTGTTAGGGGGCTGTGTGTGTGCACGTGTGTGCGGGTGCGCGTGCGTGCGTGCGTGCGTGCGTGGTATACAGCCTGCATGGCCTCCTACGGGGCCCCCGGTCCCCATCTGACAGGACCAACAAGCGCCACCTGGAGAGGCACTTCATAGCCCTGCTGTTGTATCCAAATTATCTCTCCATCTGTCTGTTTTTGTTACTATCTATGCCCCTCCCCCTGTTCACCCAATAACTCACTCACTCACTCGCTGGCTCGCTCACTCGCGCTCCTTTTTTTTCTCTCTCACAAACTTGTCGGACTGGTTGGGGCCTTTTGCCAAGAGGCAAACTGCAACAAAAAAAGCCGCTTGGCCTGGAGCAGGGAAAACAAACGGGGGAGTTTCCTACTGGAGGGAGCAGGTGGGCTGAGGAGGGGAGGCTGTAGGACGCTCTCTACACAAGAGTAGTGTGGTTCACAAACGTTTTAGCTCGAGAAGAGAAACGTGATACCCCCCCCCCCCCGGGACCCAACCTAGTGAAAACAGCCTTTCTCACAAGCTCACGCGTTGTGAGCTTGTAGATCGGCTATTTTCACTACTTCTCATTTTAATGGAATTCAATGGAATTTCTTGAAATAAAAAATGTATACAATATTTTTCTATTTCGGAAAAAACATCTATTTCTTTTTGGTGCTGTAATCTTTTGAAATAATGTAAACATTTTTAGGAAAAATAAGGGATATTTACCCGCGACCCATAAAAATGGGCTCGCGACCCAAACATGGGTCCGCGACCCAGTGTTTAGGAAACAGTGCTCTAACAAACAACCCTTCATCAACCAATACCCTTCAAAGGGAACGACCTCCTTCCGCGCCATTAATCCTGGCTGTGACCATACCAACAACAAAGACAAATGACGTCCCACAATCCGATTTTCAAGTATGACTGCATGCAGGTCCTGGAGAAACTTTAAACTCCTTAAGCGAAATTGCCCTTGGACTCTTGCACTGATATCTGCCTGGCGGTTTTGAGGCAGGGTGGCCCATTGTCTGAACATAATTGCAGTGACCACAATGAATGAACTCAACCCCATTAGCTCAAATGAAGTGGCCAGTGTGAGAATAGAGGAAGGATGTGGCTCTGATGACATGTGATATCCCTGTGTGATAGTTTGTTTTGCTGTGGTTTCCACACGTGACAGTTAGAGCAGTGGTTCTCAACGTGGGGTCTGGGGACCTCCCAGGGGTCCTTGGGGGGGTTCCAGGCGGTCCCCAGCAAAATGCGTTAATCTGGCATCAAAATGTGTTTAAAGGGATAGTTCACCCCCAAAATGACTTTGTTCTATCTAGTCACCCCATGGAGACTTGAATTCATGATTTTCTTTTTGGTTTTTGTCGCATTCCTAAGCCAATAATTTGATGCTATATGCTATTTGAAAATTGCCCATCTATATACAAGCTCACAAGACACTTGTAGATCGTCTATTTTCAACAAAATCTCAACATCACAACATATATTCAGATGGGGGTCCGCTGCCAAATGCATATCAATTTAGGGGTCCTTGACCTGAAAACATTTGAGAAGCACTGACTTAGAGGACAGAGTTGCCTGTTAAATGAGTGCCTTGCCTACGTGTTGTCAATTAGTTGTACGAGCTCTCGTCTTATTGGTTCTCGTTTATTCGATACTTATTTGTTTTAGCTCTTGCTCATTTGATTTTCCTATTTGTCTCATCTGTTTAAGAAAGTAGGTAGCTGATATATTGCACTTTTACCTTAGCGCTAGGTATACTCTTAGTTGCTTGTTTTAGAAGAGAATGCACTTAAAGACTTCCGGTGATTAGTAGTTTCCTTGCCTACCTATGTTGAATGCACTTATTGTAAGTCGCTTTGGATAAAAGTGTCTGCTAAATGACTGTAATGTAATGTAATGAGACAGGTTAATTGTATTGAAATTCAAACAGGTTTTTTATGTCACTCATACAAGTACAGAATGTGCAGTGAAATGTTAGCGTGACATGATGTGCCACAGACATGTGCCAACAACAAATTATATAACAAGCTACTGTATGATAACGGATTATAATACAAGTGAACCACTTTCAACTTGGCGTCTCTACTTTGGGCACGTCATTATAAGCAAACATTTTCAAAGATTGATTTATTGATTCACGTTTAGAGTAGACTTTGTTCTTTACCAATTTTCGTCACAATTTAGTCGTTATGCGAATGAATTCCTCCCCACTCATTTCTGTGCTGCCACCGCCCTACTCAGGGGTGCCGATTTATGTCCGCGCTATTGGGTGCGTAACGCAAAATGTGCGTTTTTTTCGGGTTTGTTACATTTTTGGGTTTTTGTTTTTTTACTTTAATGTGGTTAATTAGCTTTTTTTTGGTACAAAAAAATGTACTCCATGAAGTGTAGATGTCGGAGGTTTTTTTTTCTTTCTTTTTTTGTGATGAGTTTGTGATGGGTGCTCGTCATTTCTCCTGGGTGCTTTAGCCCCGAGGCACCCACAGTATCGGCGCCCTTGGCAGACGCCAGGGAAGAGGCCCTACCCGAGGAACTAGCACCTCCATTCTCCTCGTCCCGTTGAACATTCCCTGCCGACAGGTGCCGCTCCAGCCCGTAGGAGTTGCTAGTGCGGTGACAAAAGTAGACAAGTAAAACTTTGGTAACAATAAGAGTATTGCCCAGGTCTGGTGTAGCGCAGCGGAGTACAGGGATCCTGTAGGTTCCTTGAGGGGTTCCAAATGGACCCTTACAGGTCTGTAACTCTGAGAGCGTACAAATGGAACCAAATGGACCCGTGAGGGTCCATTTGGTTCCATTTGTACGCTCTCAGAGTTAAGGGGGGTCTTTGAAATTAGAAAGGTTTAAGAACTGGGCTCCAGAGTCCCTCACGCCCCAGGCTGTCCCCAAGTTCAATCTGAGCGCTGTCTCTCTCTATAGGCTTTCTAATGAGAGAGAGAGGAGAGACAACTGTTAGTGGGGCAGCCCAGCACAGTCTTGTTATTTGCTAACCCTTTCTATGAAGCCCATTATGCCTATAATCTATTACAAACATACATAATGCATTATAATAAGTATGAGTACTTATGACTGCTTATACTGTACGTGTAATTACTCAGCATTATAATCACATTATAGAGCACTTATGCCTTAAAAATCGTTATAAGATTTATGCTTATTATGGCTATAAAGCATTGTGAGTATTTAAGAGTGCTTATAACTATAATTGTTCAGTGTTAATAATGCATTTTAAGTTTTATTTTCTTTTTCATTTTGTGGGGGAAAAAAATAAAACGTTGAGTGCCATATAGCTTCTGCAATGATTTTTCTTTAAGAAGTCTATTTCAATTTTGCGTCATTAGTCTCAATAGCTACTATCCCCCAAAGCAATTATGTTGTCTAGCTGATGTCTACTTCACAAAGCACATTGTCTAACTGATGTCTAACTTTGCAAAGACACGTTCGCCAACAACACAGCTGTCAGTGTGACGCAACCGTTTTCCATTCTTGTCAGTGGTGGAAATATTTTATTTTTTACTTAAGTAAGAGTAACACAATGTGGATAAAGTATAAAATATGTCTTGAGTGGCTGGTTGATGTATGTTTTATAATAGTAATCTAAATCTGCAAAGTAAATAACGCTGTCAAATAATTAATTAATTAATAAATAATAACAATGGAAACACTCAAACTAAAGTAAAAGTACCTCAGTTTGTACACAAGTACTTAACTTGAGTAAATGTAATTTCCTGTCTGGGTGCTTCTGTCTGTGTTACAGAGAGATAATTCACATCAGTGTTATTTACACTGAGCTGGAGAGTCTGAGGTCATTAGAACAACATGTGACGTGAACGTTGACTCATTGTTTGATATGAAAACAACTCTCAAATCCTCACTGCTGACGATCAGCCGGGCAAGCACATTTATTTGCGTAGCATGCCGCGTAACACTCAACTGGCCTCTGTGAAAATACATACTATATGTTTGTTTTTGCACGACAGGAATCATATTATACACAAGTATATCCTAGGAAAGATAACAGAATAGTGTTGTGCTGGTGAGGTAAGAAACCCTAGGAGGGCTTACAAGAGAACCTCACCGTTTACATTACACATACTATTAGAATTAAATCAGTATTTAAAATCAAAACTAATAGAAAGTAATGTAAACATAAAATAATTGCATAAAAAACACTATACAACATATAAAAGAGAAAAGTATTTGTATATATGTAGCAGAGCAGTTTGTAGTTTATGGGTGGCAGTGGCTCAGGGGTAGAGTGGCGGATGGGAACCATGAGGTTCCTAGTTCGATCCCAGGCTCCCCCAGAGTTAGTGTAAAAGTGTCCTTGAGCAAGACACTGAACCCCTAATTGCTCCCGATGAGCAGGTTGGTGCCTTGCATGGTTTCCTCCGCCATCGGTGTGTGAATGTGTGAATGTAATGCACAATAATAATAATAATGAATTGCATTTTTATAGCGCTTTTCCAAGTGCTCAAAGCGCTTTACAATGGTTCATTCATTCATACAGGTGGGGGACATTGGGAGGTGGAGCGGCGAACAGTCGACGCCAGCATCCCCACTTTTCCCACATTCACACACCAATGGTGGCAAGCGAGCGCCGACCGAATCATTGGAGGCAATGTAGGGTTCAGTGTCTTGCCCAGGGACACTTCGACATGTGGTCAGGAGGAGCCGGGATTCATACCGCCGACCCACGGATCTAATCTAAGCGCTTTGGATAAAAGCGCCATATAAATGCACCATTTACCATTTAGTTTGAAAAGTAGCCCTTTCTCTCTAGCCAAGAGGCCTAACATGTCCTTTGGCCTGCCTAAAGGGTAGATGTTTGTTGTATCACACACACACACACACACACAGGAGACCTGGGTTCAAATCCAGGTGCTTACAAAAGGACAATGCCAAAGCTGTCCTTACAATTTATTATTATCTAATGCTAGAATGACACACAATACCTCACCCTAGTACATACATTGTTGACTGGAGTCCACCAGGGCTCTATACGTATATTAACCCCCCCCGCCCCCACCCCCATCTACACCAAATCTCTTCACCGAAAGCAGCCAATGCAACACGCAATGGTGTAAAGTAACTCAAGTACTGTACTTAAGTACAATGTTGAGGTATTTTTTTTACTTTAGTGGAGTATTTCCAATTTTCAGAACTTTTACTTCTACTCCACTACATCCCGGATCCAAATATTGTACTTTTACTCCACTACAATGATTTGAAAACTTTAGTTACTAGTTACTTTGCAGATTATTGCATTATAAAACACACATTAACCACTGTATCCCTATTTTATACATAGGCTATTTGAAAATAGCAGATCTACAAGCTCACAACGCGTCGCATCGCGATGCGGTGTGAGCTTGTAGATCTGCTATTTTCAAACATTTTGGTACTTTTAGTTTTGCTACCTTAAAGGGGTATTTCACTTTCAAAAAAACTTTTGGTCATTGTATCATCTACTCAGGCCTTTGTGAGCCCTCCAGACAGTTTCTAAGTTGCTCGATTCAGTATTTAGATATTTGATATTCATTTTATCAGACCCGCCCCCTTCCTATACAGACCCATTGTAACTTCAAACTCCATTTTAACCATGTTAGATTCATTAAAAACACCCGTCCTTGGTTCTGGTGACTCATACCGCCACCCTAATACGCGAGGGGGCCGTGTTTTTTCAATTACTTGTTTATTTTATTTAAAAAAAATAATATATATATATATATATATATATATAATTCAATAAAAAAATGCAATAAAATAAATGAAAACATTTATCGGAAAAACACGGCCCCCTCACGCATTAGGAGGGCAGGGTGAGTCACCAGAACCAAGGACGGGTGTTTTTGATGATTCTAACATGGTTAAAATGGACTTTGAAGTTACAATGGGTTTGTATAGGAAGGGGGCGTGTCTGATTAAATGAATCTCAAATATCTAAATACTGAATCGAGCAACTTAAAAACTGTCTGGAGGGCTCACAAAGGCCTGAGTAGACGACAAAAATACCAAAAGTTTTTTTGAAAGTGAAATATCCCTTTAAGTACATTTTGATACCAACACTTTTGCACTTTTTCTCAAGTACATTTTGAATTCCGGACTTTTACCTGTAAGAGAGTATACTTCTACATTGCAGTATTGATACTTTTACTTAAGTAAAACATTTGAGTACTTTTTCCACCACCGGCGACACCCACGTCACCAGCCGAATACCCCCCCCCCCCAGATTAGTGACGCCATAGGGTTCAAGCTGTTAATCTTGGGTCAAAGTCTGTGTCACCACCCTGCCTGTGATCCGTTTTATCTTGCTCATGAGCACACGTCAAACACAATGGACCGTAAACCCATAAGTGTCCTCGCCTCCCCGCGTCCTTTGTTAGCACAGACATAAAGGAAGGGAGAGGGCAAACATCATCAAGGGTGATGATGGCCCGTTTTTTCTTCTCCCGGATTTCTCAATTCCTGTCGCTTATCACCCTTGCCCTGTCAGCGGCATGCAGTGGTGGAACGTAAACTACGTACATTTTGTCGCCGCTGGGCAGAAACCTCTTAATCGCCATAATTCTAACTTTTTGTGTTTTTTTCGTAAGTGAACGCACCACTTTATCATACTGCCTGTCCCCGACAGGCCTATGCTGATGTTGCAAATGTTGCCTAATAGTCGACTAATGCAACACCAAAAATATACATACAGTATATATTTTTTTTTTGGAATGATTCAACTGAGATCGACAGTCGAATCAGTCTGATTCAACTGCCAATCTCTGCAAATATGTTATGCAATAGAGGAACATTCCATTTGGGCTGTAGGGGTGCTTATTGTCTGATTTAACATATATTTGCTTAGTTTCTCCCAATAAATCATGATGTATATCCTATTTTTGGCAAACTATTAGTTAATTAATATAACACATTTGGCCAATCTCTCAGTCGAATAATGAAAACAAATACAAATATTTTCTTTTCTTTTTTCATAATTCGACTAAGTCACTAAGAGATTGGTAGTCGACTCAGACTCCCCTCGACTGATTAGTCGACTATTCGAATAATCGAGGTCAGGCCTACTGCAGCGTCACACAAAAAGCATCAAAAGTAGCAGATCTGCAAGCTAAAAGCGCGAATATTTTTGAATGTTAATCCTGAAAAGTTTCGGACATAATGAGTTTCCACCCAACAGAGGTGATTTCCTCAAGTACTGTACTTTTGAGGTACTTTCACTTTACTTGAGTATTTACATTTTTCAAAACATTATACTTCTACTACTCCACTACATCTCAGAGGCAAATATTGTCCTTTTTTACTCTTACTTTAGGTACGAGTATACTTAGATATTTAGCAGATTTAGTACACCACTTAAACTCTTTTATTCGCATTATTCGAAGATAGCCGATGTACAAGCACACAGATCTGCAATTTTCGAAAAACGTTTCAAAATTTGTGTCACATTTGAGTACTTTTAGGTACCGTAAGCATATTTTCATGGCAACACTTTTGTACTTTTACTCATGTAAAATGTTGTACTTCTTCCACGACCGCTACAGTTTACAGTAGAGTGCATGGAAAGAGGGGAGGGGGGGGGTGGGAATCTTCCAAATGGGAGGCTGCCTGAGAGCCTGTTAGTCGCCCCCGGTGTTTAAAAGCATCCATCTTTATGATTAATTACGGGCCATGAATACGCGATAAGTAAATATTGAATGTTGACATTCCTCAGTAATTGGAAAGAGAAGCAGGAGTGTCCCGATAAAGTGAAGGAGCCACGAGTGAGATGACAAACCAATGCATCTTTCTCTCCCCCCCCCTCCTCTCTCTCTTTCTCTCTCTCTCTCTCTATCCCCCCTCCTCCTTTCTTCCTCAATTACAATATTTTAATTACGCATCTGCTTTATTGCCGTTTCACACAGAGCGTATTTATTGCGAAAGCACGGGGTAGCATAATTAATTCCATATTTACTGTAGAAAGATTGTAATGATGAAAAACACAAGAGATTGGGGGGGGGGGGGGGCGTACAATATACAATGCAGTTAACTCCACCAGGAGGTCATGCGTCCTTCCTGGGTTCCAAGTGTTACTTTTTAATCCCTATCCGAGTGGATCAGATTTGGATGGTGGGTAGTTCAAAAACCAAACAAACAGCATGATGTCCATCATCATTTAAGTTTGATTCATCAAATACCATCTTTAATCCATTCAATCTGAGAACGCATCTGTGTCATTTTAGATTTTAGGTATAACCATTATTTTTGTAATTTGGCTATTCAAAGATAGCGGATCTACAAGCTCATAGCGCGGCACCGAGTGTATGAGCTTGTAGATCTGCTATTTTTGAAAAATCAAAGCTTTGCTTCTGGGGGGTCCCCGGAACAACATATTTTGATGGGGATCGGCGGCCATAATTTTGGGGTCCTTGACAAGAAAAAGTTTGAGCACCACTGATATAGCAACAATAGTTTTTTCAGAAAAATAAAGACATTTGTTGAGACATTTGACAGTTAAAAATGTTCGCTTTAAAAAATATATATTCAAAAATGTTCTAGATTTTTCAAAAATAGCAGATCTACAAGCTCATAGCACGGCACTCGGTGGCGCGCTATGAGCTTGTATATCTGCTACTTTTGAATAGCCAAAAAAATCTAAAATGACACATGATACGTCCCGATCTAATCCTTGATGCTGAGTGCCAAGCAGGGAGGCATTGGGTACCATTTATTGTCTTTGGTACGACTCGGCCATGGGGATTGAACCCCCAACCTCCCAATCTCAGGGTGGACACTCCAACCACAAGACCACTGAGCTTATCCGACACTATCTGTATGATAATAATGCACTACCTTGTTGGCGTGTTATCCCATCATGATCCTTTGCTCCTCTGTCTCTCTGTGTCTTTCCAGTATAAGATAGGTCAGCTGTACATGATCAGCAAACACAGCAGTGAGCAGAGTGGCGGTGGAGAAGGCGTGGAGGTGGTGAAGAATGAACCAGAAAACCACCCTCAACACGGCCTGGGACAGCTCACCGAGAAACGCATTTACCTCAACAGGTATGAGGTCACCACGGAACACACACAGACACAGACACACACACAGTAATTTTATGAATTTAAATTCTTTACATTTTTAACCCTAACCATAAGAGTGAAAATAGCAGGCACTCCACCGTGGTGCGTCCAGCTTTCCGAGCGTCTATTCCAACGCGATTAGCCCGTGTTCGGGGGAGGTGAAGCCAGGCGGGGAGGGTGTCTCTGTACTGTATGTCAATGGTGTAAAGTAACTAAGTACATTTACTCAAGTACTGTACTTAAGTCGAATTTTGAGGTATTTGTACTTTACTTGAGTATTTCCAATTTTCCAATACTTTTACTTCTACTCCACCACATCTCGGACGCAAATAGTTACTTTGCAGATATAAATTATTACATTATAAAACATACATTTAGCCCTATTTTATACATAGGCTATTTGAAAATAGCCGATCTACAAGCGCACAACGCGTCGCATCGCGACGCGTTGTGAGCTTGTAGATCGGATATTCTCAAACATATTTGTACTTTTACTTTTGGTACTTTAAGTACATTTTGATACCAATACTTTTACAGAGTACTTCTACATTGCAGTATTGATACTTTTACTTAAGTAAAACATTTGAGTACTTTTTCCACCACCGCTGTAGGTACTCCTACGGACTGGAGGCTGCACCTGTCAGCAGGGAGTGTTGGGTGGGAGGAGTATAGAACCAAGGCTCTATGTCCCAGGGCCGGACTGGGACCGAAATTCAGCCCTGGTATTTTGGTCCGGACCGGCCCACCACCCCCCGGGCCGTTTTGTCAAAGGGGGGGTGGGGGAGCGTTTCACTGTTTCATCCCAGCCCTGCACATGAACTCTGCAGCCGCACTGAGGCCCCTGCTGGAAAGCATCCCAGCCCAAACATTAACGTAACTAATAATTGGGCCGCGCGACCCGGAAATGACCGTAATAATCCTAAAACGGAAGCGAAAATATTTTTCATTCAAAAAAAAAAAAAAAATGTTTTGGCCCAGCGGCCCACCGGGCATTTGCCCGGTACGCCAAATTGCCAGTCCGCCGCTGCTATGTCCTCCCGGTGGGGGCTCCTCACTGGCAGATGAGTCATTAGCAGTGACAACACAGAAATGTGTGTGGGGAGGGATCAATTGGCACAACGACTAAATTGGGGAGAAAAAGGGGTAAAAAGCGACAAAACAAAAAAATACAGATCTACAAGTTCACAATGTGTCACAGCGCGACGCGTTGTGAACTTGTAGATCTGCTATTTTCGGTGCGCGACAAGTATAAATCAGGCATAACTCCAACTTCAACCCCAACCCATAAACCTATATGACCTCTAAATGCCAAAGGCTAAAAGCATAACTCTCAGCTGCTTAAAGCCATACTTTAACTCTAAAAAAAAAAAAACAGGTCCTTCTGCACACCTACTTCAAGGACAGGTGCGTAGGAGCAGTCAGTCAATGCACGAAAAAAGGAATTCCGCACACTGTCACGTTTAGTTTATTGAGAATACCATGTTTGCACTGACCTTCAGGTATCAATCTCAATAAACACTCTGGCTGTGATTGAAGACAGTGCGGAATTCCCTTTTTTTAAAGTATGACTCTAAAGATATATTCTTTATCCATAAAACAATGTATCTTATGAGGACGTGAAAATTGTCCTCACAACGTCTATTTCTCGAATTCTGCTACTTATGGGGGACATTTGGCCCTCGCAAGTATTGTAATACAAGTACACACAGACAGACATTCACCTACAGTATGCAAGCTCAAATGCACTTACAGTGTTAGTGAACATAATGCAGACGTGCGTAAATGCACATGGACCCACACACACACACACACACACACACACACACACACACACACACACACACACACACACACACACACACAAGCACTCTCATGGCAGCAGAGTAAAGTAGATTGCAGTGGTGTTGACTCAGTGTGACCCAGTGCAGTTCCAGTCAGATCTATCACCACTCGATGTAATTGTGTGAATGTAAGCCGTACAAATGAAGGCCGTACTCCGATCTGCCTGCGGCTAATTCAGCTAGAAATGACACCAAAAGCACTTAGGCGTGCTCGACTTCCATCACTCTGTCTCTCCACCACCCCCTCCCCTCTCCCTCTCTCTCCGTATTTCTGCCTCTCTCTATCTCTATCTCGCTCAACCCCTCTAATTCAGTGGTTTCCAACCTGTGGGTCGGGGCCCACTGGTGGGCCATGAGGATATTGCAAGAGGGCCATCAAATAATTGGCAAAACCTTTCAGACTTTATTGATACTAATGTTGAAAAAGAAAATGTAAAAAAAGAAAATGTCACGGTATGCTTTTTTTTAAAACCTTGAAATGCTGATACAGATAAATATGAACTTACTGTATACGGTGTTGGTTCCATTGATTCAAGCCGAAACACGATCAAACAAGTTCCTTTAAATGTCTCCAATGAGAATATTTTCCAAAAGTAATCCAAGAGTAATCCAGCAAAAACTGCTGATCTTCTTACTGTCCAAAAATCTAGTAATCCTCAAAGTCAACGAAATGCCAACGCATTGCTTTAAAAAAAAGAATGAATGTATTTCTCTCACCCAACCTTTATGTCAGGAGGCCATCGGGAGGTTCCTTTGTTTTGTTGTTCTGTATCAACAGAATATAAACCATCAGAATATCTTCTTTCGACCCTTATTCGGGTCTTAAAGCTTTAATGACATTCACTTTTACACCACTTTCAAAGTCTTTGTCCTGGTCCTTCAAAAGTGTACAAAAAGTTTTAAGTGAAAATTCCATTCCAGTGATCAATGGCAGGTGTTTTTCTCCCACATTTCTAAAGCCTTTTCAACTGCAATGAAAAAAGAAATCTTTGCCTGCGGGTGTCGCTGGTGAGGGATTTTGCCTGTCAATCATCGCCTCTGCTCCGCCCCCCCCAAAGGAAAGGATAGGGGAGGGGAGGGGCGAGGAGGAGAGTGGGCGGGATTATTCGACAGTGACCTCACTGTCGAAGGGCCAAGCTCAGATTACTTTTCAGCCTGATTATTCAGAAAACCCCAGACCACAGAAAATCCACTGAATGTTCTAAGTTCAGGTTTTTTGGGTGTAATTGAGGTCATAAAACCCCAAATAAAACATTGAAAATAAAAAAAGTGAAAATGAATGTCATGATACCTTTAAAGTTCATCGGCCACACTATTCAGTGGTTTAAAAAGTTCTGATTTGGTTTACCGTGTAGGCTTAAAAGAGACTCTTTGTCAAACCACCACACCAAACACTTTTTTCACACCTAAAATGGAACCCCCGGCCGCCTCACTTCCTGCACCTTTATTCACCTGTTTCCTAGGCTGTGTGTTTTCCACTTCCTGTCGATTTGATCCAATGAAATCCAATGAAACTGGTCAGATGACCAATGATATCCAATGAAATCGACAGGAAGTGGAAAACACACAGCCTAGGAAACAGGTGAATAGATGTTCCTGGTACATCCAAGCCCCCAGAGTTGCTGAGAAACATTGAAGCTGCCACCCCAGTGGCCAAAGCTGGAACTGCAGGCGGGGAGAAATACATGCACGCGCAAAACATGCTGAGAGATATTTATATATATAGATATAAATATGTAAACATATTATACATAAACACATATGCATTTAGTTATACATAGGCATCTCGAGTGTATTTAATAAATATATCGCGTTCAATCCTTGACACACGGGCTGCCGTAGAACGCAAAAAGGACACTAGTGCGCATGCTCATAACTCTATGGGGGTACAAAATCAAACCAATAATTCTACTTCCGGCAGGTTTCCGGGTGCTTCAAAACGCCACTGAGCACATTCATTGAAATGATAGCTGGGGGCGGGGCAATCCGCCCTCTAGTTATATTATACCTCTATGGGTACATCACTTCCTTCTTCTTCTTCTTCTTCTTTTTGATTTCCGGCAGGCTGCACACTGACACGTGTAATGCTGCCCTCCACAGGCGAGGGGTTTTACTGTTTTACCCTAGAATACAGATCAGTAGAGTGGAGAAAGCTCAGGACTGCTCTTCCAGAATTCGCCTCTGGAGTAAAAATAGTCTTAAAGGAGAAGACTTTGATCCCCTGGTCTGCCAGTTCTACATCATTTCCTGGAACTTTTCAAGGCTATAATTAAGAAGGTACAGCCTACGGGCCTGCCATTGACACGCACGGGACCCAAAACTGGAACCAGAAGTTTGGTGAAAGACATTGAAGTCTATGGCATCCGGCTGGACCAGCTTGAGAAAAAACACTATTTTTGAATGACTGCGTCCTTTGTCAGTTAATCGGTTCAGGAATATCATTTTTTGTGCACAGTGTATAGTTTTATTGAGGCATCTAAACAGCGGCATGTATCATTTTGGCAGTGTTGCCATATTTTGTGAGAGAAATAAGCAACCAGGTCTAGGAAAACAAGCCCAAAAGAAGCAACTAGGGCACTATAGGCCATTATGAGCACTTTAAATCTTTATACTGTATACATTGAAATATCTACAATAATCTACAAACTCACAGCGCGTCGTGATGTGACACGTTGTGAGCTTGTAGATCTGCTAAAAAAATAATAATCTTGAAATAAAATGTGGGATATCTGAAGATGTTTTAAACACTCTAACAACACAACTTTGGTACGGGGCTCCCTGGCACAAAACATTTTCAGATGGGGGTTAGGGACAAATACATATTAGTCATTGAGAACCACTGGTCAAAATAATTGAAAAATTGTGAAGCAAGCCCAAAAAAAGCAACCCGCAACTCAATATTTACAAGCAACTTCACATTAAAATAAAAATAAGCATCACATGATAACGAAAATTACGTAGATGACTGTACCTTCATTTTATATACCTTGTAACTTTTACTACATGTGCTGCTTTTTCCCCACAGCTCCCCCTATGTGAGCCGTACATTTAGGTGTTAAATATTCAACCATCTTTAAAGCCAATATATTCCCACTTGTTATCACCAAGTATGTTATGTTTCTTTCCATACTAGAAATATGATATTTCACACATTAATGTGGCAGTGTCACAAACATGCTGTGAAAATGCATGCGGCCCACCCATCTGACCACTTAGCTGGTTAAGTGGTCATGTGGGTGGGCCGTGAACTGCTGCTCTGTGTATTTCTTTCTCTTTCTATCTCCATATCGCTCAACCTCTCTCGCTCCTCTTATCTATTTTCCTTCTATTTCTCTTTCTAATTATTTATTTCCCTCCCTCCCTTTCTCTCTTCCTCTCTCTCTCTCTCTCTCTCTCTCTCTCTCTCTCTCTCTCTCTCTCTCTCTCTCTCTCTAGTAAACTTCCGTCGTGGGTCAAAGCGTTTGTTCCCAGGTTCTTCTATGTGACAGAGAAGGCCTGGAACTTCTATCCTTACACCATCACAGGTCAGTGTGTGTGTGTGTGTGTGTGTGTGTGTGTGTGTGTGTGTGTGTGTGTGTGTGTGTGTGTGTGTGTGTGTGTGTGTGTGTGTGTGTGTGTGTGTGTGTGTGTGTGTGTGTGTGTGTGTGTGTGTGTGTGTGTGTGTGTGTGTGTGTGTGTGTGTGTGTGTGTGTGTGGGCATACTAAAACCAGATAAATGTGACTGATGGGGACATTTTTCTGTTCCCCTTGAGGCAAATGGCCAATTTCAGATCGTTGGATCTTTACTTTTTGGTTTATTTTTTCTTTCATAAATTTAGTGTAGCCAATAATTTTTTTACCCCTTTCTCTCTCCAATTTCATCTCAAGTAGTGTGCGTGTATATATGCGTGCGTGCGTGTGTGGGCGTGTGTGTGTGGGTGTGTGTGCGTGGGTGGGTGGGTGTGTGTGTCTGTGCGTGCGTGCATGTATCTGCTCGGGGCGTGTGTGTGCGTGCATGTGGGTTGGTGTGTACTTGTTTTAGTATACATGGTATCATTCTCACACTGATGCATAATATAGAAGCTTATCTAACTTTAACCTCTGCTTCCACAAACCTGATCTATTATTTACTGCCTTGTGTATGATGTAAATGCATGCCTAGCATTTCTCTAGGCCTGGCAATCTGTGTGTGTGTGTGTGTGTGTGTGTGTGTGTGTGTGTGTGTGTGTGTGTGTGTGTGTGTGTGTGTGTGTGTGTGTGTGTGTGTGTGTGTGTGTGTGTGTGTGTGTGTGTGTGTGTGTGTGTGTGTGTGTGTGTGTGTGTGTGTGTGTGTGTGTGTGTCAATAACCATGTTCTTTTCTACCCACATGGAACTGGTGCGTTGCTGCAGAGTATACAGTAAGTATATATATATAACCACACACACACACAAACACACACACACACACACACACACACACACACACACACAAACACACACACACACACACACACACACACGTCACACAGACAACATTTTGTGCACGTAACCCACCTCTCTCTCTCTCTCGCCCCCTGCACTCCCCTCTTGTTCTCTACTCTCCTCAACCTCTAGGTGTCCTTCATGCCAAAGTTCAAAATCAGAATTGAGACGCGCTTTGAGGACAACAATGGCTGCAACACCAATGTAAGTATGACTGAGGGGAGAGAGGGAGAAAGAGAGAAAGAGGGGGGAGGGAGAGGGAGAGAGAGAGAGAGAGAGAGAGAGAGAGAGAGAGAGAGAGAGGGGGAGACAGAGAGAGAGAGAGAGAGAGAGGGAGGGAGACAGAGAGAGAGAGAGGGAGAGAGAGAGGGGGAGACAGAGAGAGAGAGGGGGAGAGAGAGAGAGAGAGAGAGAGAGAGAAGAGAATGACGTGTCTGAGGACAGAGAAGGAAAGAAGGCATTTGTATTATTGTTTTCAAGTTGGACCGTCCAATTTTTATACTTTCTTGGCCCTATTTTGCGCGTCTTCATTACCAGGTCTTTTGTCTAACTTAAGACCTGGAGGCGTGGTCAATGCTGTTTGGCCACTCAAAATAACGAAAGAGCATTGGCCACGCCTCCATGTCTTAGGTTAAGTCATAAGACTTCGTAATTAAGACGCGCAAAATTGGACGCTCAGAGTTAAATTGAAACCCTCGGATTTCACTGTGTAGTCCATACATGGGCAACGTTGGCCCGGGGGCCACATGCGGCCCCCACCTTCACTTAATGCGGCCCACAAGTTATCAGAATACTGATATTGATTTCAGCTGTTACAATTCCAAACATGCAAACATGACGCGCTTTAATTACTTCAGTCTATATTAGTAGCTTAATGACTAGTATTACATTTCTATTGTCTTTTTTATGTCCAATGTATTTGTATGGAAGTTCATAAAAATCGCCACCATGAGGCTAAGTGGTGTAATTATTTGTTTAATAATTTTGCACTAAATTATGAACCTCCCCTCCAAGTCTTGTAACTCTAGACCTTACGGTTTCTGAGAAAAAAAATACTTGAATGGGAGTTTTTTCATTTTCCCATTAAAATGGATGGGGAAATTTAATGCACTAATAAATCAATATCAATTAAACTATGTAACCAATCTCAAATTTTTTTCTTCATTTTGACATAATTATATGTCAAAATACATATACATTATAACACAAAATTTGGAGAAAAAAAACTGTGGGAGAAATAGCAGCCCAAAATAAAGTTTATCTAGAAAGAAAGAAAGAAAGAAAGAAAGAAAGAAAGAAAGAAAGAAAGAAAGAAAGAAAGAAAGAAAGAAAGAAAGAAAGAAAGAAAGAAAGAATAAAGTAGGTAGAGTACTATAGTCTGGTTGCCCTGTTAGGGCAACCACACTAATAAAGTTCATCTATTACTATAGTCTGGTTGCCCTATTCGGTCAACCACACTAAATAGCAAAAATAGCAGATTGGCTATTTTTGCTACTTTTGTGTGACATAGAATGGCGAAACAGTTACAATTCGGAGAGACAGTACTGTATATGCAATGTGGCCCTCTGGAGTGAGTGTGGAAATATAGTGCCCCCCCCCCCATCATCAAAGTTACCCACCCCTGCTATAGTCAGTGAATAGAAAATAGAGAGAGTCACAGGGAAAGAAGAGAGAGATAATCTGAGAATGTGCAGAGGAGGGAGAGATATAAGCAGAGAGAGAGAGAGAGAGAGAGAGAGAGAGAGAGAGAGAGAGAGAGGAGGGGTCGGGGAGGATCAGGGGAGCGGAGGAGAGAGACAACGGGGAAGGTGAAGAAATTTCAATTTTCTTTGCGGTGTGAAGAGAATGTTTATCACATTGATGTGGCCATTACAAGGAAAACAAGCAGAGCAGCGGCAGCGGTATTGGCAGATCTATTAAGCAGAGAGACAGAATGGTGTAATGTACAAGCTTTTCTGGAAAAAACAACAACAACACCGCGCGCGCGCACGCGCACGCACACACACACACACACACACACACACACACACACACACACACACACACACACACACACACACACACACACACGATTCTACAGCTGTCGCAACATCAGGACCATGTAATCAACTGCAAAGAACAAGGCGACGAGACTTGACACGCCTCAACAAGACACAGCACCCTCTGGAATGTACAGTATGAGTGTGCGTGTGCGTGTGCGTGTGCGTGCGTGCGTGTGCGCGTGTTGTTTCAGGAATACAGGAAAGCTTGTTTTCCATTTGAAATGTAGCCCAAAGCCACACACACATAGCGTAGGCGCACATACACAGAACGATTCAATATGGAGAGATATAATAGCACGTATATACAACCTCACACACATACTGTACGCACACAGTACACACTCATACAGGCGTATACACAATGGAAAACACCGACTCACAGACTGTTGGATAAACATCAGGTTGTATCAGGTCACCGTGTATTGAAACAACCAGCGGTGGAAAGTAACTACAGTACGTACATGTCCTCAAGTACCATACTTATTTAAGTACATTTTGAGGTATTTTGACTTTACTGGAGTATTTCCAATTTTCAATACTTTTACTTCTACTCAATTACATCTCTGGCAAATATTGTACTTTTTACTCCACTACAATTATTTGAAAACTTTAGTTACCAGTTACTTAATAAACATGAGAGCTCGTGAACGACTGTTTAAAACATGTTTTAATACATTTTATTTGAAAACTTGTGAAATGGGCCATTCTGCATACTTTTGGTATTTTAAGTATATTTTGATGTCAATACTTTTGTACCTTTACTCTAGTGAATTTTGAATACAGGACTTTTACTTGTAACAGAGTATTTCTACATTAGAGTAAAAATATTGGAAACAACCTGAACACACGTCACTGCAGTAATCACACAGACATCACAGCTACCTACTGTAAACACACACACACACGCGCACACACACACACACACACACACACACACACACACACACACACACACACACACACACACACACACACACACACACACACACACACACACACACACACACACACACACACACACACACATCTGACAACACTAACACAATGCCTTTGAACACCAGTGACAAGGAAATGCAGGGCTGTTGATAATGCAACAAAGACATACAGTAGACAATGCACCCAGCAACTACAATACATACATACATACCATACGCTTAAGACATGACCTCTCTTTCTTTTTCTCTGTTTCTCTTTTCTCTTCCTTTCCTTTCCTTTTAAAACACTTAAAGCAAAATAACAACTTGTGATGTAACCTCAAATATTGGTGAGGTATCTTCAATAGGATTAGAAATTGATCATTCAAAAATATTCTCCTCATTGACTTACATTGCAGTGAAACGGGTCTCAAAGTCACTCTTTTAGCACACAAACAAACACAAAGCCAATGTTGGCGATGTATGCATTTACAAAACCCAACACTAAATGTTTCTGTTTAAAGAAAAACATGTCAACGTCATGTTGATTTTACATGTTCACTGCATTTAAAATGACCTATAGTGGTTCACAAACGTTTTAGCTCAATAAGACCCGAAAGAGAAATGTGATGTCTCCCCGGGACCCAAACTAGTGAAAATAGCCAATCTGTTTTTGTTGGTTTCATTTCATTTTGATAACTCCATGATAGATAAAGGAAAACTGAACATGATCTGTTGTCAATAAAGACAGATGAAATATTCTCTGCTTGTAATGTTCTCTCGGTATACGCTCGGTTTAGAAAATGTAACTGCAGTAATCCAATAAAGTGTTTGT
>NC_137605.1:15622982-15701709 GCF_963280865.1 Gymnoscopelus braueri
CAATTAGGCATACATGACTACATTGAAGAATTGCACCCAAATACATACAGCCCACACCAACACCCTGACCTATTCAATGACCTGTTCAGAGCAGCTACTCTTCATTCCGACCACGTTGAACTTCCCTTCTCCATTTTCACCTTGACATTGACTGTGACCGTTACTTTGGACCTTTTTGATCCAAAAATGAATGATAATTTCCCGTAAGTCTCAATTCAATCGGCCCGTCTGAAGTTGTCAAGTTATCTTTGCTAAACAAAGAAACAAATGCACACACGTTCTCTCTAATGCTCACGCATGCTAATAAGTATGCATGTAGCGAACTATAATCACTTTGATTATAAGAGCAATAATAAATAAATAAATCAATACAGAATACGTCATAGCAGATGTACTTGTAGATCGGCTCATTTTGATTGTATGACAAAGTATTAAGTAGTTAATCAGACTTATCAATTTAGTTGATTATAGGAAATGAATTAGAATTGTTTTGTGTTGATTCATTGATATCATCTACAAGTACAAATAATCATTAGTCGCATTTATACACGCATGCACAAAATGCCTCGCGCTGCGAGGCGTTGTGAGCTTGTAGATCGGCTATTTTTGGCAAAGAGGCAGAGGTGTAGAGGGGAAAAAGAGCAGACCGCGTAAACAAAAAATGTTGAATCTGAAACACCATTTTATACGATATAGAGGGGGTCCCTGCTTCGTCTCTCTCTCAGCTAGGGGGTCCTTGGCCTGAAAACGTTGAAGACCCCTGCCCTAGGCCGCGACCCTTACGAACAATATTTCGGTACCTGCTAACACACATGCTTGCCTAAATCCCTTCTCTGTACGGCGTGCAGGACCTGAGCCAATGGCAGTCCAGCAAGACGGGCCGGGGACCCCTGAAGGAGGGCTGGAGGGACCACACCAACCCCACCATGTGCTCCTATAAGAGGGTGGAGTGCAGCTTCGAGGTCTACGGCTTCCAGGGGCGGACGGAGGAGTTTATACACAAAGTGAGACAAAACGCCAGTGACGTAAAGTAATTAAGTACATGTACTCAAGTGCTGTACTTCAGTACAATTTTGAGGTATTTTTACTTTCTTCAGTATTTACAATATTTAGTGCACACACATACTGTACGGACGGACGCACACGCGCACGCACACGCACACACATACTGTACGGACGCACGCACGCGCACACGCACACACACACACACACACACACACACACACACACACACACACACACACACACACACACACACACACACACACACACACACACGCGCATGAATGTATGATCTGCAACACACATGCTATGGGACCATCCCCACATGATTTTCTTTTTTTTGGGGGGGGGGGCTCCCCAGACAGGGAGTGACAATTTAAGGACTTTTAAGACCTTTTTAATAGCTTGGCTTTTTTTTTTGCTTGGCTTGGCTGCGGCCCCAGACTGCCCGGCCCTTCTGGCATCTGCCAGAAGTGCCAGACCGTCCAATCCGGGCCTACAGTATATGTAATGCCTCAACTCCAACAATTCCACGTGCTTGTCAGGGTGGAGGGTCCCCAGTTCAAATATGATTATTTTGGAGTAAGATCAAATAATGATTATATTTTGGAGGGTCCCCAGTTCAAATATGATTATTTTGGGGGTCCCCAATTCAAATATGATCATTTTGGACGGTCCCCAGTTCAAATATGATTATTTGGGGCGGTCTCCATTTCAAATATGATTATTTTGGGGCGGTCTCCATTTCAAATATGATTATTTTGGGGGGTCATGGCCTGAAAAGGTTGAGAACCACTGGTCTAGAGAGCAGGGGTCCCCAAACTGGGGGTCGTTTGAGAGCCACTGCTCTAGAATACAACAGCGGATGTATTTTAGTTTTTACGTATAGACTTGGGGTCTACAGAGTATAGAGCACAAGTTGAAGTTGCCATTGTATCGTGCAGTCTTAGAGAATACGCTATCCAGACAATATCCTACAAGGGTCTAAGGTTCTACAAATTATTTTCTATTATTGTCTCCGCCGGAGGCGGAGAGTATGTTTTCGCTTCGTCCCGCTGTGTGTTCACCTCCCTCCTAGCCAAGCTAACATTGGTCAAGCTCCACGTGACACGTGTCAATATGTTGACACCAATGCCTTTGATTGGCTAGAGGGACGCATGACGAAATAAAATCCTATAAATAGGTGTGTCACTTCAAAAAGCCATTTATGTTTTTGAAGTGAGGTAAGACAGGATCAATTAGTCTTGATTGGAACAGTACCTTCCAGTACAAATCACCCGTCCGTGCGTGTGTGTGTCCCTCTGAGAACACCTAACATTGGTCAAGCAAAGGCGCAGAAGGCCAAAGCTAAGAAAGCATACTCATCTACAACAGTAACACAGAAGAGGACTATAGAGTTGAATTGATCCCACAACAAGGCCGAAGTCTTAATACTGTAACAATTGGCCACCTTGATCAAATACATTATGTAGCACTAGAGAAAACTGACATAGATCAAACACACCAATCAACTGCTGAAACTGTTCAAGACAATGAAGATGAAGAAGACAGACAAGCATTTGAACAAACCAGTCAATTACGAGGACTCCCATATGACACATTGCTTCAAGAAGATTTTTTTTTAGATGCAGACACTACATATTCAGTCGCCCCTGCAGAACACCAAAAACCACGCGCATTCTACCAAGACGACCCGTTCTACCAAGACGACCCGTGCTATTAAAATAGCACGGGTCTGCTGGCGGAGACTTGTGCTCCGAGGAGCACATTTTCTAGTCTTACACTGCAGCCACATCTTGGCTGGATGGCTGGATGATCTGCAATAGAGTTCACGGTCTTTTGTATGCAGTATGATACTGCATACAAACAAAAGGCATCCAACAGCTAATTGGATTTGCTTGTGTGTGCAGAGGAGTGCTTCTGTGTGCTCCCCGTTGTACAACCACTGTATGTCTGGGTCCTTTGCAATACAACAGAATCTGACAATATAAGCAAGCAAGAAAACATGATGACAAGAAACATGATTTGCTAAATGAGCTTTTAGTCAATTTTTCCAGAACAAGTGGAGTGTGGCTGGTGTGCGTATCCCTCGCGTAGGTTTAATATTTATTTTAAATGAGGCAATAATTGTCTAATTTCTGGAAAGGCTGTGCGTGTGGGAGGCATATGGGAGAAGGTACATGCAGCCAGGATATAATCCTAGTCCTAGCTCGGGGCTAGCGGTAATATTATTTCACTTAACCACTTGAAGACACGTTTAAATTGCATTCTACGAGTATCTTCCAGTGTTGGGGAAAAAGTACTCAGATTTTTCACTTAAGTAAAAGTAGCAATACCACAATATGGAAGTAATCCATAGAAGTTAAAGTCCTGTATTCAAAATTGACTTGAGTTGAAGTACAAAAGTACTGCCATCAAAATATACTTAAAGTATCAAAGGTAAAAGTACTCATTTTGCAGAATGTCCCCATTTCTTGTCCCCGCAAGTCTTCAAAATGTATCGAGATCTTTCGATAAAAATACATAAGCTCTACAAGCTCACAACGCTCAGTCAGAACACCATGTTTGTTTACTGTAAACAGCCCTTGGCAGCACCGTGTCTGTCTCCATCCACCAGAAGAATGAATTATAGCTCTGTGTGGAAGATTGATCGACGGGGGATGTCATCATCCTACTATAAAATGAGGAAACCTCTGTCTGTCTGTCTGTCTGTCTGTCTGTCTGTCTGTCTGACATTCTGTCCTCATCCATTCTTCTCCTCAGTGGGTTGACAAAAATCGATCTGAGCTGTTTATTAGCATTGTTGCCATGGGCTATATGGGCTCTGTAGCCGCAGTTGTATAGTCCCATAACCCAGCCGGACGGTTATGCATGAGAGAACCGGATGCACAGATAGCTGGCTCAGCACTACTAAGATATAAAGGTAGACTTTAAAATATGGCATGTAGCACACAGTGGTGGAAAAAAGTACTAAAATGTTTTACTTGAGTAAAAGTATCAATACTGCAGTGTAGAAATACTCTGTTACAAGTAAAAGTATGGTATTCAAAATTTACTTGCGTAAAAGTACACAAGTGTTGGTATCAAAATGTACTTAATGTACCAAAAGTACTCATTGTGCAGAATGTCCCATTTCACAAGTTCAAAATGTATACAAATCTTTTGAAAATAGCAGATCTACAAGCGACGCATTGTGTGCTTGTAGATCGGCTATTTTCAAATGGCAGAAATATATGTAAGGCTGAAGTGGTTAATGTATGTTTTGTGATAATAATCTAAATCTGCAAAGTAACTAGTAACTAAAGCTGTCAAATAGTAGTATCGGAGTAAAAGTACAATATTAGCCTATCTAAAATCATGAAGTGTTGTGAGCATTATGTGCTATGTTTTTGTCATTTGTTTACTCTTTAGAAACTCTATAGCATTTTTTGGGAAATGTTTCACCTATCTATGCCTAAAAGAGGGACGCCATGCAGGGTTAACACTGAAACAAAAGCTCCAGTTTTTACTATGTGTGGATCTGGGTGTGGAGGTCTCAACCACTTTGTCATTTATTTTATAAATGGTTTATTTTTCACCATTATTTGCTTCTTAACATTTTTGTTTCCAAACTTCTCGCAGAACATCCGGGACATCCTATTGGTCGGTCACAGGCAAGCGGTGGCTTGGATCGACGAATGGCACGGTGTGTTGCAACTCTGACATACAAAGTGAAATGACAGAACTCAATGAGTATCATTACGGAAATATACATAGTGTACATAAAGATGACATGTATAAGATAGGATAAGGCCTGGTTCATACTGACTCATGTACCAAACATGACCATAATTTGGTTTGTGCGCGTTTTTCTTGACCTCAATGTAAGAATGTAATTTAGATAACATGTTGCTTGTACCGATACTAGTTTCATTGTTCACCTGGTATCCTATAGTTTCAATGCACAGATTATTATTTTTTATAGTATATCGTTTACACTGATGCTCGGTTCTTGGTTTACCTGCGATTCTAGTTTACTGAGGCTCTACACTGTCTCTCTGCATTTGATGTATGTGATTACCTTGCTTATTGTAAGTCGCTTTGGATAAGAGTGTCTGCTAAATGGCTAAATTGTAAAAAGTAATTGTCATAACCAGTCTACAATAAGCTGTAATGACTCATCACATATAGCGACAATCTTGCGACACGTTGTGAGCTTGTAGAGCTGCTATTTTCACAGCATGTTCGCCACAGACTAGGTACACTGGGACAGTGGTCCTTGAGGGGTTTCTAGGGGGTCCCCAACTAAACGAGTGGTAACTCTGAGCATGTACAAATGGAACCAAAGGGTTCCATGTGTACTCTATATGACACTCTCAGAGTTACGGGGGTCTTTGGCCCCAATGCATAGTAAACTGGGGGTCCTTGAAATGAAAAGTTTTGAGAAGCACCGCACTATAGGGTTCAAGTGCCCAGACACCTGACAAACTATATCTCTGGAGTGAGTGATACCCATGGGAATAACACAATTGCATTCTACTATGCTGCTACCAAAATGTGGAATGAGCTACAGTACCAAAACCCATTACGGACCTCGACTCCCTACTCAAACTCAAAACTAACCTAAAAGAAGTCCTGTCCTCAAAATATAATTGAACATAGTTCAACTCCTTGAACATCTTTATAGTAGAATCCTCTGCCCCCAGCCCAGCCCCACCCCTCCTTTCTCTGTAAGAGAGAGAAAGAAACTTTATGATTCTACTGAGCTTTATTCCAATGTTTGTATTTTAATTGTATTGTATTGTATGCATTATATGTATTACTGATGAATTGAGTACAATGGACCACAATGGAAACAAGCCCCTATGGCTTTTTGTGTTGTTATCCTTTTAGTATTACCTTTCCCTATACCTCCTGTAAGACCGCAATCAATCAATCAATCAATCAATGGGCTTAAGCATTAGGCAGGATTTTATGCGACTGCAGAGTAGCTCCATAAAACCAAAAAAGGCAGCACACACACACATAGTGTATAGAGTAGACTGAAAATCAATTTAATGAAATCCAAAATGTATATTTCATGAGCCATTGTGCTTCCACAGGGATGACTCTGGAGCAGGTGAGGGAGTACGAGAGAGAGCTGCAGGAGATGACCAACAGCAAAGTGAAATGTGGACAGAACACAGGTACTGTGACCCCCTGACCTTTCACTGAACCAACATGCCCACTGGAGGATAGATGGGAGGGGAGAGGAGGGTACGGACTGCAAATGGGACAGAGGATAGAGGGTCAAAACAACAGAGAGAGGAAAGGAGATTGGAGGAGAGGAGAGGGCAAGGCAAGGCAAGGCAAGGCAAGGCAAGGCAAGGCAAGGGTGGAGAGGAGAACTAGAGAGGATATTGGAGGATACTGCAATGTAGAAGTACTCCGTTACAAGTAAAAGTCAGGAATTCAGAATTTACTTGAGTAAAGGTACAAAAGTACTGGTATCAAAATGTACTTAAATTACCAAAAGTAAAAGTGCTAAAATGTTTGAAAATAGCAGATCTACAAGCTCGCGACGCTTGTGAGCTTGTAGATCGGCTATTTTCAAATAGCGCTAGGTATAAAATAGGGCCTAAGTGGTTAATGTATGTTTTATAATGTAATAATTTCTATCTGCAAAGTAACTAGTAACTAAAGTTTTCAAATAATTGTAGTGGAGTAAAAGTACAATATTTGCCTCTGAGATGTAGTGGAGTAGAAGTGAAAGTATAGACAATTGGAAATACTCCAGTAAAGTAAAAGTACCTCAAAATTGTACTTAAGTACAGTACTTGAGTAAATGTACTTTAGTTACTTTACACCACTGAGTACAAGGAGAGGAGATTGGAGGAGAGAGAGAGAGAGAGAGAGTGCTGGAGGAGAGGAGAGACTGTTGAAGTACAGTCAGCCATACGCGTTTAGTGACAGGTGCAAAGTGCTGCAGACAAAGCAAATAGAATCCTGTAAAGTGTTTGAAATAGATGTCTGTCCTCCTCGCTGATTATTCTTGTATTTGCTGTTCAATTAGCATAATAAGCAGAGAGCACAGATGGTACAGACACGGAAATGTAAAAAAAAAAAAAAGTACCAAACACACACAAAGGGATGGGATAAAAAGAGTACGTTTTTTAGAATTAAATCTGAAAATGTCAACCTTTTGGAAAGCCAACATCAACCTTTATTACATTTGAGTGTGTCTGCGTCTAAGAAGAATGTAAATGCTGTCGATGAATATGCAATTAATAATGATATGTAATGTCAGTTCTGCAGGACACAATTCTAACAGTCATTGCAACAGGAAATGATAGCTTTAGTTAGCCGTAGTGTTAGCAAATTAGCGGTACGTTCTGTCTATACGTTCTGTCTGTACGTTCTGTCTGTATCTATCTATAGGGACGGGGCAACACATTCTGTAGTGACGAATTGGGGAGGAAAAATGACAGAGATACAATACGTGATGATTTGGGGTGTGTGTACACACATTTTGTGACGAGCTATCGTTGGATAGAGCTTCAAATTACATTGAAAACAGTGGGTAGCCTAAATCGGTATAGCATTATGGCAGCAGTATGGTGCAAATAATTGGGGAGAAGATCAACATCTATGACCTCCCAATGAGTAAAATCTACCAATTTTCTGCATCTGTATGACATAATTGAAAAATACAATTACATTCTACTCAGTTATCCACAGCTGATTTTATTTAACAAAATTTAGTAAAACTCAATTGATAAATAATTCAATTGGGATTAATTCAATTTCACCCAGTGAGTAAAACTTAAAACATTTCTGCATATTTTACTTTACTGAAAAATGCAATTAAATTCTACACAGTGATTCACGTCTTATTTTATTTCAACAAAATTGAGTAAATGCAATTAATAATGTGTTGAATTCAGCTCAGTTTAATTGCAAATTGCACATAGTCTTCTTTATTATGTATAGTTTACTATTTATTATTACTAAATATGAATTGACCCCAGTCTCAGTTTTTACTGTGTAGTGACCTGTGTAAAGACGCTTGGTCCATGTTACCTAGCCTCCATCTCCAGGCTTTTATTTTTTTAGTTTAGCTAAAAAAACAAAAGCCTGGACCAACCAGTTGATGTTCCGGGCATAGGAAGTGTTTCATTTCCCCAACCAACCAGAGTTCAGTGGGCGTCGCTCCAAATGTTGTGACGTCAGGGCTCCCAAGGCGTCACATTGGGGAGGAGGAGGGGCGCGGGGCGGGGCGGGGCGGGGGCTGACGGACAGATCGGTGAACCAATAGGATCCGGCGGAATTTCTCTCCGGAGATTTTGAACCCGCCCGTCTAGACATGATATCATGACACGCTAGGGCAGTCTACATGTTACCAAGCTCACAGGTTCAAATGTTTTGTTTCTTTTCTACACCAAAGCATGTCGCGACATGACCCATCATGCCAAATTGTTGACGTTTTTAGGGCTTGTCGTGTATTTGAGGCAGTAAACTGCGTGCTAGCAGGCTGGTTGGTTGTAATAAGGTAGAGGAGAAGAAGAGACGTCAGCTTTCCAGGTTTCCGATCATTCAGTGGTTTATTCAGCATTCAAGTACAACAGCATAGCATGAGAACCAGGAGCCCTCTCCTCCACGCAGCCTTTCGGCTGGTGTAGTGTGACACCCTGAGCTACATTTTAATTCACCTTTTATAACACAATAGCTTCACATTACAAACAGATGGGTGGGGGGTCAGAGAATCCCCCCACCTGTTGATCAACTTCTTTGATCAGTGCCTCAATCTGATTAGCAACTGTATGTCAGGAACCCAGACCTGATGTCTTCAGGTCAACAATGCATTTCACACCAGGGCAGAGTCCCTGATTAGCTATGCAAACGCCAGGCTGGGTCACAACACACTCACGATTGCCCTTACTATAGTATCATTTCTATATGGTTTTTACTTGCACACTGTCATAAAATATAAGCAATAAGGGCCAATATACCACAGGCTCCTCCTGACAGAGGTGCAAAATGTGACGCATTTGGAGAGAAGAACGGGTTGGACGGAATGAATGACTGAGAAAAGGCGTGTTAGTGTTAAGATAATGCAACCCAAACACCAGATGAAAAAAATACTTCCACAGACACCTGTGTGTTGAATCTCGACGCTTCAGCAGCGGTCTTGAGCACTGTTAGGCGACCCCCAGAGCGAGGAGCGAATGCCCACTTCGGGTAGCGCGTGGCCACACTGATGAGAATGAGTTAAATCTATTCTGACTTGTAAATCGAGTTCGGAGTTGACACTTTGACACTCAACAGGTTTTTTTTTTCTTTTTTCAAAAATGTCAACTTTTATCCACTCGGGTGGCGCAGTGGTAAAGTAGCCGCCCACCACCGCGGAGGTTGTGGGTTCAAATCCATGCATTCGGCTGTGTCGAGTGTTCGGAGGATGAAAGCCGGGCGGGGTATGGGGTGATATCACTGCACGTAATCCTACGGGCTGGAGTGGCACCTGTCAGCATAGGGAGTAGTGATGCGCGGGTTGACCCGTTACCCGCGGGTTCCGCGGGTCAAGTCTCAAATGTCGAGGTCGAGTCAGGATTTCAGAAGTAATTATGCGGGCTGCGGGTGAGCGGGTCAGCCACTCTCACACGCAAAAAAAAAAAAAAATCAAATGCTCTTGTTTTGTCTTTATTCCTAATAATAATAATAATAATAATAACAATAAAACAGTTTGAATACACTTGGGGTGTAGCCTACTTGAAGATTATTTTCTAACCTTGATTTTACAGAATTATAGGTACGACCCGCGGGGCTCAACCCGCCCCGCGAGCCATAGATTTATACATGGGTTCGCGTATAGCGGGTTGAGGCGGGTTGGGTTCCGTGGCGGGGCGGGGCGGGTCATGAAAAAACCCGACCCGCGCATCACTAATAGGGAGTGTTGGGCGGGAGGAGTAGGACGAAGGCTCTACGTTCTCCCGGAGGGGGCTCCTCACTGGCAGGTGAGTCAGTAGGATACAACGGCAGTGACAACACACAAAATGCATGTGGGGAGGAATCAATTGGCATAACGACATTAACAGGTAGAGAAATGGGCAAAAAAAAATTGTTGTGGTGTTCCAAAAAATCCAATGTTTTCTCTGGTGCCCAGGCTAAGATATGAGGGAGAAGAATGGAGTGCAGATTGTTCTAATGCTAATGCATCAGGCAGGGGGGAAAAAACAACAACCCAGCCACCTCTATTGTTCCTGTCACCAGATGTTCTACATAAATAACCTGCCTGTGTGTGTGTGAAGAAGCACTTACTGCAAATGTCAGCCCTGCTGGGGGGTCCCTGTCTGGATACATGGATGTCACTGTGCTGGAATATGTCAGTGGTTCTCTTGCTAGTATAATTAACGGACCCCCCGTGACTCTGAGAGCGTACAAATGGAACCAAATGGACCCGTAAGGGTCCATTTGGTTCCATTTGTACGCTCTCAGAGTTACAGACCTGCACGGGACCATTTGCCACCCCCTCAAGGAACTTTAAGGGTCCATAGAACCCACTGTGCGAACCACTGGTGTGTATCTGTGTGTATGATTAGGTACATCGTGCTGTAGGGTGTAGGTTGTAGGTCCAAAACGGTTACTTTTCAAGAAAGTGAGTAAAAAAGTGAACCCTGCGTGTTCCAATGGATCCAGTAGTTGTTATTTAGTCACATTTAAGCTCTTGTACTTGGTTCAATGTTGATGTTGAACCTATACAGACACACGTAATCACTTTCACTTTCAATATAAATTTTTTAAATAGAGGAAATAGCAGATCTGTATACAAGCTCACAATTGTGACTACTACTGTCGTACAACAAAGTAGCCGGGCATTCATTTATTTATTTTTTGGGACGGGGGTTGGCATAAAAAGTTGAAATACAAGGTTCCAGTGTGTGTGTGTGTGTGTGTGTGTGTGTGTGTGTGTGTGTGTGTGTGTGTGTGTGTGTGTGTGTGTGTGTGTGTGTGTGTGTGTGTGTGTGTGTGTGTGTGCGCGCGCGTGCGCGTGCGTGTGCATGTGTGTGTGTGTGTCTGGTCACCCTGCCCCCTGCAGGTCTGTCTACTGAACCTTACAGCTTACCTCGTCCTTACACACAAGAGCTGCAGCCAACAATATGGTCTGTGTGCTGGCTTGGTGCATGGCATATGTTAGCATACATGCGCTTGTGTGTGTGTGTGTGTGTGTGTGTGTGTGTGTGTGTGTGTGTGTGTGTGTGTGTGTGTGTGTGTGTGTGTGTGTGTGTGTGTGTGCGTGTGCGTGCGTGGTTTAGTATGCGACTAATTTGAGCGTGCATTTGTGGGAGTGTTAGTATATGATTAATTTGTGTGTGCGCGCGCCGCGTAATATATGCATGCGTGTAAGTGACATTCAATTGAGTGTTTCTTTGCAATTGCTTGTATGCTTTCCTCTGTATGTGCCTGTCTATGACTGCATGTGTTATTCAATGTGTGTGTGTGTGTGTGTGTGTGTGTGTGTGTGTGTGTGTGTGTGTACATGCCTGCTTCCATGCATGGTTCTGTATGTGTATGTATGTACTGTGTGTGTGTGTGTGTGTGTGTGTGTGTGTGTGTGTGTGTGTGTGTGTGTGTGTGTGTGTGTGTGTGTGTGTGTGTGTGTGTGTGTGTGTGTGTGTGTGTGTGTGTGTGTGTGTGCTCATGTGCGTGCGTGCGAGCGTGCATGTGTGTGTAAGCAGCATATGGAGGGCTGCATCAGAGCTGCAGTCATTGCTCAAGCTGCAGCGACGCTCACTGACACCCCTACAGGCCAAATGGTGCCACTGCACCCCCGAGCCCTCGCCTCTGATCACAGAGGGAGTAACAGATTGAATTCCATTCATCTGAAATAATAAAAGCAAATCAATGCGGTCGACTCTGGAGAGTTTAATAAAAAGGAAAGCCACATGTGAGGCGAATACCAATGAGAGTCACTAATATAGGGCCCAAGACAGATACACATCTTAAGTAATGCAGAATAGAAATTGGCAGTCAAATAAGGTTCCCCTCATCTCTCATGTCCTCTCTACCCATCCTGTTGTCTTTTGTGATAACCATCTAGTGGTTCCCAACCATTTGTGGATCAGGGCCCACTTGAAAATCTCATCTTAAGTGGCCAGATGGGTGGGCCGCGTGCATTTGTTGTTTGTTTTAATGATCGATATCGCGTTCAGGCTTTGATCAATGGAACTACAATTGTATATTTAAGTTCCTATTTATCGGCATCACAATGAAAACTCAAGATTTTTTTTTTTCAAGATTTACAGAAAAAAAAGCCTTTATTTACTTCTTTTTCTTGATTAGTGTTATATTATGAATACAATCTCAGTGCTTTGCCAATTATTTGAGGCCCCACTTGCAATATGCTTACGGCCCACCAGTGGGGCCCCCGGCCCACACGTTTAGAATCTCTCTTTCCCATCGCTCTCATTCCACCCGCTGCATTTAATCACAACTTTCACCTCCTTCCCCTCCCCTTAACCCACCTCTCTCGCTCTCTCTCTCTCTCTCTCGCCCTCTCTCTCAGATTCGACTTCGACCT
Organism: Gymnoscopelus braueri; assembly: GCF_963280865.1. Taxonomy (NCBI): domain Eukaryota; kingdom Metazoa; phylum Chordata; class Actinopteri; order Myctophiformes; family Myctophidae; genus Gymnoscopelus; species Gymnoscopelus braueri. The sequence goes on from NC_137605.1 coordinate 15,635,518, forward strand.
CCACCCCTCGCCCGGCGTTCAGTCGCTCCATGTCGGTGACAGACGAGCGGTCCCTTAAGAAGATGGGAGTGACGACGGCCATGTCAGAGCCCTCCATCTCTGTTCATCAGGGTGCCCTCCGGCTGCACTCTACGCCCGAGTGAAGCCACACACACACACGCGCACGCACACGCACACACGCACATGCACACGCACACGCACACGCACACACACACACACACACACACACACACACACACACACACACACACACACACACACGTACAGACACTTTGTTTGTATACACACAAACACGCAAAATGCAAACACACCACGCACACCACATCAGTGGTGGAAAAAGTACTCAAATTCTTTACTTAAGTAAAAGTACCAATACTGCAATATAAAAATACTCTGTTACAAGTAAAAGTCCAGAATTCAAAATTTGCTTGAGTAAAAGAACAAAAGTATTGGCATCAAAATGTACTTAAAGTATCAAAAGTAAAAGTACTAAATATTAGAAAATAGCAGATCTATAAGCTCACAATCGCGACGCGTTGTGAGCTTGTATATCGGCTATTTTCAAATAGCCTATGTATAAAATAGGGCTAAGGTGGATAATGTATGTTTTATAATGTAATCATTTATATCTGCAAAGTAACTAGTAACTAAAGTTTTCAAATAAATGTAGTGGAGTAAAAGTACAATAAGTAAATTAAAAGTACAGAAAATTGGAAATAATCCAGTAAAGTACAAATACCTCAAAATTGTACTTAAGTACAGTACTTCAGTACACGTACTTAGTTACTTTACACCACTGCACCACATACACAATCTCTCTCTCTCTCATAGACACGGTCACACGGACACAGAATCCTTGCACACACAAAACACACACACACACACACACACACACAGACACGGTGACATACACAGTCACACCCAGAGACCCCCCCGCCCCCCATCTGCTCAACCAAGGGAGTTGCCCGCTGTCACCGGCCACTGTCACACCTTCAAACAACCTTCCATTGTCCTCTTAGAAGCTCGGACACCTGGACACCTGGACACCTGGACACCTGGACACCTGGACACCTGGACACCTGGACACCTGGACACCTGGACACCTGGATACCTGGACACATGGACACATGGACACCTGGACCTGACACTTTTTCATGTCATGGACCTCCAAATTAATACGTTATTTTCCCAATGTAGTTATTATTTAGTCACTCACAAGCTCTTGTCATTGTTCAATGTTTATAAAACCTTGTAGATCGGTTATTTTCAGGTTTTCTTTATATAAAAAATATATATATTTACTTTTGTTTACTTGCCCAAAATAGAGATCAATTATTCATAGATTATTTCAACACCGTCTCACTCCCCAAAAGGCATATTGTGACTTAGTGACCAAACGTCAATATGTGCCTTGAAGGGGGGCAAATAATTGGCATATGTTGAGTTTTTGGGACCAGTCCAGTTCTCAGTGTTTTTGACGATCCGTCCAAAAAACGGTTCAAACGTCGAAGGCGCCGTCTCAAGCGGACTTGAGCCACGGGAGGCACTGCCGAGTGAGCTAAAGAGAGCGAGTAGCCGTGCCGAGCGTTGTGAAGTCCGCTTTGAGCCGACTCAGTGCCGTCCGAGTTATGTCACGATTGGCACAGAATCGTAAATCGTATGTTCCCCGAAAGTCATATTCTGACTTTTTTTTGCCTCCCCTTCACGTCACAGGTTGACGTTTGGTCAAAATTCGCCCAAAAAGTCAAAATATGACTTTTTGTTGTCAAACAGCATTGATTATTTTATTGAAATATTGATTAAAATTGTTTTTATAATCTATTCAATCGATGTGTTTGAGGCACTGTTGTACCCCCCCCACCCCCCATATCACCAGCTCAGCCCACAGGCAGCAGCCTACAGAGACAGGTGCATGAGGGGACTAATAGAGTGTGTCTAATGAGAACGCATGAGAACCAAGGGAGTTCTGTCAATGCTATGGATCCTTTCTTCTTCTCTTACCCGGTCACCCAACACACACACACACACACACACACACACACACACACACACACACACACACACACACACACACACACACACACACACACACACACACACACACACACACACACACACACACACACACACACACACACATTTGTATCACTATAATTGTGAGGACAGACTGTAGGATGGCACTGTACGGCACAATGAAAATAGCAGATCCTGTAAATAGCAGATCTTCAAGCTCACAAGCTTGTAGATCGTCTATTTTCCGATGTGTGACCTCGCCACACAACCAAGTACAAAATAAGGGAAACTCGTAGGCATTCTGAGGTAGGTTAGGTACCTCTAAATGCCTAATCCTAAACCTAACCCCATCCTGAACATTACCTAATTATAACCCTAAAATGTTTTACTTTAGTTTTTATATATATATTTTTTAACATAAAATAACCATTTATCTGGTGAGGACCAAGAAAATTGTCCTAAAAATGTCTGTTTCTCGATTATATTATACTTGTTGGGACATTTGGCCCTTACAAGTATAGTAATACAAGCACAAGCGCACACACACACACACACACACACACACACACACACACACACACACACACACAGAGTATCAAACCCACCCCTCCTGCCTCCAATCCGATAGGTCACCCTAGGCCTTATTGACCGAGTGTATCGAAGCGTCGTATTGGCTCCTTGATCTCTCTGTCGCGCGCGCGCGCGCGTGTGTGTGTGTGTGTACGTGCACGGACATGCGTGTGATCCACAGGGGTCGAGCTGGGGCTAACACGCAATGATGGGTCGATAATGTGGCCATTCATTAAAAACACTATTACAGCTATCATTCTGCGGTCCATTCTCATGGAGAGAGAGCTGGAGCTCTCTGCACGTGATTATGTCTATATAGGTCCTATACTGTACTAGAAAAAATACTAAAGCATGAATATATATACTGTATAGAAATGTACATATCTGGCCCGGGCTGCTGGCGTAGTGGTCCGGGCACCTATAGGCTGCACCTAGGGTTCGAATCCCGATCCCGACGGCCTTTGCTGCGTGTCACTCCCCATGTCTCTCTCCCATTTTCTGTCAATCTACTGTATACTATCAATAACAAAAAAAGGCAGAAAAATACCCAAAAATATATATATATTAAAAAAAAGAAATGTACATATTCTTTCAGTTTTTTATCAGTGGTTCTCAACCTTTTCTGGATCGGAGCCCACAAACCTCAAAAGCGTTCGCAGCCGTGTTAAATGGTCATATGGGTGGGCCGCGTGCATTTTTCAAAGCGTGTTCATTTGAACGATCAATCACTCGATTTGTGTTCCACCTGGGATCAATCGAACTAACGTAGTGTAGGCTACTTCAAGTTCTAATTTATTGCTATAACATTTTTTTAAATATCAATGTTGAATTATCATTTTGTGTTTTGCCAATTATTTGGTGGCCCACATGCAATACCCTCGCGGCTCACCAGTGCGTGAGAGAAAGTGTACTGATGAAGGCTGGATAGCCGAAACCTTGGCTCTTAGCTTAATGTTTTTCTCCTTGCAAAATGTTTTGCCTTTTAAATACTTCTCTCTTAATTAAAGTTGTTTATTTTGATTTGTTTTGTAAAGCGACTTTGGGTGCTATGAAAAGCGCTATATAAGTTTGATGTATTATTATTATTATTATTATTATTATCCTTGTCAACATGAGGCATATGGAACAATAGAAATTATGGACTTTCATTTCTGAGTGCGACCCTCAATGGTACTTTGTATTCAGAAATAAGGAAAAAGGGCATACTGAAGCCAAAAAACGTTTTAGAACGATTACTCTACATCACTCCCATCCCCCTCGTCTCCACACGATGGGACACGGAGCCAGAAGTGCCCCTTCCATTGTGGTTTCCACAAAACCTTTTTGTTTTTGTTTTATCGGCAGGACTCGTTTTTGAGTCATGTGTAGCCTTCTACCCTTGTTTTAATCCCCCCTTCACTTCATTTGATTTGATTCTTATTTTATTCCATTTCTTCATCCGTTTTGTTTCATTTTAGTTCATTCATCTTAAAACACCTTTACCTGTTTACCAAGGCTTCTGTTAAACCTTTCCCAACCTTAGTGGCCCAACCTTGTATTATTCCCCCTTTATTTTTATTTGTTTCATTATATATTTTCTTTTAACATAGTCTCATATTTTTTGTTTGTATTTCTAAACAAACTCAATGTATTATGTATTATGTCAATAAATTACTTCTGCTCTGCTACATTTGGTTTTTATACATTCTAAAAATCCTCTAAAAATATACGCTGAGTTAAATCAACCATCACATTTTTTTAGGTGCACACAGTCACGCACACACATGTTTTTCTTCTCTATTATGAATCGTGTATCTTTGAGTGTCACGTTCCTTTCTGTAGACAGGGCACCATTGATAACGATGTACCTGAAATAAAGATTTCAACCTATATACTGTATGCCATTTCCAAAAAGAAATAAGAAGCGACACAGTCATGCGAATATATTAAAGGTAGGGCAATAGACAAGGGATAACTTCAGACATGCACACAATACAGAAATTATCAGTTTCTTTAGTTATGTGTAAATGACTTAACAGGGAAATGACAGGGAGGCACCAGAAGACATGGAAGCACCATAGAAGACAGGGAAGCACCATAGGAAGCACCATAGAAGACAGGGAAGCACCATAGGAAGCACCATAGAAGACAGGGAAGCACCATAGGAAGCACCATAGAAGACAGGGAAGCACCATAGGAAGCACCATAGAAGACAGGGAAGCACCATGGAAGACAGGGAAGCACCATAGAAGACAGGGAAGCACCATGGGAAGCATCATAGTAAACAGGGAAGCACCATGGAAGACAGGGAAGCACCATAGGAAGCACCATAGAAGACAGGGAAGCACCATGGGAAGCACCATAGAAGACAGGGAAGCACCATGGGAAGCACCATAGAAGACAGGAAAGCACCATGGGAAGCACCATAGTAAACAGGGAAGCACCATGGGAAGCACCATAGAAGACAGGGAAGCACCATGGGAAGCACCATAGAAGACAGGGAAGCACCTATAAACACCAAAGATGACGTACTGTAGGCATTTCATATTTGGCAATCAATCTTTGAATTGACCAATCATTTATCGAATGTATTTTCATGTATTTTCAAAATACAAAATGCGTAATTTGTATCTCAAATACATTTCTCAGACCAGAATTTTTTATTTGTATTGTGATGAATGTTTTGACGCAGTATTTGTAATTTGTATCAAAATAATTTTTGATGTATTTTCGCCCATCTCTGCGCATGGCAAACAGCAGACCCACAAGCTCAGAGGCGACGCATTATGAGCTCGTAGCTCTGCTCTTTTTCCGCTTATTTTCGGAGTGTAAATCGGCCTTAAAGGGGTAGTTCACCCCCAAAATAACTTTTTTTCTATTGATTACTGACCATCTGGAGCCTTGAATTCATAGATATTTTTTTGTTTTTGTCACATTCCTAAGCCAATAATTTGATTATAATAAATGTGTCCCCATTGATTCCGGTAGGAGACACAAATGCATTTGTGTCTCCTACCGGAATCAATGGGGCTAAATTTATTATAATCAAATAATAAAGGAAGGAATGCGACAAAAACAAATAAATATCCATGAATTCAAGGCTCCATGGGGTGAGTAATCAATAGAAAAAAAGTTATTTGGGGGGTGAACTACCCCTTTAAGCCTTTCCATCATTCCATCTGTAACAGAGAGAAATGTAACAGGCGAGTCCAACGCGCCCCTCGCCCTTTTAGAAAAGAAATAACAGACTCTCACACAGCCCTGCACATGATTAGAGACGTGTGAATGGTATTTGGCCCTATGAAGCACACGCTGCAGCGCTCGCATGTAATCAACTCAGCGATTTCACACTGCGCGGGGAAATGGATCCACAGAGCGGTGGCTGGATCACTGTCACACTCAGCCTGCAGTTCCATCGCTGCTTCACTGTGTGGATTGGAAGCAAATGAGACACTGCTGCGGTCCGTAACTGCTCACTACCTCACCTCTGTTAGGCTCCGTAGCCCGCACTGTGTGTGTGTGTGTGTGTGTGTGTGTGTGTGTGTGTGTGTGTGTGTGTGTGTGTGTGTGTGTGTGTGTGTGTGTGTGTGTGTGTGTGTGTGTGTGTGTGTGTGTGTGTGTACTTGTTTGGCTATGTTTCTTTGGAACGTATCGCCATTAGCTGCCGCCTGAACGGCAGCTAGTTCCTACTTCCTGGGGTCCACGACAACAATATACATTAACAACATTGCTAACAACGTTGCTGTCGGGGCAGAAACCCTCTTATCTCCACATTTTAACGTTTTTTTTCGTAAATTAACGCCCTACTTGATCATACTACAGCGTCACACAAAAGTAAGTAGTAGATCTGCAAGCTCGAAACCAAGCGCGCATGCAAGACGACACGCAGAGGACCCAAATAGGCCCCGCCCGTCACATTTCCCAACCCGGAAGAAGGGGTGAAAAAGGGCGTATGCGCTGGTTGAGCATCTCCATACAAGTGAATGGGCGGGGATTTTCGTTACCTCTTTATTATTTTTAACTCTGTTCCTTGAGCAGCTCTAGCTAGCTGGTAAAAAGATTTGGGGGAGTTAGACTTACAATTACAAGGTTTAGGGTTTTGGGGTTATGGCTGATTTATACTTGGTTAGCCTACTTGGGTGTCTTGCACCGAAAATCATGATCTAAAAGCTCACAACACGTCGCAGCTTTTTTTTTTTGGCTTTAGGATTACGTTTTTATTTCATTTTTTAAATGACTCATAAAATTGCTGTGCTGACATATTGAGGTCCTCGTAAGTATAGTAACACAAATGTGCGTGTGCAATATACCTCTGGGTGCAGAAGCTGAAATTGATGCACATTATTTAGTACGTTCATGTCGACACACGTTCAGCAATTTACATGAAGAGCAACAGTAGGCTACAGGGCAAAATCCAGTCATATTAATCTTATGTAAATAGGTGTAGTTCTAAAACACTTTCATAATGTAATTTTTTTTTGTCTATAATGACCCAAATGACTACATTTATTATATTGCTTATTCAACTCAGGTCTTAGACTTAGGTAAGGCACACTGGAAATGGCTGATCCACAAGCTCACAACGCTCAGCATAGGCGTCGATTTATGTTCGTGCTCACGGGTGCTAAACCTTAACGACGGGGTGCCGTGATTTTCAGTGATTTTTTCCCCCCCTAAAACATAATCATCAGGTATTATGGTTATACTAGGAGGAAGATTTTTTTCAAAAAAGTGTACGGAAATTGTTAAAATCATGTTTTTATGTGGACACGCCTCCAGTTCATTAAGTATACCTGGGGCCTGTTCCTCAAAAGGTGAATTAGAGCTAAAGCCTGGCTTTTCCACCTATCCTGGCTTAATTTAGCCAGGATTAGAGCTGAGTCGGTTCCTCAAAAGGTGAATTATCTTGAAGATTAGTTTAGCCAGTTCACCCTGGCTAAGTTTAGCCTTATCCGATTCCTCAAAAGAGAATTGAAGCAAACCTAGCTTAGTTACCATGGCAATTTAGCTGTGAAGTTAGCCTGGTCAGGAGCAGGCTAACAGCCAAGTTTACTTAATCCAGTGCCTTGTTCTTCAAGATTTTCCACAGTTAATTCAAAACATGTGTTTGTATATGGACTCATTTTAATGACCCTGCATTCAAATAAAATGAAATAAATACAATAAGATATAATCAAATTAATTATATTACTGAAATAGTGTGTGACCATGAATCATAATCATAATTGTTTCGTGATAAGTAATTGTCACTCTGTTATAGTTAACACTATAGTTCATCTTGTTAGATGTTTGATAATATATTACTTCTTTTTTTTTTATATTATAAAAAATGTCTGACACATACATACACACACACACATATATATATATATATATATATATATATATATATATATATATATATATATATATATAAATTATTAGTTACGGGTTTAAAGGAGCCTCTTTGTAAGTCAATGAGGAGCATATTTTAAATTATCAATTTCTAGTCAATGGAGAAATTATTTTTTATTTCTTGTCCACCTTTGGAGTTACATCATGATGGCAAGGTAACTACACAACCCAAACCTCTACCAAAGTGGTCTTGCAAATGTGGGGTTATTTATTGCGTGTCTCGTCCCGTCCCGTCCCCCCCCCCCCCCGCTCATCCCGTCACGGCCCCCTGTCGCGGTCAACCCCCCGTCCCGTCCCGTCCCGTCCCGTCCCGTCCTGTCCCCCGTCGCAGTACACCCGTCCCGTTCCCGTTCGTCCCGTTCGTCCCGTTGCCCGTCCGTCTCAAACACACACACACACACACACACACACACACACACACACACACACACACACACACACACACACACACACACACACACACACTGGATCTATTTATTGCGGTCGCGTTTCCTTTCTTGCTTAAATACATTTTACTTCCTTGTATGATTTCATGAGCTGCTGCAGTGCTGCTATTCAGCCACAGAGAAGAACGCTGCTCTGGTTTTGGACTCCGTGATTGGTCAAGTTCAAGGAATCTGCGCTCGAGTTCATGGTCTTTTATAGAAATACGTCGCCGGCGAATCGCCGCCCATTTAGCCTGGCTTCATTATCCTGGCTGGACACAGCCTGGCTTGACAAGGTCTAGCTCGACAAAGTTGCTCCTTTTCAGCCTGGCTTGGCGTCTGAGGAACGGAATAAACGAGGCTTTTCGGACCCGACTTTGTCAAGCCTTGATTTGGCTTAAGGCCAGGCTTTTTTAATTCACCTTTTGAGGAACAGGCCCCTGGTTCTCACCTTAGCACCTCCTCCACCACCTTAGCACCACCCACCTGTCCTAGTCCCTCCTCCTCCTCATGCCCACACCTGTTGTGTTATGATAATGAGGGGGAGGGTATGTTTTTACTATGTCACTAAAGCGCTGTTTTTCTATTGGCACGTTTGACCCTCAAGGTTTCAGCCTCCAGGTAGAAACTCAAAATAGTCAGAGAAGACATAAAACACCATAAAAACACCACCAGGGGGCTTAATAAAGTTCTATCAACCTCATAGACACATGAAAAACAGAAAAAAGTGCAAAACCATGGCACCACCTCTTTAAATACTAGCCTACAGTCGTGGTACGATTTTACAATGAATGTCCTAAGGGCTTTTTATGACACACATAACTCACTCATATGTCACCAAATGCACATTTCAGCACCATATCAACAAAGTAGCCTAATTAATTAATTCCATTGCACCGACATTCTCACAAAAGATAAGTGCTACAAGCACTAGCAGAAGGCTTTTGTTTAAAAAAAGAATGTGTCTATTTAAATTGTGGAGGAGACATCTCTCTCCCTCGCTCCCTCTCTCTTTCTCTCTCGTTGACTTAGCTCAGAACTATTTCTAACGCTATGGACCATAGCTATCGTTGACTGTGCCTCCCTTCACTCCCTCGAGGTGTGTGTGTCGTGTACACACACACACACCTCTACACACCTCTTACCAAAGCAGCGTGAATTAAGATAGGAATGACCTACTGGATGCATATCAATGGTCCATTGTGTGACCAGCGAAGTAGTCACCGCTACACCACTGTGGATTGCTAAAAGTCAATGGACGAGCTTTAAGTTCAGTGGTGGATGGGTCCAATTGTTTTGCAACGCAGGATAGGCAGCGCAGCCGCAGCGTGCTCTGGGTGGAGTTCGCTATCAAATCAATGTAAATCTGGGCCCGCACGACGGCCGCATCACTAGTAAAATCAAGGGCACTTTCTAAGGAGGTGCTCAGCGTTTCTCAGAGGTGCTCGGGCACCCCCAGGATCGGCGCGCCACTGCTCACAGGTATAAATCAGGCCTTAGAGCAGCAGCAATGCAAATTGGCCCTGGAGTAGAAGCAGAGACAGACAGGCACCCAGCAGAGATAATCAGCTGCCTGCAGCACTCGAGGAAAGGCAAGGTTTTTAACCTACAGGAAGGAACAAAACTCAATAAAAGAAAGCTGCATTTCCTTTTTCATTTTGAATTGAATGGCTTTGATATCAAAGAAATAATAAGTAAGTAGGTGAGTGAAATTAATTCCTATAACACACCTTTCAAAACAATGTCCTGTGCGATGAGCAACCACGCCACACTACATCAACAAAAGAAAATACATGATAAGGATTAGGAATACAAGTTAAAAACAAAATAAAATAAGGACAATATCAAAACAATGCACACTACACAGAAGGCAAACCAAACATAAAACAGAGGAGACGGTTCTAGCGAGTGGGAGGAGGAATCACTGCGAGGGCTCGGTCACCCTTAGTTTTTTTTTGGGACAGCCAGAAGGCCCATTAGATCTCACATTGGCAAGCGGACGCGGTAATTCAGAGATTTTGTGTGGGGCCAAGCCTGTGTATATGTAGTGCTTTATAAGTGATTAAGAAGATTTGAAAAATCAATTGGACATTCATTTTGTTAACCCGTTAAGACCGGGAACGCATCTGTGTGTAATTTTTTTGATTTCTTTGGCTATTCAAAAATAGCAGATCTACAAGCTCTTAGCGCGGCACCGAGTGCCGTGCTATGAACTTGTATATCTGCTATTTTTGGAAAAGAATCGTGAAAATGTGTGCAAATCTTTGAATATATATATACATTTTTAACTCAAATCTTTGAATCTGGGGGGTCCCTGGAACAAAATATTTTGAGATGGGGGTCCGCAGCCAAATACATGGCATTTTGGGGATCCTTGACATGAAAAAGGTTTGAGAACCTCGACTAAGTCGACTAGTCGACTGGTTAGTCGCGGGGGGTCCGAGTCGACTAAGTGTCTCTTAGTCGACTCTAGTCGAAAAAAAAAAAAAAAAAAAAAGTTATTATTATTATTATTTATTTTTTTTAAGGGCCAAAAATGTTTTAAATTGTTTTTTGGCCAAGTCTACACCTGCAACCACACGTAACTTCCACTTTATTCTTCTTATTCCTCGTCTTTGTATTGGTATTGTTTGTGTTGGAGCTGTGTAGACTTGGCCCTTTGAAAAAAAAAGTATTTTGGCCCAAAAAAAAAAAAAAAAAAAAATTTTATTAGTCGACTGTCAGTCGACTATTGGCAATTAGTCGCCAATTAGAGTCGACTAAACAAATCCTTAGTCGGGGACAGGCCTAAGAACCACTGATATTATAGCAAGATAGGTATTTTTCAAAAAACTGTTAGTATTTAGAAGACATTTGTAAAATCCCAAGAAGCAAAGATTTGAGTTAAAAATATATATATTCAAAATTCACAAATTTTCACGATTTTTCAAAAATAGCAGATCTACAAGCTCGTAGCGCGGCGAGCTTGTAGATCTGCTATTTTTTAATAGCCCAAAGAAATCTAAAAATGACACACACAGATGGCGTTCCCGGTCTTAATGGGCTTAACCAGTGTAGAGCAGCCAACACTATTATATTATGTGTGCCCTATGTGTGGTTGAATGTGTTAGGAGTCTGGCGGCCGCATTTTGGACTAAACTGGAGCAGGGACCCAGGGGAGGCGGGACGGGATGAAACAAAAACATGAGTGAATTAATGTCTTATTTTTTTTAATATTTTTTAAATGTTGCCAATGTTTCATAATTGGAACGAAACTTTCTTTCTGTCTCCTGTTCAGGGACGCTCTCGGAACCTATCCATTCTATCCATTTATAGCTGTTAACCCCTATCGTCTCTGTCGGGTGGAAACCTCATATGTCCAAAAACTGCTACTTTTCAGGATTCTAATTCAAAAGTAGCAGATCTACAAGTGAATGTGTTCGGCCCAGAATAGGGATGCTATGGGTTTTAAGTGTGTATGCAGTCTTACTAAAAGTACTGTTGTGGGAAAAATACTCAAATGTTTTACTTAAGTAAAAGTATCAATACTGCAATGTAGAAGTACTCTGTTACAAGTGAAAGTCCGGAATTCAAAATTCACTTGAGTAAAAGTACAAAAGTATTGGTATCAAAATGTACTTAAAGTACCTAAAGTAAAAGTACTAGAATGTTTGAAAATAGCAGATCTACAAGCTCACAACGCGTCGCATCGCGACACGTTGTGAGCTTGTAGATCGGCTATTTTGAAATAGCCTGGGTATAAAATAGGGCTAATTGTGGTTATCGTATGTTTTATAATGTAATAATTTATATCTGCAAAGTAACTAAAGTTTTCAAATAATTGTAGTGGAGTAAAAGTACAATATTTGCCTCTGAGATGTAGCGGAGTAGAAATAAAAGTATAGACAATTGGAAATACTCCAGGAAAGTAAAAGTACCTCAAAATTGTACTTAAGTACAGCACTTGAGTAAATGTACTTTGTTACTTTGCACCCCTGCTAAAGTATCACATTCAACATTTTATTGTCGATATCGTTGCTGTCGGGCAGAAACCTCTGATCTCTTTATTTTGACTTTTTGTATTTTTCGTAAATTAATGCCCTACTTGATTGTACAGCGCCACACAAAAGCACCAAAAGTAGCAGATCCACAAGCTCGAAACGCGGCTAAAGCTTGTAGATTTGTTACTTTTGATACTTTCAAATTTTACTCCTGAAAGGGAAACATTTTGGACAGAGAGAGACGATATATGGATGGATACATATTACTGCAGAAACTGCCCGTCCAAAACCACTACTTTTCAGGAAATAACCTGTGGTTAAATGTTTATGAAAGCCACAGATAGACTTAACCACTTTTAACATGTCTTTATTATAGATAAACATCTATATTATATACATTTGCAAATGTTCCAAAATAGCAAAATATTGCCCATCTATCTGCAAGCTCACATCGTTTTGTGAGATTATACAGATAGGCTGTTTTCGCTACTTTAGTCGGACATTGTCATATAGACAGAGTATGAAATAAGGAAAAAAATGATAAATAAATGATGAAATGTTGGGATACAAAGTTTCTGCTCAACAGCCTCAATATATATTAAAAAAACAACCCTAACTACAACACATTAAAGTTAATCTTTTACACCACTAAATCGACTATTTATTTGTGAGCTTCTATTTTTGCGTCATAACCCTAATCCTACAAATATTCAAAACGTTTAGCTTTTTTTTTTCAAGATTTGTTTGAAAATAGCAGATCTACAAGCGATGCGCCACGTTGTGAGCTTGTAGGTCGACTATTTTCAAATAACCGACGTATATGTTGCTCATGTGGCTTATAGTCGCTTCTTTTGGGCTTGTTTTCATAGACCTGGTTGCTTATTTCTCTCGCAAAATCTGTCAGAACACTGATCAGGTGTGTAGTTGAGCCACAGGGCTCATTGCCAGATAAACACAGTGTCCTTGACATACCATATGACCCCCAAATTGCAACATGCTGTACTGTCAGATATTGCACTAGAGAGGTAATCTATGAAGTTCCATGGCCTTGCGTTGTGATCTGTTAGAGATCATGATTAGGAAGGAGAACATGATTTACAGCTGAAAACAACAACAACATGAATAACTGTGGTTGAGCTGTACAATAAGCTTCACTGAACACAACACACACCGTCGCTGTCGTGTGGAAACCACGTATGTCCAACACCGTTACTATTCAGGAAAAAGGAAAAAGAAAGAACCTGTATGGCCATGTATCCGAGGCAAGCCCCCAGAACCGCGGTAGAATGCCGTCCCTGGTGGTCAAATCTGGGATTGCAAGACTTCCGCATTTAAAACGCTATACTGTGTGTAACCTGACGCTGCCAGATCCAAGAAGCTTGCTTCACACATTTGTTGTCTTGAGGAACCTGGTTACTCAATACCGCCCCCATCTGGCAGAGTCAGGTTTGAGTGTTTGCCCCAACTGCCACTCAAAGTGACTAACGGCCAATCACAGCGCGTCTTTGCCGGGACTTGGCAAAACACTGTCGTAGATTGTATATATACGCTGCGCTGGGTGAGTAACTTCGTTGAAATGAATAGGTGGGGGCAGGGCCGTCCGTCCTCTAGATATATCATAACTCTATGATCCGAGGTAGTTCATGTTTAGTCACAACAAGCTCTTGTTAATACTTTTCATTGGTTTAATATTTATAAAAACAACAGGTAACCACTGTCACTTTAGCTTAAAAAAATTCAAAAATAGCAAAAAAAAATATCGCAGATTTACAAGCTCACAAGGCGTCGCGATGCGAGGGACGGAATCAAATTACCAAAAAAACATAACAATTTAAAACATGGATATACAGGGTTTCCGTCACCCGTACAGCGCCGATATTGAATTGCGCTACGCTGAAGTACTTCCCCTACCCCCATGAGGACGGTTTGTCTGCCAGCAGCTTCAGCAATAATGTCAACTTGTTATCATTTAGAGCAGAAAACACACACTCACACACGCACACACGCGCGCGCACGCACACACACGCACACACGCACACACACACACACGCACAAAGCTTACTGTAGCGCTACCCCCATTAGTATACCCAGTGTCCCTTACTTCATTATGCAAATTGATTCTGCAAGAGCGTTGGAGTCCAGCGGTTGTCCAGCGCACACGATAACAACTGTCACATATCGGGAAGACTAAGGCTGGAGAAAGGCAGGAGAAACAAAAACAGTAAAAAAAAATCCTATTAACAAACTACCGTCTGGTGGGTGGAATTTGATGATGTGTGTACATCTCTCTAGCAGTTCACGGCAGGTGCCCATGATTAAGCTGCTGGCTGTCATGTCTGGATAGCTGTTAGCTAGCGGTAGTTATTATGCTTGACACCGAGGTCACCTTAGCTAACGATTGTGTTTGCAAGATGCAGAACGTAAACAGCAGCGGCAGTGCAGACAATGCGGAAGAATCCCTTCTGTACAGTGGAGTTAAAACCGGAAGGCTTGTAGAGCATTTGATGTACAGGGCTGAAAGAATTGGGGAAATATTCTGCATATATTTTTACCAATATGTGATTCGATTTGCAATAATCTTTTTAAGTCCATTTTAATTAGTTCTGTTGACAGTATAACCACAACATTTGATATTGTTTCTGTCGGATGGAAACCTCATATTATGTCCAAAACTGTTACTTTCCAGGATTCAAATAAAAAAATAGCAGATCTATGAGCTCAGATAGGCAATTTTGTTCTACTTTTGTGTGACTCTGCAGTATGACTAAGTACGGAATTAATTTACGTATAAAAAACGTTTGAAAAAAGTAAAAAAATGGAGATGAGAGGGGGCACGAGGGAGCACTTTCTGCCAGGAAAACTTGGCCACCTTTCAAGTCTCTTCAAGTTGAAATGAGTTGAAACCAACGACTTCCTGGAAGGCATGACACCGTTAGGCAGAAACCTTGTATGACCCAAATTATTTTATAACCATTTTTATACAGTGAAAATAGACGATCTACAAGTTGACAACTCGTGAAGCTTGTAGATCTGCTATTTTGATTGCTTTTGCGTGACACTCGTATATGATGAAGCGGGGCATGAATTAGGGGCAACATCAACATAACAATGGAAGCCTCTGTGGTTTGAAAATTGCAGTAATTGATAGGCTGTTGCAATTTAGATTTTCTTTTTTTCTGATTACTTTTTCAGCCCTAATTGAATTTACCTTAATATACTGCAGCATCCCAGGGTGCACATTGGACAGAAGAGGGACTCCCCCCCCCCCCCCCCCCCTCCCGTTGCCATGACTACTCCTTTGGATCTGAAACCCACCAGTCATTACAGTATAGAGTAAGTCCATGTACTGCCACTCACTGTCACCGCTATAGCTTCTAAACAGAATTCTGTTTTTACTTCCTCTCCCTCAACCTGCAGTTGTACTTTTTTTATGCAAACCGAGCCTCAAAGACAAACTTTGAAACATAACATGAAAGAATATGGAATAAAGCAGTCTTTGTGGTGTAGCATTTGAATGTTTCAGGGGTATTGTGTTGAATAGAACAACAGATCTTTGCAGCATCAAGCCAGCTTACATAGAAATCAGACACACATTTGTAATAATGTAAAACATGCATCTTACTTCCTTCAAGGTCATTGTCGTGGTGACAGTTCACGCGGTGCCACTTTGGCTTGCACTGATTGGGCACCTGCCTTATTATCAGCGGTGGGAAAAGTTCTCAAATGTTTTACTTAAGTAAAAGTATCAATACTGCAATGTAGAAGTACGATCTGTTACAAGTAAAAGTCCGGAATTAAAAATGTACTTGAGTAAAAGTACAAAAGTATTGGTATCAAAATGTACTTGAAGTACCAAAAGTAAAAGTACTAAAATGTTTGAAAATAGCAGATCTACAAACTCTCAACGCGTCACGATGCGACGCGTTGAGAGCTTGTAGAAAATAGCCTAGGTATAAAATATGGCTAAAGTGGTAAATTTATGTTTTATAATGTAATCATTTATATCTGCAAAGTAACTAGTAACTCAAGTTTTCAAATAATTGCAGTGGAGTAAAAGTACAATATTTGCCTCTGAGATGTAGTGGAGTAGAAGTAAAAGTACTGATAATTGGAAATAGTAGTACAGTACAGTACTTGAGTAAATGGACTTAGTTACTTTACACCACTGCTTATTATCCCTATGGGTAGTATTAATGTATTTCTCGCCAAGTACATCCTACATCAGACATGTCCAATTTCTGGCCTGGGGGCCAATTATGGCAGGAGGGCCACAGATGTTATATCTGTTTTATATCTTCCTTCCTGAAATGTATTACTGCTGGCCTGCCGGTATAGTGACATGAAATCCATACATTGAAGTTTGAGTGCTTTGAAATTAACCTGGGCAGATAGGAATCCTTAGAAAAACAAACTGCTTGTTCCTTCTGTTGTCTCATTCTCAAGATGTACAAGAAAGGCAACGTTTATTTTTGTAGAGACCTTTTCACACCTGGTGGTTACATTTGGCTACACTGCCATTTGAACAAAAGACACATTTATCGGACTGTAAATATAGCAGCAATATGCGGTGGACAGTATTTGAGTAAATTTACTTGAGTACTGTACTTAAGTACATATTCTGAGGATCTGTACTTTACTTGAGTATTAGATTTCTTTGATACTTATTACTCTTACTCGAGTACATTTCCAAGACAAATATTTTACTTTTACTCGAGTACATTTTTAGGAAGGCTGAAAAGTACTGAGTACTTTTAGGTTGGCTGGTTGTTGTTTTTTCCCCCTAAAATGCAATTGGCCACACGTTGTATTCGTCAAAGAAGGAACCCTATCCGATGTTCCTTGTAGCGTGTGGCCGTGACGCTGAAATCTGTCGCGCACAGAAAAAAACATCCACATGTGCTCCACTCAGTCTGTGTCAGTCGTGTGTGTGTGTGTGTGTGTGTGTGTGTGTGTGTGTGTGTGTGTGTGTGTGTGTGTGTGTGTGTGTGTGTGTGTGTGTGTGTGTGTGTGAGACACACATTCACTCCACATTGCAATCGCTCACGTAGACTGCTCAAAATATTGCCTTGTTAAAAAAAAAATCCAGCGAACAGCCCAAACAAAGTAGTCCATTGAAGTAGATAGGGACAACACTTGTTAAGGTAAGCACAACATTTTTCAGAGTTTTGGCTAGCACTAGTATTCAGCACATAGCAGTGACATATGGTACTTTTTTGCCTTGAATATTCTTGAAAGGCAAAGAGTGACATGGTTTTTCGTTTTTCGCCTTGAAAACAATGCATGCGCCTTGAATGGGGAAACATTTGTATTCTATTAGGACTCATAGAATCACAAAATGTCCCTGGGCTGGGACACATTCAAATGACCACTCCTGGGTCCTGGCACCCACTAACTACATTGAAAACCTAACATCACTGCTACTGCTTAGATCAGTGGTTCTCATCAGGGTGGGGGGTCCCCAGTTTAAATATGATTATTTTGGGGGGTCACGGCCTGAAAAAGGTTGAGAACCACTGGCTTAGATGAGCAGTTGTTTTGTTGCATTGGAATTGCTGAGGTTTTAGACACATTTTAGTTTGTTCACCACTAGGCTATAAATATATTAATTTAGTTTACTCGTTTTGAACCAATGCTGCACTAATTTGAACAGTACAGCAAAAAAAAAAATATATATATACTTTTACTTTTACTTGCACTTAAGTATTTTTTAAAAGCATGTACTCTTGAATACTTAAGTATATTTAAAAGCAAGTACTTTTTTACTCTTACTTGAGTAACAATTTGACTGAGCTACTTTTACTTGTAGTCGAGTAAATGTAATAGTAGGGGGTACTAAGTGAAAAATCGTTACGCGGCGGATAAAAGCATGAAATTTGATACAGATGTCCCTTGGGTCATCCTAAAACATCCTAGAAGGGGTGCCCAAAAAAATCTTAAACAGGAAGTGAGTTATGGACAAAATCCAAAATGGCCACCTAAACTGTTGACCGTTGACTCAAAAGACACCAAAATAATCTCCAAAAAGCATAAAATGTGGCACACATGTCCCTTGGGTCATCCTAAGACATCCTAGAAGGGGTGCCCAAAAAATTCTGAAACAGGAAGTGAGTTATTGACCAAATTGAAAATGGCCGCCTAGTGTTGTCGATTGACTCAAAAGCCAACTAAAGAATCTCCAAAAAGTATAAAATGTGTCACACATGTCCCTTGGGTCATCCTAAGACATCCTAGAAGGGGTGCCCAAAAAAGTCTTCAACAGGAAGTGAGTTATTGACCTAATTGAAAATGGCCGCCTACAGTGCTGGCGATTGACTCAAAAAGCCTATAGAATCTCCAAAAAGCATACAATTTGGCACATATGTCCCTTGGGTCATCCTAACACATCCTAGAAGGGGTGCCCAAAATAATCTGAAACAGGAAGTGAGTTATTGACTAAATTGAAAATGGCCGCCTACAGTGTTGAAAGATGATGCAAGATACCTAAAGAATCTCATAAAAGCATGAAATGTGGTACAAATGTCCCTTGGGTGATCTGAACGCATCCTACAAGGGGTGCCCAAAAAGGTTTTAAACAGGAAGTGACCGCCTAAAGCAGTTGACACAAAAGAAAACATAAAGGGACGTCATAAAAGTGTATAATTTGGTACGTACATTGAGTGCTTCTTAATATATCCTAGAAGAGGTTATTTATTTGTAAAATTTGTTTATTAAACTTTTTAGGAAGGGACCATGTTGAAGAAATTCTAAATGGCTGTTTAAACAGTTGACCATGGCAGTCTGCATATTATGCAGACTCAATACGACAGGTTATGCAGTGCATAACCTGCCGTATTTTGTAGTCTACCTTCTGTTTTCATTTCTACATCACTTATTCATTTTACTTTCTGCATTATTTTTTTATTGTACTCTTTGAATCTTCTTTATTTATTTTGCACTCTACATCTTCTTGCTTGTTTTACACTCTATCTTCTCATGTATTTTCTTCTTGATCATTACTGTTTTTTTGTGATTAGTAACTACATGTATTCATGTGTGCCATTTCGCAATTACCAGCACATTGGCATAATGCTCTGCAAGGTAACCCAGCATCCCGGCATCTACACTTTCTCGAACAGAAGGGCTCAGCTTTGCAGCCACACTTGAGTTCTCTACAAACTTAAGTAGCCTCTGGCAAGAGTGTCCATAAAGGTGTCCACGAATCAGCGACTTTAATCCATCCATATTTGTCAGGAGATGGTAGAGATTACATAGCTTTCAGGCTTCTGGACCAAATGCCAGATTGGCTGCTCGATTTGAATATTGTAGCAGTGCAGCCCGTGTGGGAGGAGTGTTTTCCATTGAGAGACTATTAAAACTTTTTTTGGCACCCCTTAGGATGCATTCAGATCACCCAAGGGACATTTGTACCAAATGTCATGCTTTTATATGAGATTATTTTTTATGAGTGTCTTTTGCATCATCTGTCAACACTGTACACGGGCACGGCCATTTTCAATTTAGTCAATAACTCACTTCCTGTTTCAGATAATTTCAGGCACCCCTTCTAGGATGTCTTAGGATGACCCAAGGGACATGTATGCCAAATTGTATGCTTTTATGAGATTCTTTAGTTGTCTTTTGAGTCAATCGACAACACTGTATACGGTCATTTTCAATTTTGTCAATGACTCACTTCCTGTTTAAGATTTTTCTGGGCATCCCTTCTGGGATGTCTTGGGATGACCCAAGGGACATGTATGCCAAATTGTATGCTTTTATGAGATTCTTTAGTTGTCTTTTGAGTCAATGGATAACACTGTAGGCGGCCATTTTCAATTTTGTCAATAACTCAGTTCCTGCTTAAGATTTTTTTGGGCACCCCTTCTAGGATGTCTTAGGATGACCAAAAGGACATGTGTGCCAAATTGTATGCTTTTATGAGATTCTTTAGTTGTCTTTTGAGTCAATCGACAATACTAGGCGGCCATTTTCAATTTAGTCCATAACTCACTTCCTGTTTCAGATTCCTTTGGGCACCCCTTCTAGGATGTCTTAGGATGACCCAAGGGACATATGTGCCAAATGTTATGCTTTTTGGAGATTCTTTTGGTGTCTTTTGAGTCAACGGTCAACAGTTTACAGTGGTAGCCAGTTGAGATCATCACATTGGGTACCCACTAGATCAGTACCTCTCAGGTAACCATCAAAGCCACACCCCTCTGGGGGGGTGGTTTTGCCTTGGAGGGAGGAGTTTAGCATTATTTTTTTTCCCACCGTGCAATACAGTAAGTGGACAGTAGATGGCAGGGCCGAGCAACTATTGGTTGTTCCACTTACCTACTAGTCTACTTGCTTCTACTGTAGAAGCCTACTATAGCAGTAATTATACTTTAAATAGTGTAATTTCTATGAGGTGTCCATAACACCATACAGACAATTTAGGCTATTTTAAACCAAGTCCTATTTGCACTGCATTTTTTCTTGTTAAAGAGACAAACACGTGTGTGTAAAGGGTTTACACACACATTTCAATTTGTATTTAAAGTGAAATATCCCTTTAACTATATTCTACAGTTTAACCCAGTGATTCTCAACCTTTTTCATTTCAATTTCATTACAGTATGTATTTCATATCTATTGCTTTATTTAGGCATTTTGTATCACAATATATATATTTTCTTTTAATAAGGGTAATAATAATAATAATAATAATAATAATAATATCTATCTATAGGCATCTCACTTCAGCTGAAACAGTGAAGTGTTACTTGAGTAAAAGTACAAAAGTATTGGCATTAAAATATACTTAAAGTACCAAAAGTAAAAGTACTAAAATGTTTGAAAATAGTCAATCTACAAGCTTGTAGATTGGCTATTTTCAAATGGTATAAAATAGGGCTAAAGTGGTTAATGTTTATGTTTTATAATATAATCATTTATATCTGCAAAGTAACTAAAGTTTTCAAACAATTGTAGTGGAGTAAAAGTACAATATTTGAACTCTGATCTCACTCTTGGAAGTCAGTCTCACTAGGATAAGGATAATTCCTTTTAACAGGTCGTTCATGGAAGTCCTTGCGGTCTTGTTTCCAATGAGAACCTGTGAGCAATTGGGGTTAAGAGTCTTGCTCAGGGACAAATTTCATATCATCGGCGCATATGCTGGGATAGCCTGGAATCGAACTTGGGGCAACCAGGGCCTCTGGTTCCCTAGGCGGGCTCACTAACCACTCAGCTATGGCCGCCCCTGACCGACCACTAACCACTGCACTAGTGGTGTGTGTGTGTGTGTGTGTGTGTGTGTGTGTGTGTGTGTGTGTGTGTGTGTGTGTGTGTGTGTGTGTGTGTGTGTGTGTGTGTGTGTGTGTGTGTGTGTGTGTGTGTGTGTGTGTGTGTGTGTGTGTGTGTGTGTGTGTGTGTGTGTGTGTTCTTTGGCTATTCAAAAATAGCAACTCAAACTACAAGCTCATAGCGTGCCACACTATGACTTTTTGAAAAATAATCTGAAAATGTATGCAAATCTTTTAATCTATATACACATTATAAAATCAAATCTTTGCTTTTGGGGGTCCCTGGAACAAGATATATTGAGTCTTTGACTGTGAGGTGGGTGTCGTTAGCCCGCCAGACAGCCAATACACTATGCATTCAGCAGAGGGACCCTCGCCTATAGTGATGCAAATGTCTTCATGGGCATGGGATGCCAGGGTTGGGGGCCAGGGTTGGGGGTTGGGGGTACTTTATCTTCCAGGGAAGGCTAGATTTTCCAGCGTAAGACAACGATTGTAATTTAGCCTTCTTTAGCTTTTGCAAAGTAGAAATACTCTGTTACAAGTAAAAATCAGGAAATAAAAATAAATACTTGAGTTAAAGTACAAAAAAAATAGCAGATCTACAAGCTCACATTGCCTGGCGTGTGTGTGTGATTATAATTATAATTATAATTAATATAATATACTATTATATACTACTATACACGTCGTGTAGACCTACTTGTAGATTGGCTTGCATCATTTGCTGTGTAGTATTTATCTTACTTGTTTCTACTATTTTGAAAATGCGCAGACAGTGTAGTGGTGGAAGCTGACGATTACTGATTTTAGGGCCCGCGTTCGAATCCCATGCTGTGAAGAAGTGTAATTGCTATTTTTGATATCGTTAAATCAATGTTAATGTAACTATGAGAGTGTACAAATGTTGTACACTCTCAGAGTTACACCCCTGGGGGTCCCCGGACCCCACTTTGAGAACCAATGGTCTCTCTCTCTCTCTCTCTCTCTCTCTCTCTTTCTCTCTCGTTCTTCGACAACTGTTAATAAAGTATGCAATCAAACGCCACTGGTCCTGACACACACACACACACACACGCACGCACGCACAGAGTATTGATTGAATACTTTATTAACAGTTGTCGAAGAACGAGAGAGAGAGAACGAGAGAGAGAGAGAGAGACCGCTTCTAGTAGACCATGATCATTATATATATATATATATATATATATATATATATATATATATATATATATATATATATATATATATATATAAGAATCATTATAATTATAATATACTATATACTATATATATACAGCCCTTCCGCCAAAAAGCTGAGGAAGAGGCGAAGAGATGTGTGTGTGTGTGTGTGTGTGTGTGTGTGTGTGTGTGTGTGTGTGTGTGTGTGTGTGTGTGTGTGTGTGTGTGTGTGTGTGTGTGTGTGTGTGTGTGTGTGTGTGTGTGTGTGTGTGTGTGTGTGTGGGGGTAGGGACTTGGCTTATTTGGAAGTTCATGACTGGAAGAGTTCATGGACATTCCCAACCCCCCACTCACATGCAGTCGGGCAGGCCATTGTATTTTACTCTGTCTGTCTGGCTGTCTGTCTGTCTGTAGTGTGAGAACTGAAGGGTCAAGAGTCAAACTGACACACATTTACGTTGGGAAAACTTAAACATTATTTTTATAGGGACTTTTTACTAATGGTGTTCGAAACGAATATACAAATAAAACATCAAAGTTTGATTTATTTGAATTTTGAAAAAAGGTTCAGTTGTCCCAACTTCAATATGTTTTAATTTTGACTTAATTAGTTGTACTTGAATTTTAACTTAATTATAAAGAAAATACAAAACACTGCCAATATATTAAGGCAGTGTTTAATTTATCCCCGTTCAGTATGCATTGGAGTTGACATAATGACTCAAAGGACGCAAATTATTAATGTAAAAAAAATGGACCATGTTCAGCTTCAACAATCCCTGCTACATGGCTGGGTATTTCGTATTTAGAGAGATTTACCAATAGAGAAATTGTATGTCTCCTCGGAACCGAAACCAGTGAAAGGAGCCGATCTACAAGCTCAGAAACACGTTGCTATCTGAAATGTTTTGAGATTGTAGATCGGCTATTTTCAGAATGACACACACACACACACACACACACACACACACACACACGCTCACTGTTTTCCCATTCTGTAGAGTTCTTTGAAGAATAATGGCTGAAACAGAGTGTCCTACAGAACGTGTTCCGACTCCATTCGGATGCTTTTTCTACTTTTGGTACATTTTACAAGTACATTTTGATACCAATACTTTTGTACTTTAACTCAAGTATTTATTTTTATTTCCTGATTTTTACTTGTAACAGAGTATTTCTACTTTGCAAAAGCTAAAGAAGGCTAAATTACAATCGTTGTCTTACGCTGGAAAATCTAGCCTTCCCTGGAAAACAAAGTATCCCCAACCTTCAGTGTGAAGCTGGAGCTGGAATCGAACCCTGACCACTAAACGGAGAGTCCATAGCCTGGACCGTCAGGCCACTGATAACTCACTTTTACAATTGGAAATATCTGATAATTAACCCTACCCAACATAGCTGTAATATATATGCAGATGTACAGCTCACAACATGCCACTTCGTGTCACGATGCAAGCTTGTACATCTGCTATTTTTTGTTGTGTAGGAAAGTAACTAAGTACATTTAAGCAAGTACTGTGCTTAAGTACAATTTTGAGGTTATACTAGTTACGTTGTAGATTTAGATTACTTGTAGAGCTTGTAGATCTGATATTTTCAAAAGATTTGTATACATTTTATACATTTGAAAAGTTGTGAAATGGGACATTCTACATAATGAGTACTTTCTACTTTTGGTACTTTAAGTACATTTTGATACCAATACTTTTGTACTTTACTCAAGTACATTTTTATTTCCTCACTTTTACTTGTAACGGAGTATTTCTACTTTGCAAAAGCTAAAAAAGGCTAAATTAAAGTTACCGCCTTATGTTGGAATCGAACCCCCGCCATTATACTGCGAGTCCACGGTCTGGACCATCAGGCCATTGAGAACGCACTCTCAACAGGTGAAAGATCCACGATTCTATCTTGTACATCTGCCATTTTTTATTGTGTAGGAAAGTAACTAAGTACATTTACGCAAGTACTGTGCTTAAGTACAATAATTATTTTGAGGTACTTTTACTTTACTGGAGTATTTAATACTTTTACTTCTACTCCACTACATCTCAGAGGAAAATATTGTACTTTTACTCCACTACAATTAAATGAAAACTTTTGGTTACTACTAGTTACTTTGTAGATTTTGATTACAATTACAAAACACACAAACCACTTCAGCCCTAAATATATTTCAGCCGATTGAAAATAGCAGATCTACAAGCTCACAGTGAGTTTGTAGATTGTAGATAAATGTGGAGATATAGTCACTGTGATGCTGCTCAGTGTGAACGCGCCACCCTGTGGCTGAATGGCCACACTACATGTTGAAATTAGATACAATACATCTGGGGGGCGTGTCTGAGAATCTGGGGGTGTGGCCGAAAAAGGTACCTGTGTGTGAAAAAGGTACTGTTTTGAAAATGGTGAAGAAACCAACTGGCTACCACTGTAGGTGTCCATTTTGAATTTTGTCCATAACTCACTTCCTGTTTAAGATTTTTTTGGGCACCCCTTCTAGGATGTTTTAGGATGACCCAAGGGACATCTGTATAAAATTTCATGCTTTTATCCGCCGCGTAACGATTTGGCCATTTTTTGTGCTTAGTACCCCCTACTATAACCAGGAGTACTCTGTACTCTTACTCAAGTACTGGGGTCGAGTACTCTGTCCACCTATACATATATAATAATAAAAAACAGGGGGCATTGTTTTTGAATTGTTCACAGCACAGATGAGTGGATATTGCACTGTAGTTAAATACGGTAAATATTGTATGTGACTTGGTCCAAAGGTACAGTATGGCAGGAGATGCAGTCGGCTTTGAGGTATTTTTTTATCTTAGAGACAAATATTATTTGAATACTTTGTAGATCTTGATTATTATTATAAAACCTACATTAACCACTTCAGCCCGATATACATTTCGGCTATTTGAAAATAGCAGATCTACAAGCTCAAATCGTGAGCTTGTAGATATGCTATTTTCACAAGATTCCTATACATTTTATACATTCGAAAACTGGTGAAATGGGACATTCTGCGTAATGAGTACTTTCTACTTTTGGGACTTTAAGTACATTTTGATACCGATACTTTTGTACTTTTACTCAAGTCAATTTTTAATTCCAGACGTTTACTTGTAACAGAGTTATATATTTCTACATTGCAGTATTGATACTTTTACTTAAGTAAAAAAATGGAGTAGCCTACTTTTTCCACCACTGGTCGCGAGCAACTTCGATGCTATCTGCATCTCAGTTGCAACAAAGCTCCATTGACAGCCCATTCATTCACAGAAAGGTCCTACTAGGTATAAACGACGATAAACTCACCAATATTTCAGCTGTATGGAAAGCTTGGGTTAT
Organism: Gymnoscopelus braueri; assembly: GCF_963280865.1. Classification (NCBI taxonomy): domain Eukaryota; kingdom Metazoa; phylum Chordata; class Actinopteri; order Myctophiformes; family Myctophidae; genus Gymnoscopelus; species Gymnoscopelus braueri. The sequence goes on from NC_137605.1 coordinate 15,661,681, forward strand.
CTTAATAGAGATAAAATCCACCGTTGTCATGTTATGAGCAACTTTCTGTCAATAAACTGTTCCAGTTGGGAAGCGCTCGTAAATCACTCAACATCCTGCGCACACCACCTGTTTCCAAATTGCACAGTCCTCGGCGCCAGGGGACCAGCTCCATCTCTAAGGCCTGTTGCGGTGGTGGAAGTACAACTCAAATGTTTTACTTAAAGTAATACAATGCAGGTCCACAAATAACGATTTTTAGCAGCCTCTGCTGGTCATTACCGTCACTGCAGGTCGTTCGTTTATTCCTGCGTTACCCAGAATTCCATTCGTTTTCACCGGAAGACGGAAGCGTTTCAAAAAGCGTTCTTTTAATTGTTTTATACTATCTGTGGATCGTTTCTCTTAGCCAGTGGAGCTTTAGTTACCGTGAGCTGTGTTTTCTTTTGCTGTTGTTTTTCGATCTTCAAATCCTACAATCTCTTAAAAACAGCGTGAGATTCCTTTTTGTTATTAGCACGGTAGTTCCTGGCCAAACAGGAAACCGGTGCGGTAGTTCCTGGCCAAACAGGAAACCGGTGCATTTCCGTTTCCGTTTTCCGGCCGGATGACGTCATTTTCGCGGGAATGACTACCCTAGCCACCGTTTCAATAGAAAATAGTTTATACAAGGCTTTCGGGGGTGAAATTCATGGAGTGGGTGCTGTGAAACATTTGCCACTCACAAAAGATATACAATTTAACTTTAGTTTTGTTGAAAAAGTTACCTAGTATTACTTTAAGTAAAAGTATCAATACTGCTATGTACAAATACTCTTTCAATTCAATTCAAAATGTACTTGAGTAAAAGTACAAAATGTACCAAAAGTGGAAAGTACTCATTATACAGAATGTCCCATTTCACAAGTTTTCAAATGTATAAAATGTATAAATATCTTTTGAAAATAGCCGTTCTACAAGCTCACAATGCTTCGCATCGCGATGCATTTGTGAGCTTGTAGATTGGCTATTTTCAAATGGCCAAATTAGAGCTGAGGTGGTTACTGTATGTTTTGTGTCAATAATCGTAATCTACAAAGTTAATAGTAGCCTAACTAAAGTTGTCAAATAATTGTAGTGGAGTAAAAGTACATTACTCTTGGAAAATTGGAAATACTATTGGTAAAAGAAAAAAATAAGTTAAATACCTATACATTTTACTTAAGTACAGTACTTGAGTAAATGTACTTATTAGTTACTTTCCACCGCTGGCCTTTTGTTCAAGGGAAGTGGCAGAAGCACGATGTATGTTGTACAGAGCATGCATGTGTTCCATGTCCGGGATAAACCAGAACACCCATGTGAACATGGGGAGACAACGCTAGCCTGGGATCAATACCGTTTTCGGGTTTATGATCTGGTCGGGAGCTACGTCACCAGATGCGTCATCCGCGTCATCAGGCGGCCGGAACCCGCAAGCCTCACCCTCCGGTAACTCCGGCGGAGATCAAGGGCATTGTAATAGGGCCTACCTAATAAAATCCTTGATGCGCCGTATAGTTTAGCTTATTTTTAAAATACAAAATGAATATAAATGTGAGTGTACTTTCCGGAGACTATTTAGCGTCTGTCTACCTTTGTTATCCCACAGGGAAATTATATTCCATTTAAATAGGGATTGGGGAAACAAACACGGGGAACCAAAACAAAGCGGCTCCGCAAAACCGGAACCCGTAACTTCCGGAAAAGGAATTGCTTCTTTTTTCTCTTTTTTTTCAGTGGGCGTGGCCTAGACGCGATCACACGGGCAATTTAATAACGAATACCAGGCTTTCCTCCGAGGTGGAAAGACTGGTGATGCGAGGTTAAGACAACCCAAACTCCACAGGCATGCAGCAGTAGGCCTCCAGTGGGGAGTCAAACCCAGGACCTTCTTGCTGTAAGGCAGGGAGTGTTGCAGGTGATTCTCATCCTTTTTTTCATTTCAAGGACCCTGATTTTTGATAGGCAATAGGCCACGGACTCCTAATCTCCGACCGAGACCCCAATCTATACGCTGTAAAATAGGCTACTCACTGTTTATTTAACTATGATGGAACCATTTGTAAAAAATAATGGTTCTATTTGTACACATGCAGAGTTACAGTTTCAAAAAAGTGTTAGGAATTAGAGGACATGTGTAGAATCGCCAGAAGCAAAGATTTTAGTTAAACATTTTCCCTTTAAAAATATATATATATTCAAAGCTTTGCACACATTTTCACAAACCTTTCAAAAAATAGCCGATCTACAAGCTCATAGATCTAGAGCTTGTATATCTGTAATTGTTTAATAAAAAATGACATAGACGCACTCCCGGTCTTAAAGGGTTATGGAATGAATGGACATATACTGAGGTATAAGGAACGTGTGTACGTTCAAATGTCCAACTAAACTCTCGTTTTGCTTCAAGTAAGTTGCAGTGCATTATCTGGTGTTGACGCACGCTGCTTAGGAAAATGGAGCGGTAGCATCGCAACAAACGGTATAATATAACCTGCATAATTCAAGCCGACTTCAAACACGAACGGGAAATCAAGTATTAGAGCAGCCTGTAGGCTATACTAAGTACAAAGAGATTTATGGGGGGATTCAAATGCAGTTTATCACAAGGGCAGAAGATTGCCCGCTCGCCTGGGTGGAGTGACCGCCCCGGTATTGATTGAAACCTTTATTTCAGGGAAATCCATAGAGACCCAGGTCTCTTTTGCAGTGGTGCCCTGTGTACAAAAAGGGACATTTAACCCATTAAGACCGGGAACGCATCTCTGTAACCACTTCATTCATATTTTATACTTTGGGCTATTCAAAAATAGCAGATCTACAAGCTCATCTACAAGCTCATAGCGCGGCACCGAGTGCCGCGCTATGAGCTTGTAGATCTGCTATTTTTGAAAAATCGTGAAAACATTTTAACTCAAATCTTTGCTTCTGGAGGTCCCTGGAACAACATATTTTGAGATGGGGGTCCGCGGCCAAATGCATATCATTTGGGGGGGTCCTTGTCATGAAAACGTTTGAGAACCACTGATATTATAGCGACATAAGTGTTTCAGAAAACTGTTAGGATTTAGAAGACATTTGTAGAATCGCCCAGAAGCAAAGATTTGAGTTAAAAATGCTCGCTTAAATTTTTTTATATATTCAAAGATTTCCCCATTGTTCACGATTTTTTAATTTAAATTGCAGATCTACAAGCTCGTAGCGCTGCACTCGGTGCCGCGTTTGAGGTTGTATATCTGCTATTTTTGAATAGCCAAAGAAATCTAAAATGATACAGATGCGTTCCCGGTCTTAATGGGTTAAAGCAATATGAGATTACAGTCACACAGAGACATACACACCATTCATAGTACGGACAAAATGAATGAATCGATAAAATACATTAATTTAGAAGAGTGACACCGTGGCCATTTTTTATGCCAGGCGAGTGCATTTTGGCTTCTTCCAGCATCAAACCTACCAAAACAATCTTAAAAGCATCAAAGAGGCCAAATAATACATGCAGCTTCAAATTGTCCTGACATTTGTTCAATTCATATAAGGTGCATATCGTCGCTGTGGGGTGGAAACGTTGTTTGTCCAAAATCGTTACTTTTCAGGAAATGGAAAAAATAACTTGCGTTCCAAACGGATCCAATGAAGTTATTTAGTCACAAGCTCTTTTTAAAGGGCAAGACCACTTTGGTAGAGTTTTGGGTTGTGTATTGACCTTGCCATGATGTAACTCCAAAGGTGGGCAAGAAATAAAAAATAATTGCTCCATTGATTAGAAATTGATAATTCAAAATATGCTCCTCATTGACTTACATTGTACGGTAAAACAGCTCTAGAAGTCACTCTTTTAGCACATAAAAAAATGCAAACAAAGTTGATTCAGACAATATAGAACATCACCAAACCCAGTACTGTTTGTTTTTTTAATAAAAATGTTAACTTCCTGTTGATTTAGCTATTTTTATTAAGAAGAAAACCCGGACTGGATCCATGGATCCGGATCCGGATCTTCAAATAGTAAAATCATCAGGAAGTTGACATTTTTATTAAAAAAACAAACAGTACTGGGTTTGGTTATGTTCTATATTGTCTGAATCAGTTTTGTTTGTGTTCGTTTACGTGCTAAATAAGTGACTTTCAGAGCTGTTTTACCGTACAATGTAAGTCAATGAGGAACATATTTTGAATTATCAATTTCTAGTCAATGGAGCAATTACTTTTTATTTCTTGTCCACCTTTGGAGTTACATCATGGCAAGGTAAATACACAACCCAAACCTCTACCAAAGTGGTCTTGCCCTTTAATACGTTTCATTGGTTCAATATTTGTAAAACACAAAGCCAGACTTAAAGGGTAAGACCACTTTGGCAGAGGTTTGGGTTGTGTAGTTACCTTGCCGTGATGTAACTCCAAAGGTGGGCAAGAAATAAAAAATAATTGCTCCATTGATTAGAAATTGATAATTCAAAATATGCTCCTCATTGACTTACATTGTACGGTAAAACAGCTCTCAAAGTCACTCTTTTAGCACATAAATGAACCCAAACAAAGTTGATTCAGACAATATAGAACATCACCAAACCCAGTACTGTTTTTTTTTTTAAATAAAAATGTCAACTTCCTGTTGATTTTGCCATTTTTAATAAGTAGAAAACCCGGACTGGATCAGCGGATCCGGATCCAGATCTTCAAATAGTAAAATCAACAGGAAGTTGACATTTTTATTAAAAAAACAAACAGTACTGGGTTTGGTGCTGCTCTATATTGTCTGAATCAGCTATGTTTGGGATCATTTATGTGCTAAAAGAGTGACTTTGAGAGCTGTTTTACCGTACAATGTAAGTCAATGAGGAGCATATTTTTAATGATCAATTTCTAATCAATGGAGCAATTATTTTGTATTTCTTGTCCACCTTTGGAGTTACATCATGGCAAGGTAACTACACAACCTAAACCTCTACCAAAGTGGTCTTACCCTTTAACCACTTTCACTTTCAACATCTTTCAAAAACGAAGAAGAAGATCTGTCGTATCGTTGATTGATTGATTGAGTAATTGATTGAATATACTTTATTAGACAGAAATTTAAACATTATTTAGGCTAAAAGGATAAGACAAAACAAGTCATGGCTACTTTTGTGCGACACTTGAACTATATTATATAGTATTATGTACAATCTATTTACCAGTAATATGTGCATAAGAGAATTAACAGAAAGTAAGAGTGGATCAGTAATATGTCGATTCACTCTACTATCGATCCACATGGAATGGAGTGAGTACAAACACTATCAGTCCTCCGATGATTGTGTATGTCGTGTCATGTCAAGGTGTTCTTGAGCAAAGACGCTGAGTTTGTCAAGATTAATGGCACAAAAGTGTGTGCGTGCGTGCGCGGCGCGTGCGTGTCTGAACAGTGTCTGGAATGACACTGTTCACCGTGTCAACCTACCGTGTCAGACGACATCAGGATTGCAGGTTTGACATTAAGATTGACTGCAGCGATCGTAAAGCAGGTTGTTTGTTAGAACGGGGCCGCCCGGCTGGCAGACAACATCATGTCCCTGCTTCTAATCATACAAATCAAGACACCGGCTCGCAAACCTGTTACAAGCTTCCTGACACAGAGGCCCCGTGGAGGGAGAGTGTATGAAAAATTACACATAGGCACGCATTTGCACACGCACGTATAAATACTTGCCACACACACACACACACACACACCACACACACACACACACACACACACACACGTATGCAGGCACGCACACACACACACACACACACACAGTGATGATTTTGACAGCAAATTTTGATTTAGTTTTAGTCATAGTCTTTTGAATAAAATTCCATTCAGTTTTAGTCATATTTTAGTCACCTGAAATGTTTTAGTTTTTGTTTAGTTTTAGTCGACTAAATCTACAGTTTATTTAGTCGACTAAAATGTATTTTGTCTTTTAGTTCTACTGTATCTGATCTCCACTAGTACCTCACTAACATTTTAGTCCAATTTGTATTTGTTGACGAAATTGTCAATATATTTAGTCTTAGTTTTAGTCATCATAGCTTAGTTTTTATTTAGTTTTTATGTAGTTTTCGTCAGTGAAAAAAGGTAGTCGACGAACATTTTTCGTCATAGTTTTAGTCGACGAAATCAACACTGGCACACACGCACGCACGCGCACAGTCCGCACACACACACACACACACACACACACCCACCCACCCACACGTACAATTGTACGTGCTATACTATGCACATATTCTCACTCTGCAGGAACAGCAGGGGGTTGATATGAGGAGCAAGGAGTGTTCACAAGAGCCGCTGCCTATATAGCCTGCAGCCTGCTACACTACATTAACCACTTTCAACCTGGAAAACTCTATTCTGGGGCATATGTCATTCAATCTAGGCGAAAATGTTCAAAAGATTTTCTTTAAAGTGTAAAAAAAATATATATTCATAGTATACGATGAAGTCAATAGGGCTTAAGTGGTTCACTACTCTCCGTTTCCTACTATATTCTCTTCTCCTCTCTCTCTCTCTCTCACACGCTTTCTCTTTGGTGAAATCCCATGTGATCCACCCGTTCTTTGTCTTAATTTCATTCCGAACCACATGGAGCCCAATCTGGGAACCCGTTTGGTAAGATTAAAAGAAAGCAGAATCCGTCTCGAGAGATTACATGAAGCCTAGCCTCCCGATTCTGCAGCATGTCATATATAATAATAGGCGAACGTTTGAAAATAGGAGAATATTCATTGAACAGAGCAGATCTATACAAGGTCACAACACGTTGCATTGTGAGCTTGTAGATCGGCTGTATTTGGCAGCGATTAGGATGTCCCTGAGGGACCCCGGTCGTGGGAGTATAGGGTTTAAGTAGTTAACAGTCTCTCTGTCTCTTTCTTGCTGCCTCTGCACGTTCCATTTCTCTCCATCGCATTTCACCTCCTCTTGAATCTTCCACTTCTACTTCCTAATCGCATTTCAATTCCTCTCTATTTACCTCTCTCTCTCTCTCTCTCTCTCTCTCCCTCGCTCTCCCTCTCTCTCTCTGCCCTCTTTTCCCTACATCATCATGCAGGCTTGCTCTCAGTCGGCTGTGGAGGAGGCTTCTGTAAAAGAGATATACTGTGTTCATTATATGGAAATGCCCCCTCCAACAGACCATTATCATAGATCCCGGCCCCGTGGCGCTGAATCATTGCGCTGCTATTCCCAGTCCTCTCCTGTCAGACCTGCAAATAGCACACAGCCCCCTCGAGGAGAGACAGGACGCTCTCAGGAGCCACATATAGCCCTAGGTCCACTGCCACCACTCCTCACACATGTATATATACCCTTACTGCACCGGACAGGTCCTACTGCACTGTCACCTCAGAGTCACTTTCACTGGGTCACACACTACTGAACGCAGTGGTTAGGAAGAACACACAGGAGAGAGAGAGAGAGAGAGAGAGAGAGAGAGAGAGAGAGAGAGAGAGAGAGAGAGAGAGAGAGAGAGAGAGAGAAAGGCAAGACAAGACGGTGACCAAGAGAGAACAGCACGGAATGAAGGAAATAAATAATACCCATCGTTGCTGTGTGTGTGTGTGTGTGTGTGTGTGTGTGTGTGTGTGTGTGTGTGTGTGTGTGTGTGTGTGTGTGTGTGTGTGTGTGTGTGTGTGTTACTATCCACGTGGGGGTAGTAAAACCAGACAAAAGTGACTTATAGCTACATTTATATGGTCCCCTTGAGGGAAGAAAGATGTCTTAGAGCTGAGGTCACAATTAGTACAATATGCTGGTGGGTTAGAATAAGGTATTTATAGGGTTAGGGGTTGGGGTTCAACATGTAATGGAAAATAAAAGGCAAGCTGCTGTAGACATCCCTGTGTCGATAGGAATGTAAGTGTTTGGAGGACTGCAGGGAGTAGAATGTGGACTATACCCAAATACATGTAAGTGAAAGTGATACATTTTAAATACGAACATGTTAAAACTTTAGAACGGGCCGCCCGGCTGCATGGCAGACAACATCATGTCCCTGCTTCTAATCATACAAATCAAGACACCAGCTCGCAAACCTGTTACAAGCTTCCTGACACAGAGGCCCTGTGGAGGGAGAGTGTATGAAAATGAAAAATTACACATAGGCATGCATTTGCACACGCACGTACAAACACTTGCCAGACGCATGCAGGCGTGTGGCAAAAACGTGCTTTTTTTTTGTGAATATTTCCATGTCCATAAACTCTCATCCAGCTTAAGCCTACTTTCTTCCACACGTCACACGCAGAAAATGCAACCTCACAACGTGGCACATGCCGGGGCGACAGTGGCTCAGGGGTAGAGTGGCCGGTAGAGCGGCCGGATGGAAGCCGTGAGGTTTCCAGTTCAAACCCGGGTTCCCCCAGAGTTAGTGTCGAAGTGTCCTTGAGCAAGACACTGAACCCCTAATTGCTCCCAATGAGCAGGTTGGTGCCTTGCATGGTTTCCACCGCCATCGGTGTATGAATGTGAGTGTGAATGGGTGAATGTAAATGCACAATCTATGTAAAGGGCTTTGGTTAAAAGCGCTATATAAATGCACCATTTACCAGGCATTTGCATCCACCACGTGTGAGCTTGTACGACTTTTGACGCGCAACACTATGTGGTGCAACTAAGTATGAATGGGGCTTTAATGGCCTGTGGCCTATAAGCACACTGATGTATGGAGCCCACTCCCAGATCAATACCCACTGCCTGTAGTCTGAATAGAGAGGAGCAGAGGAATGCCACCGCCCGCTTGATGTGAGCACTTAGGTGTGTATCTATGTATGCATGCATGGAGGACAGAAAAACACGCGAATAAGAGGGATTGCCCTCTGCGTGTGTGTGTGTGTGTGTGTGTGTGTGTGTGTGTGTGTGTGTGTGTGTGTGTGTGTGTGTGTGTGTGTGTGTGTGTGCATGTATGTGTGTGTGTGTGTGTGTGTGTGTGTGTGTGTGTGTGTGTGTGTGTGTGTGTGTGTGTGTGTGTGTGTGTGTGTGTGTGTGTGTGTGTCTCGTGTCCATGTCCGTATAGAGCCGTGTCCATTTCCTGGCAGTGCAGTCTCTTTAACTGTCCCATTAAGGGTGAGTGACCATTAAGCCACATAGTTTAGTATGTCACTAACCTAATCACCCTGACCACACGCCAAGAGCTCTGCGTCCATTCAATGCGGTGGTGCGTGCGTGCATGCGTGCGTGCGGAGAGACAAAAACCTTGGGTGTGTATTGACACACAATTTTAAACACAGATTGTACTCTCTTATACAGTTAGGTGCACAGTATCGATAAGTGAAACTGGATATTTCTGCATCCATACTTTAGTGTCTAATCTATGCACGTTGGCGTGCGCACACGCACGTGTGCGCTCGTGCATGCATGCACGTGTGAATTCCCAGGAGTGGAAATCGTGCATAATGACTAGACCAGGGGGTCCCGACCTTTTCCCATCTAAGGGCCCACTTGAAAATCCCGAAAGCGTTTTGCGGCCCACCCACCTGACCACTTAACTTAACTGTTAAGTGGTCAGATGGGTGGGCCGTGTGCATTTTGATCAATGAATCGATTTGGTTTCCGGCTTGGATCAATGGAACTAACGTAGTATATACTTCCTATTCATCTGTATCACAATTAAGTACTTTTTGGTAGCACTTGCTATGCATCCCATGTGTATAATGCATTATACACATGCTTATAAGGCATTGTAATCTGATCATAATCCTTTATAATCATATTTATAAGAGCTTATAGATAATCATAATGCTTTATAACCATAACCATAACACATTATAAAGCTTATTATAATGACTTATACGTTCAAGTATAAATGCATTGTATTATGCTTATAACACGTGATGATTACAGTTATACATATTCATAACAACGTATAATGCAACCATAACACATTATACAGCATGTTATAATGACAAGTATTACAATACTTCATAATTGCTACCTACTTTTTCAAAAGTTTTAAAGAAAGAAATATCATGACATTTTTATTTGACATTAACTTTTTTAATATTAATGTTAATATATTATCAATCCAATCGGTGTGTTTTGGCCAATCGTTTGAGGGTCCACGTGCGATCTCCTCGCGGCGCACACAGGGTCGGGGAGTCGCCGGACTAAAAAGCAAGGCCAGAAGCTTGTGTTCTCTCATCATTACGGGTGTCAGCAATACAGTTTTTAGCTCCACTCATCCGCATAAATGCCTCTAAATCCACTGTGCACTAAGCCTGCACCGCTGGGAAGCCAATTTGTAACCTCTGCCCAGAAATACGTTTAACTGGACTTTATCTGGGGACAAGCAGACTGTTAAATTCATACAGTATCTGTGAGAACTAATTGAACCAATTAAGTCAGAGAATATGGATTACAGCGGGGACGCGCATCCCCTCCAGAATAGAGTCGGGGACCACTGGCTTCCCGTGATAATGACTGCTCACTGGAAATGGATGGCGATGGTCTGCTGGTCAGCGTCGACTTTGTTTGGCTTGAGGCACAGACGTCCTATAGGCGGCTGATCACAGAGGCTGCCGTTCTGTGCCGTAATTAATTGCAGTGCGGGTAAGAGGAGAGTCGAGGATAAGCGGTAGAAATATGGTGCGCTTTCGTTTGTTCCCAGTCGTACTTGACATCAGACAAGTGCAGACTTGTACAATACCGGCTGCTGCGCGCCGTCTATACTCTCCAGTGCCCACTCCAGAGACCACATCACACCAGTCCTGGCTCAATGACCTTACTGCATGGCTCCCAGTCAAATAAAGAACGATATACATTTCAAAATACTGCTCACCACCTAAAAGGCACTCAACAACCCCACTCCCCCCTACCTCTGTATCATGTCAGCATCATGGTCAGTATCATGGTCAATATCATGGTCAGTATCATGTCAGTATCATGGTCAGTATCATGTCAGTATCATGGTCAGTATCATGTCAGTATCATGGTCAGTATCATGTCAGTATCATGGTCAGTATCATGTCAATATCATGTCAGTATCATGGTCAGTATCATGTCAGTATCATGGTCAGTATCATGGTCAGTATCATGGTCAGTGTCATGGTCAGTATCATGTCAGTATCATGTTCAGTATCATGGTCAGTGTCATGGTCAGTGTCATGTCAGTATCATGTTCAGTATCATGTCAGTATCATGGTCAGTATCATGTCAGTATCATGGTCAGTATCATGGTCAGTATCATGGTCAGTGTCATGGTCAGTGTCATGTCAGTATCATGTTCAGTATCATGTCAGTATCATGGTCAGTATCATGTCAGTATCATGTCAGTATCATGTCAGTATCATGGTCAGTATCATGTCAGTATCATGTCAGTATAATGGTCAGTATCTTGTCAGTATCATAGTATCTGGATTTACTTCCCCTACTTGTATCATTCTGATAGTAACTATTTGTTGCTTTCTGCATCCTTCAAAGCATCAGTTTCTCCCATTTCTTGCATCTTGAGCATCTTTCTGTCTTTGTCAGATTCATCAGTAAAGCTTTGGTTGCTGATCATGTTCTCAGACAGCAACACACCTCACGATGGCAGCAGCATCGTGAACCAATATTGATCATCTTCAGGTTCTTTTTTCGTTAGTTATAGCTGTCTGTTATAAACTTCATAACAGTGGATCTCAGTCTTTTTCATATCAGGGATCCCCAAATTAATATGTGCTTGACCGTGGACCCCCGTCGGAAAATATGTTGTGACCCCTGGGGGGTCCCCGGACCCCACTTTGAGAACCACTGCTTTATAAAAGGTAAAAAAAAAAAAAAAAAAGAGGATGAAAAAGAATCTTGCTTCTACAAGTTTCTTCTTTGCATCTGCAAAAAGTCTGGAATACTGATCGCCTTCTGTTTAAAATGTGTTTTTGTATTCCAAAGTAAACTCTTTACAGTAATGTTCTGTAATATAAAGACATTTAACGACAATTTCTGGCAACGGATACAATCCTCAACAACGTACTTATAATTATTTAAAATGAAAACAATCTTATAATTACACACACACACACACACACACACACACACACACACACACACACACACACACACACACACACACACACACACACACACACACACACACACACACACACACACACACACACACACACACACACACACACACACACACACACTCCTCTTTGCGTCTTCAATCAATTAGATATAAATGGTCCTCTGTATTCCTGGGCATTTTAAGTACTTCAGGTCTCCACAATGTTCATTAATAAATGCCTCAATCATATTTTTTATAAAGCTTCAGGAGGCCATGGTCGTAAACATGGTGTCCCTGCTTTGGCTGCGGTTCAACTCTTCCAGGAAGGACATAAATTATATTTAATCTCACAGCGTTTGGCTGTGAGATTTTAATGGGCTAAACGAGAATAATGTAAATGAACATGAGAGCAGACAACTGGCCGACTGGTAAGACAGATTATTACACTTTACAGTTTACACCCATAGAAACACTGGTAACACTTTCTATGAAGAATATGTCTATGATGTACAGTATTATAAATAACACTGAGAATACATTACAATTTCTGTAAAATTCTATTCATAAGCACTCATAAATACGAATAATGCGTTGTAATAATAATCATGACACATAAAACATTTTATAATGACTCATAAGTTCAAGTTCGAATGCAGTATAATCTAATGTGAATAGACAAAACGTTCTGTGGTCGCTGTGGTTTGGCTCATTTTTATTACCACCTGTTCAGACTAGCAGAGGCTTCTCGTTATATGATTAGGATTCATTTTCATTTTATTGTTATTAATTGACTAACTGTAGTGTTGTCATTAGTAGGAATAAACACAGAAGCAATTCAAGAATCACACATAGATGCATCATATTAAAGGGGTATTTCACTTTCAAAAAAACTTTGGGTCATTTTATCGTCTACTCAGGCTTTTGTGAGCCCCCCAGACCGTTTTTAAGTTGCTTGATTCAGTATTTAGATATTTGATATTAATTTTATCAGACACGCCCCCTTCCTATACAAACCCATTATAACTTCAAACTCCATTTTTAACATGTTAGATTCATCAAAAACACCCGTCCTTGGTTCTGGTGACTCACCCTGCCCTCTTAATACACGAGGGGGCGTGTTTTTTCGATTACTTTTTTCATGTATTTTTAATATTTTTTGGGGGAAAATGAAAAAAAAATCAGTAAAATAAAAAAATTAAATAAAATGACCAAAGTTTTTTTTTTAAGTGAAATATCCCTATAAGTGATCATGTTAAAACTCCATGCTGTGTAGTCTTGCATAGTAAAATGTACACTAGATCCCAAGAAATTAAACATGATACTGACACACGCACGCACGCAAATAGACCCGAGAACCACCACTGGACTAGAGCATCAGGTATATTATAAACCATGCATCATTTGTCAAGCAACAATATGGGAACCCATTCGGTTCACCTCTTTTTTTTGTGTGGAGACAGGAGGTCGGTTTGGCTCCTCCCCTTTCTTTATCCACTTCTGTATTTATTCCTACGAAACAACACATGTTTAAGGCAGTGGTGCTGACCGATTCTGCTCTGTTAGCAGAATCCGTCTGAGATGACCTTAGTGGTAATCCATTAAATTAGCCATGGGAGCAGGATCCAGTGTGCCAGACTCTAGTTTTATATTCTAGCACAGGGGTATTCAACAGGGGGTCCTCAGAGTTACTACAGGGGGGCCGCCAAATCTTTGTGTGATATGATTTTTTTTTTTTACATTAACCACTTGAACCCTGGCATCCCTTTGCTAAGGAAAATTGCAGCACGAGGCGTTTTGAACTTGTAGATCGGCTATTTTTGGCAAAGTGGTATAGGAGTAGAGGGAAAAAAGAGCAGACCAAGTAAAAAATTTTAAAAAATCTGAAACACATTTTTATACAATATAGAGGGGGTCCCTGCTTCATCTCTCTCTCAGCTAGGGTGTCCTTGGCCTGAAAACGTCGAAGACCGCTGTTCTAGCACGTTCTTTTCTCCAGCACCACTGTACTCGATGTTTTTGTTATGTAAATTTGTCATGTTAATTTATTTGAGATATGACTGCCCACACGCATGAACTGTGTCACCTTTTTGTTTGTGTGTGAGCGGCACGGAAATGGATTCCATTTGATTTGATGTTAGGTTAAAAGAAAACACACGTACATAGACATGCTTCCTCACAAATGAGAGCATCAAGGATAAAGTCACAGACTTGTTTCCATTGCGTCTTCTTGGTCTTAGACAAAACCAAAACGAAGCAACAAAGGACAGGCACCGGTACATACAATTATGTAAAACACTTTAAAGACCATACAAAACTAAGTCCTGGATATTTTTGTGTTTTTATCCTGGAATGTCGTTTAACAAAAAATGGATGATTTGCAATTCAAATCAGCTGAACAAGCCTGCTGCACTGGCCAGTGTCCCTTAGCTCTCCCCACGCAGTCGACACCAAACCATGCACACAACCGCACGCACGCACTCTCTCTCTCTCTCTCTCTCACACACACACACACACACACACACACACACAAATATATACGCTCTCTCTAACACACACACAATATATACGCTCTCTCTCACACACACACACACACAAATATATACGCTCTCTCTCACACACAAATATATACGCTCACACACACACACACACACACACACACACACACACACACACACACACACACACACACACACACACACACACACACACACACACACACACACACACACACACACACACACACACACACACACACACACACACAGTAAGAGAGAGAGCGAGAGGCACTCAACAGAACAAGCAGAGGGGGCCTTGGGTAGTTCATTGAAATGAATGCTTTAAATGTCTTAATCAGCTCGCCCATAAAGCCTCCCAATTTTTAATTGCCCTGCCATAGCTATTAATTACATAACAGCCTTTGCGGAGAGCGCGCCCATATGTCTGCTAATGGGCGGAGAATGGATTGGAATAGCGTGAGCAGAATGCACTGCAACGGTGGCTTTATTGATGTACACAAAAGGTGGAATTACACACGTCCCCACTGCACTGGCACGTGGATGTATTTATCAGTGGTGGAAAAAGTACTCTAATCTTTTACTTAAGTAAAAGTGTCAATACTGCAATGTAGGGGGGGTTCCAGGGGGTCCCCTAATACAGCATCATCCCATTTATCCATATATGTTGGCTATTCAAAAATAGCAGATATACAAGCACGTACTGTACATCTGCTATTTTTGAACATTTTGTGTTTGAACATTTTTGAATACTTTTCTCACACGTATAGTTTTATTATATCATTATTTCAACTGCATATTTGTCTCCGCCAGGCTGAAGGCGTGGTTCCCAAATGGTTTAGCTTGAGACACTGATCTCTAGTGAACATTTTCCAAAATATTTTTTGAATATTTCTTAAAAAACTGTAGGATGCCGGTAGCCTGGCTCCACCCCCTGAATCGCTAGCCTCGCATTCAGGGCCTGGTGACACTGTCGCATGCGGGGTTCTCTCGTTTGCAAATCTGTACCGCGAATCGGGATTGGGTTAATCCAGTATGAGCCAATCGCCAAAGAGTCCAACTTTGGCCACGCCCCCATCTCAGAAAACGGCTGCACTGAGAGGGCTTTCAAACTGAATAATGGAGTGAAACGAAATGAAAAGTGTCAGGCTAGGATGCCGGGTAAAAAGAAAAAGAAAAAGAGGGATATAAATATAACTGTTCATGCATATATTATACACCTGTCTGTGAACCCTAAACTGAATTCCCTAATAAAAATATATTTAAAAAAAAAAACTGTAGGACACAAAAAAGGGATATTTACTTGCGACCCATACAAATGGGTCCGCGACCAAAACATGGGCCCGACCCAGTGTTTGCGAACCACTGCTGTAGAGATAAAAGAAAAGTTAACCCTCGGTTCACCTTTTTCATTCCCATCTAAACAGATCTGCAGTGGATCATCATGTTCATTTTAATGACATGTAAATACGCTTTTAACACAAGCTCATTATCAGCTAATCTATGTATCTTAAAAAGAAAACTCCACAAATATTTGACATGCCTTGAGGAAGATGGATTCTGGACCCAATAGTGACGTGAACATTAATTTTATATAACGGCAAAAAAATTATATTACAAGGGTCAGGCAGACTCTCGCAATGCCTTCTGGGGGATTATGAGCTAACATTGTAAAATTGTAACCCTTCCCTAAGGGGCCTTTCAGAGCGATGCAATCTGCAGTGGTAGAAAGTAACTACAGTAAGTACAGTTACTCAAGTACTCTACTTAAGTACAATTTTGAGCTACTTTACTTTCCACTATTTCCATTTTCCATTCGTTTGCAGAATATTGTACTTTTTTATTCCACTACAATTATTTGACAACTTTAGTTAGTTACTTTAAGATTTAGGTTATCACACATTTAGCAATTTATACTTTGTCTATTTGAAAATGGCAGCTCTATAAGCTCACAACACACAACACATTTTTAAAACCTTTGAAAAAGCCTTGTGAAATGAGATATTCTGCATATTAAGTATTTTAACTTTTGGTACTGTAAGTATATTTTGATCACATAGTATTTTTATTTTGTGATATTGCTACTTTCCACGACTAGCACATTTTCTCTGCAACATTCCAATGCTTAATTTATGCTCTGTTGTTAAACAACTCCAAAAATACCAGATCTACAAGCTCACAACGTGTGTGTGTGTGTGTGTGTGTGTGTGTGTGTGTGTGTGTGTGTGTGTGTGTGTGTGTGTGTGTGTGTGTGTGTGTGTGTGTGTGTGTGTGTGTGTGTGTGTGTGTGGCTTCCAAAGTTTGCAGGATTGGTCCATTTTGAACAAAAGGCCTCAAATCATGAAACTTTGCACGTACACTCACTAGAGACCAAGGAAAAACCTCTGCCTGTTCACATCTGCCTTTTATAGCGCTGCAGGAGGCCGACTTTTGTAAAAGATTTTTTAAATATTTCTCCTCCAGATTTTGTCCAAACATCACGTAAATCGGTACACAGTATCTCTATAGTTATGTGATCCAGACGGATCTTTATGGCTAAAATTGCCATATAAAGGCATCTAAACAGCGTGCGATTGTCGTTCAACTTTGCACGCACATTTCCACTAGGCTGAGGAAGAAATGCCACCCTTAACACATTCCATGCCAGAGTTTAATATCATAATGTACTCAGTCACCACTGCCAGCGATTTATTGTTTTTTTTTTTTTTTTTCACCTCGCCACAGACCTCGCTAAATACCTTAAGATCACGCGTTCAACTGTTTGTAGACACACAGGGTAGTTGTGTGAGTGGCCCAGAGAAGAAATGTTCAATCGGCGACATTCCATTTTGCAGTAGTCGCAGTTTCTAAAACCCGTTTGAAACAGCGTTCAGCACGGAGAAAAACAACACAGAGATAATGGCGATTTAGCGGAAGCTTTAGAGCGGCGGCAGATGGGAACGAAAATCTTCGATTGACGTCATTTACGTATCCGGGTGTGCTACAATGAAATGTGTCACTGCGAGAGAGTGCTACAATGAAATGTGTCACTTCGAGAGAAAAAAAAAAAAAAGCACCACTTCACGTAGGCTACGCGATTGGCACGCTGCGGCTTTATTTAGGTTCGCGTAGATCTACGCGATTGGCATGCAATGTGTTAACTAACACATTGGCCTGTTATAGCGCCACCAGCAGAAGTATAGCACCACCAGCCAATTTTTGCAAAACATTTTGTTTGAACAAAATGCCTCAAATCATGGGCGTCCGATTGCCGTGAAAGGCAAAGGAAGAAATGCCACCCTTTTCACATTGGCCTATTATAGCGCCACCAGGAGGCCACAAAAGCCTACCTGACCTGGCGGAGTTGCTACATCAGTATCATGGTCAGTATCATGGTCAGTATCATGTCCGTATCATGGTCAGTATCATGGTCAGTATCATGGTCAGTATGGTCAGTATCATGACTTTTTGTTTTCTTAAAAGAAAACAAAAACACAACAACAACAATAAAATGGTTATTACCAGATTTCTTAGGCTAACTCAGGGGTCTTCAACAGGGGGTCCGGGACCCCTAGGGGGTCCTCAGAGCTACTATAGGGGGTCCGCCAAATCTTTGTGTGATAGGATTTAGTTTTTTTACATTAACCACTTGAACCCTAGAATTCCTTTTCTGAGGGGAACATTAGCCGAAAATAGCAGATCTACAAGCTCTCAACGCCTCGCGCTGCGAGGCGTTGAGAGCTTGTAGATCGGCTATTTTTGGCAAAGAGGCTATAGGTGTAGAGGGAAAAAAGAGCAGACAAAGTAAAAAAAATAAAAATAATCTGAAACACAATTTTATACATAGAGTAGGGGGTCCCTGCTTCATCTCTCTCTCAGCTAGGGGGTCCTTGGCCTGAAAACTTTGAAGACCCCTGGGCTAACTGATTGCCACCACTCTGTTTATAAGTGTGTGCTTTCACTACTGAAGAGGATAAGCAAATGAGTTCAAACTGCCTAAAGTACCACAGTACCATAGATGTAACATTAACTTTTCAAATTGTCTTTGCTTCGTTCTACAGGTAGACCCTTTTGAAAGCTTCCCCCAGAAAACACTGATTCAATTAGCTGCCTTCATGCTTATCAAATGGCCTTTTCAGCTTCACAGTAATATAGCTGAAATATAGGGGATCTGTCTGCATATCACCGCTGTCGTCGGGCAGAAACCTTGTACTGTATATTTCAATGTTTGTTTGTAAATGAATGCCTTACTTCATCATACACGACCGTCATGCCAAAGTAGTGAAAATAGCCCATCTATAAGCTCACAACATGTCGCGATGTGGCGCGTTGTGAGCTTGTAATCAGTTATTTTCACTATTTTGAAATGTTTTAAATAATAATATAAAAAAGGAAAGGTTTTGGACACAAGGTACAGCAGTGATAAACTATGCAGATCTGATTTAAGGTAGACTATCAGCACTTGCAACTGCCCTAGTTAGTGCTTTGAGTTTTATTTTAAATGTATGTTTTCTACTGCTGCTATTATTGTTGCCTTGTGAATTACACTCTATTTTTAATGTTCTGTTTTTGTTATTGTTTTTTTATGTTGTTTGTTGTATGTTGTTGAAAGCGTTGTACTGCCTGCTACCCTGGAAAGTTCTCCCTCAAAAAAATAGACATTGCATCTCAACGGGATGTTGTATAAATAAAGATCAAAATAAAAACAACCGGAAGAGTGCACTTTCTTGGAGAGCAGATCTCCGCCCGGGTCGGGTTGCCTTCCCCAGGGCTGTGTCAGTCGTGGGGTGCATCCGTCCGGACACAAGGAAGCTACGAGGGGAATACAGTGTACAGAGACAACTGTTCACGTGTGTGGTGTTCCCAGAAGTGAAAGCGATTTTGGAGGTACACTGTACAGAGGGGCCCTCAGCATAATGATTCCAATTCGGGTATGATTGGCCGTTGCGTTCATTATACATGACTTTTTGTAAGAAATAGGCCCCGCCCACAAAGTTGTGAAGGCAATCCAGTAAGTATCAACACCCTGTTTGATGGTCACTGGAACATGACTCACAAGATCACTTATGGCTAATGTGGTGGTTTGTTTGTACAACAAACAATGACATTTCTAGCTCTTTTTCAAATCTGCGTTCATGATTTACGGCATATTTTGGCTAAATGAGCCCCTCCCGCAAAAGTTGGAAGGAAATCGTAGCCAGTCACTCCTTGAGGTCCTTTGCGATACAGACGCCAAGTTTGAAGTCGATCGGTCGGACAGTTCTCAAGGTATGCAGGTGACACACAGACACACACACGCACACACAGATTTTGTGCATTTATAGATAGATTGATTCATCTGCACCAAATATTATTTCTTTCACATTATTTCATGCATCTCCTTGGGCTACTCGTAGTTATGGCCCGATTTGTCTTCACGCAACTCTGTGACATGGATTATTTTGGCTTGATCATTTACTATAGACGCCAAAGATGCGAGCAAAGAAAAGCTCCATCGCACTTTGACAATCAACCATGTGTAAATTTATGAGCGCTATTATGTTGATGCTAATTCTCCCATTGATGTTAATGGGAAGATTAGCTTAAAGATACCCCGCTAGCACTAGGTCCCCATATGTGGCAGGAAACATAGCAACCAAACCACTAGAGATTATTTTGTGTGCTCGCAGACAGAATCAATTAATGCTGCGGGAAGAAAATCACGACTTACAATGTACAATGTTTGAGTAATTCTGTTAAGCTTCTGTGAGGATTCAGTACATGTCTTAGCAACAATGTTGAAAAAAAAAAGGCCCATTGAGATCCGTAATGTTTGAAAATGGCATGTTTTAAACATTTCTACACTCTTAGGGACCGTGTAGAGCAAGATGTTTTGTTTTTCCTGAGCGCAGCGTACGTATTTGGAAACACCAGCATGGCGTGGTCAGGTGCAGAGCATTTATTTTTGCACTCGTGCGTGCACGTGTGGCGTTTTTATCTGCATGCTGAGAGCTGAAATATTTTCAACTCGAGCGCTTTACGTTTTCGCAAAAATAAGCCCCAGTGGACACGGCCCCTTAACCACTCGTTTAACAAATCGATCGACAAGCTCACGTGTCACATTGCAACACGTTGTGAGCTTGTAGAAGTGCTATTTTCACTTTTTATGAAAGTTGCAGTTATTTCATGTATTTTTTTTTACATTTGCCCAAAATAGGGACACCTGGCGGCCTATGTGGTCCTTTTTTCCCTCTACACCAAATGTTTTCACCGAAAATATCCATTCTACATGATGCTGTACATACAGACTCTATACGCTAGGACGCTATAGGGTTCATGTGGTTATCAGGAGTGTATACCATTAAAATGACAGCACTTAGAACAGTGGTTCCCAAAGAAATGGCTCGGGACCCATTTTTGGGTCAAGCAGCCATTTTAGCTTGACTCTGGCTCATGTGCACATAATGGGATGTACATGACACGTGACAGATGCCTGTTAAGGATAATTTATCAACCATTTCATTGTTGACAAGTAGGTTACGCGGGAGTCAATCTTCGTTTCAATGCACTAGACCCCTGGGAGATGGATTGCTGGGGTGGGGGGGCAACAACTACCACCAGCTTGTTGTTGATAACTATATAATCGTTTTATTCACTGTGGATATAGAATGTACATATATTATCCAGAT
Organism: Gymnoscopelus braueri; assembly: GCF_963280865.1. Lineage (NCBI taxonomy): Eukaryota > Metazoa > Chordata > Actinopteri > Myctophiformes > Myctophidae > Gymnoscopelus > Gymnoscopelus braueri. The sequence goes on from NC_137605.1 coordinate 15,682,852, forward strand.
ACCCCACTGTTGTAAGCTGGCTGAATAGTCTTGCAGTGGCCAAAGCACCACATTTAAGGGTGATTTGTTTGTGGCCTCTATGAGGATTGAATTACTTTTTTCAACAAGTGGTGGGGGTGAATATACTGGCTCGTGCTGTAATGAATAGATAAAGTCTAACATTAGGCTCTATTATATAAGTCATATAACACATCCTGTTCCATTACCAGACAGTACATTCTTGTAAAACGTCTCCTTGATTGAAAAGGAGAATGAAGACTATAGCGCACTGGCTCGGGCTCCATTATTGTATTCCTGGCTACAGTGTCTTCGGGTATATTTATCTATAGGTCTCTCTCTGTTCAAGGTTCTATTTTGAGAGCAGCTAATTAAATGCTGTGAATAGTTGAAAAGTCTTAAACAGACAATATGGTAATGATCTCGCTGAGCCTTCATGCCATAAAACAGCCCGCACGCTTTTTATTCTGCCAGCCAGCTAGCTCACAGAACATCTATTACAACTTCCCATAGCTCGCGGCAAAGCTTTTCTCCCCCCTCTCTCTCTCTCTCTCTCTCTCTCTCTCTCTCTGTCTTTCACTCTCTGTTATCTCGCTCGTTCTCTCTCTACTTCGTCTCCCTGCTCATTTGCACCTTCACTGCCCCTCTGTGTTTTATTTCCAAATCAAAGTGATGAAATGGAAGCTACAGTGAGATGATTTTGCAACATGGAGCCGTGACCCCCCCCCTCCCGCCCCCCCCTCCAAGTAGAGGGGAGAAATGGAGAGGCGGGGGGGGGGGGGGAATAGAAAATATTAGACTAAATGGCAAAGTGCAGAGACAACTACAGAAGAAACAAATGAAATAAAAACTAGACAGGCGGAGAGACAAACCTTAGTTCCTTAACGTATTTGTTTGAGGAGTTTATAGAGAGTTATAAATGGACATTCAGGATTTTGCAATCAGAACTATTCAGTTCTTTCTTTTCTTTCTTTTTCCTTTATTTATTCAGGGACACCCATTGAGAGCAAGCTCTCTTTTTCAAGGACGCCCTGATAACAAACATTTGAATCACATTACAATGTCACAACTAGTTAACTATAGTTTAAGGTAGGGTAAGTGATCATTTTGTTAAAGTATGTGTTGAATACAGTAGCTCTATATTCTGGCGAGGACCAAAGTGTCTGAGGCTCTACTGCGGGAATTCCTCTTTGCTGATGACTAGTGCACTGACAGCTACCACTCCCGATGACATCCAGCACATCGTAAATCGCTTCTCAGTATCCTGTGGGCGCTTTGGTCTGACTATAAGCCCATGGTGAAGAGACAAGAGGCCAAAGTTTCAACCACCTCCATCGCCTCAGAAACCTGCTGCGCTCCCCCCCACCACCAGTGTAGATAGATCTACGGATCTCAAAACCATGGAGAAGCTTTGCTACCAATAGGCAGCACCATCTCTAGCAATGGATCCCTGGATGACGAGATCTCATTGCGCACCTCCAAAGCCAGCTCATCCTTTGGAAGACTGACAAAGAAGCTGTCATAGCTCATCATAGTAAAGCAGCACACTAAAAACCGCTGTCTAAAGAGCAGTAGTCTTTAGTGTCTCAGAATCAGAATCAGAATCAGAATCAGTTTTATTGTCACATCACAGGTTTACAAGGTAAAAAAGTGGGTGAAATTCGTTTTTGTACATCGTTCCCATCGCAACGTTAATTTCCATAGAAAGAAGAGGGGGGGGGGGGAGAAGAAGAGGGGTGGGGGGCAAGTGGGAAGGAGATCAAAACAAGAGAGCAACAGAAGGCCAGACAAGTTATCTACATATTTACAAAGTACCTGAGATAATAAAAAACTAAGGTGCCTGAGCATAGCAGCAATGTATGTATACTGTGCATGTTATACTTATACATGTCTTACTCTAACGGTGCGTTTTAACAGCGGGCGATTCAGGATAGTATTTTACGGAAGTGCATTATATGTCTATGAGAGCCGGCAACTACTGGCGATAGGGCGAAGTGGGCGGGGGGGCGATGAAAGATGGATTTTCTTTATCTTTTGGACGATGTCGCCCGGCGATCGCCCGAGAGTCGCCCGCTGTTAAAACGTACTGTAAGGTTCTGAAACTTGGACAACCTAGCGTCGTCACATCCAGCAGCTGGAACGGTTTCACCTCAGGTGGCCTGCGGTCAATATGCAACATCGAGCGGCAGGAAAAAGGTGTCAAATCACCCGAGGTCCTGCATGCAGAAGTGTGGTCTACCCATGCGTTGAAAGCCTGATCATCAAGGCCCAGCTCCGGTGCAGGTCATGTTGTCCGCAGTGGTGTAAAGTAACTAAGTTCATTTACTCAAGTACAATTTTGAGGTACTTTTACTTTACTTGTGTATTTCCAATTCCCAATACTTTTACTTCTACTCCACTACATCTTAGAGGCAAATATTGTACTTTTACTCGACTACAATTATTTGAAAGCTTTCGTTACTACTTACTTTGTAGATTTAGATTATTATTACAAAACATACATTAACCACTTCAGAACTATATACATTTTGGCCATTTGAAAATAGCTGATCTACAAGCTCACAATGCGTCGCATTGTGAGCTTGTAGATCAGCTATTTTCAAAAGATTTGCAAACTTTTAAAAACTTGAAATGGGCCATTTTGCATAATGCATACTTTCACTTTTGGTACTTTAAGTACATTTATGATGCCAATACTTTTATACTTTTACTCAAGTACATTTTGAATTCAAGACTTTTACTTGTAACAGAGTATTTCTACATTGCAGTATGGATACTTTTACTAAAGTAAAACATTTGAGTACTTTTTCCACCACTGGATAGCCGCATACCAAAGATGCTGCTCTATTCACCTGTTTCCTAGGCTGTGTGTTTTCCACTTCCTGTTGATTTCATTGGATATCATTGGTCATGTCATAGCTCATGAGCTTGTAGATATGCTATTTTTGGGCAGTGAAACCGCCCCTATAAGTGAGGTTTGGATATTTGTACAACAAATCCTGCGCTGTGATTGGCCAAAAATGTACCCCGCCTAACCCTGCACCGTGATTGGCCAATCACAGTCTATTCAGGACTGTGATTGGCCAGTGTCACATGACACATGTGCATAGCCCTATATAAGAAACCATAACTTAACTAAAAAACATAATTTTTTTTTTTTTAAGTTATGGTTTCTTCCATCATAAAGAGTGTTTCAATAAATGTATTTATTTTTTGTACATGATTGGTTGACTCCATTCAGTATTGTGATTAGCTAGCAAGACACCGCCCACTTCACACAGGGTGTGATTTTTTTTTAAATGTGTGCAAATCCTTGAATATATACTTTTTAAAGCGAACATTTGTAACTCAAATCTTTGCTTCTGGGGGTCCCTGGAACAAAATATTTTGCAAATGTTCGCTTTAAAAAATATATATTCAAAGATTTTCACAAATTTTCACGATTTAAAAAAAAATAGCAGATCTGCAAGCTCATAGCGCGGCACTCGGTGCCGCGCTATGAGCTTGTATATCTGCTATTTTTGAATAGCCAAAGAAATCTAAAAAATGACACAGATGCGTTCCCGGTCTAAAAAGGGTTAATCCAAGAAATTCCCGGCAGTGTCTGTGGAAGGCTGTGTGCCCCAGGGATAGGGCTATACGCTCCCACACGAGAAGCCACGCTAAGAGGAAATAAGTGCCTGTCGACTCGTCCGTCGGATCGATGGGAGACTCCATCACTCATTGCAGATAAATAGCATTTTCAGGTCGGGATACCAATTGTATCCAATCAGGAGAGAGAACGAGTGAATTTGTAAGTGACGACGCAAAGAAATGAGCAGACAACATTGGAACTGGAACACTATATCAATTTGACGCGGATGAATGGGTACTCTTTCCTGATTTTGGTTGAAATTGGCATCCCACCTGAAGATGTATTTTCTGTTTAGTAAAGAGCTGGAGAGACGGGAAGGCCCCCGTTACTGAACAAACACTCTATAGCAACGATTACTATCAGAACATAGTGCTTTAACCTTTTAACAAAAAAACGTTTTGTTTTATCCCAAAAATATGACTTATACTCTACCTTTAATTGCGACATACTAGCGTCATGTCCCATGTACATCAAGCTGGATGGGCTCCTGCCCTATAGGCCACATGGCTCGGCGAGGCTTCATACTACTTACTACCTTTAACTACAGAGTTAGAAATGGATTTATCTGGATTTTGCATTCCGGATTTGGCAATCTGGAGATTTCATTTAACCACTGAACTAGAGATGCAAAAGGCGATAGCTCTCGTTATCTCTGGAACCCCAATCTACACTGTAAAATCATTTAAAGAGGTGGTGCCATGCATGGTTTTGCACTTTTTCTGTTTTTCATGTGTCTATGAGGTTGATAGAACTTCATTAAGCCCCCTGGTGGTGTTTTTATGGTGTTTTATGTCTTCTCTGACTATTTTGAGTTTCTACCTGGAGGCTGAAACCTTGAGGGTCAAACGTGCCAATAGAAAAACAGCCCTTTAGTGACAGTGTAAAAAATATACCCTCCCCCTCATTATCATAACACAACAGGTGTGGGCATGAGGAGGAGGAGGGACCAGGACAGGTGGGTGGTGCTAAGGTGGTGGAGGAGGTGCTAAGGTGAGAACCAGGTATACTTAATGAACTGGAGGCGTGTCCACATAAAAACATGATTTTAACAATTTTCGTACACTTTTTTGAAAAAATCTTCCTCCTAGTATAACCATAATACCTGATGATTATGTTTTAGGGGGGGGGGGGATCACTGAAAATCACGGCACCCCGTCTTTAACACTGAGAGTGTACAAATGGAACCATATGGACCCGCCATAACTCCTCAAAGACCAGTGGGTGTACCCAGACTCCGTTATTAAGCATTCCGGATTTTGTAATCTGTAGTTTACATTTAATGACTTAACTAGAGTTTATAAATGGACATTGCAGATTTTTTGTTTCAAGAATGAGGAGGATTCAGCAGTAGGTCTGGCACCTACTGTATAGCACAGCTCAGAGGAACCCTAAACCAGTGGTTCCCAAAAACGTTTTAGCTCGAGACCCAAAAGTGAAATGTGATGTCTGTGTGTCTCCCTGATACCCAAACTATATTGAGAAATGGCCGATCTACTGTACAAGCTCACAATGTGTCGCAATGTGACACATTGTGAGCTTGTAGATCACCTATTTTCACCACTTCTCAAAAGTACAGTAGTTTTTTTAATCTAATTTTCCATAAATTAGATGAAAAAAACTACTGTACTTTTGAGAAGTGGTGAAAATAGGTGAGGTTTATTAAAAAAAAATAAACCTAATTTTTTTTCGAAAATTGTTGAATTTGTATTTAATTTATGAACATTTAAACATTTTGGAAGAATTTTCATAATAACCATTCCAGACAAAATGTAGGTAACAAAACAAATAAAAGGGACATTTACTTGCGACCCAAAAAAATGGGTCCGGCGACCCACCAATAGGCCCCGGCCCAGTGATAGGGAACCACTGCCTTAAACCACAAACACTGAAACGCATCTCTCTCTGGGCAGTGCATCATCTGCCCCGCTCATATCTCTTACTTCCTTTTTGTTTTGGTTTTGATTTAGCGGTTCTGACAAAACCCTGCTGCTATCGCCTCGCTCTCCTTGCCTCCCTTTTTTTTATTGTCCTCCTTGAACTTCACCTCACAGGAATTTAATCTTTCTAGCAGGGCAGGAATTTCACAGGGGGGCCACGAGGGTTGAAAATAGCCCCCATAGTTTGGCCTTATGCCCCTCAAAAAATGATATCCCCTGCGGCCACAGTGCCTCGTGCCCCGCCCTGTCCCAGCTGATTTCATCATTTTCTCCACCTGCCCCTTTCCAGTGGTGTAAAGTAACAAAGTACATTTACTCAAGTACTGTACTTAAGGGGAATTTTGGACTAAGGTTTTCTTACCCTTTTCTATGACGTTATGATATCTTAGGATGAATGGTACAGTAGAAAAATTTCATAACTCCATCCCGGGTCCGCCACAGCTTAAAACGTGCGCCAATAGGCCTTGCGCTAGATCGCGTATTTTAATAGCTTTTTTTTTGTTTTTGACGTAGATCTGACGTTCATAGTGACAGAACGTTGTTAAAAAAAAAAAAAAAAAACAAGTCTCGCTAGACGAGATCAAAATCTCAAGATTTTTTTTTTTGGTTGGTTCCGTCACTATGAACGTCAGATCTCACAAAAAAAAAATTAAATATGCGATCTAGCACAAGGCCTATTGGCGCACGTTTTAAGCTGTGGCGGAACCCGGGATGGAGTTGTGAAATTTTTCTACTGTACCATTTATCCTAAGATATCATAACGTCATAGAAAAGGTAAGAAAACCTTAGTCCAAAATTCTCCTTTAAGTACAATTTTGAGGTACTTTTACTTTACTGGAATATTTCCAATTATCCATACTTTTACTTCTACTCTACTACTCATCTCGGAGGCAACAATTATTTGAAAACTTTAGTCACTAGTTACTTTGCAGATATACATTATTACGTTATAAAACATTCATTAACCACTTTAGCCCTATTTTATACATAGGCTATTTGAAAATAGCCGATCTACAAGCTCACAACGCATCACATCGCAACGCGTTGTGAGCTTGTAGATCTGCTATTTTCAAACATTTTTGTACTTTTACTTTTGGTACTTTTTGGTACATTTTGATAACAATACTTTTGGACTGTCATTGTCCTTGTCGCTGTGTGTCGTAATGTATTTACGTGTCACACATGAGTCGATATGTTCCCGTGCCAGTTGACCGTGACCACCACCACCACGGTCCACCAATCAATACGACGCATTCCTGTACACACTCTGTACCTGGCTGATGAAGAGGTTCTTCACTGTTGTGATGTGGGACCAGTGGTAGAAAAAGTACTCAAATGTTTTACTTAAGTAAAAGTATCAATACTGCAATGTAGAAGTACTCTGTTACAAGTAAAAGTCCAGAATTAAAAATGTACTTGAGTAAAAGTACAAAAGTATTGGTATCAAAATGTACTCAAAGTACCAAAAGTAAAAGTACTAAAATGTTTGAATATAGCAGATCTACAAACTCACAACGCGTCGCGATGCGTCGCGTTGTGAGCTTGGCTATTGTTGTGAGCTAGGCTATTTTCAAATAGCCTAGGTATAAAATAGGGCTAAAGTGGTAAATGTATGTTATTATAGCGTGCCTTTCAGCAGTATGCTTACTATGGGATATCATCGCCCCCTGGCGATGCGCAGAGCACAACACATGAGCTCCCGGTCACAATTCCTATGTGACGCGAAACCGGTAACCGGAAGGGGTATAAATACCCTCGCGTCACTTGGGCACTCCCTCTTCCTTCACTCTGCCAACGCAATCGTGCACGGAGCCTGAACAAGCACATCGAAACAACGGAGAAACTATCGAATCCAACACCACCCAAAGCGAGGGCATTAACAGTGCTACTCTACGGGCGCTTCGTGTAAAAGTTTCAGTTAACGCTCTCGGTTACCACCTCAACTTTAATAATTTTCATTTCCTATCCTCTCTGTTTTCTACGCCACGAGGCGTTAGCCTAGCCGTGTTAGTGGCTAGGCCGTTGAAGCTAGACGGCTAACTAGCCTTTTGTTCTCAAACACCTTGTGTCGACAGAGAAGGAGGAAAGATGGAGGCGCCTCGTCCTTGCGACCTACGAGGGTGCACCCTCCTCGTCGCGGCGGACGACGAACACCGCCTTTGCATCTCCTGTCTGGGGCCCAACCATTCTTGGCTCACTCGCTACCGAGGCGGAGACGCAGACCAGTGCGGGCCCTGTGACAAGTTCACTGTGTTCCAGCTGGAACATCGGCTCGCCAGAGCTACGCTGCTAGCGACCTCGCCAGAAAGCAGCGGCACTCACCCCGGCGCTCTCCTCGCCATGGACCCAGGAGCGCCGGTGGCGAGTACTAACCAAGGAGCCATGGGCCCTCCGCTCTCCGCGGCCCCACGTTCCAGCGGAGCCATCAGGAAGGCTTAAGGGCGGTCACCTCGTCACCGGACCCCGCGGATGCTGTCGCGGCCATCGGGCCTTTCCACGACAGCAGCTTTCCTCTCTCCCCCCCAGCCTCCCTCCCTCCCTGGGGCAAAACGCCGACGCCTGGCGACAGCGAGTCAGACGGCGAGTTCGACGAGGGAGGCAGTGTCCTACACAACGGAGGAGATGAGGAAGAGGAGTTGGAGCTCACCTCCTACCAGCAGTCCCAGGAGGTAATGATGACCAGTCCGGGTCCTCCTGGGCCTACAGAGACGGCTGAAGCCTCGGGGAATCCTAGCCAGGCAAAGGAAACCCAAGAGGCCGTCTCGGTCGTGCTAAAGAGGGCTATCGCCAGATGCGGCCTGGCGCAGCCCAAGGAGCCGGCCAAGCTATCCATCGGTTCCAGGGTCTGACACCCCTCCCCCCCCGACATACCGAGTCAAAGCTGCTTCCCGAGGCCTGTGGCGTCAGAGATGCAGTGCAGTACTCATGGGCGGCGGGGAGAAGAGAACCCGACAAGCTAGGCTTCGTAGCGGATATTCTCACCGGCGCAGACCTGGGGGTCGCTGGCCTCCCAGCCATGGACTCGACCCTGGCTTCCGCCATCGAGAAGGCGAAGCCGGGCTCGGTGAGAGAGGGTTCGGGGGTGAGGCCTGTCTTCGCTGATCACAGCAAGAGAGGCAGCACCGTGACGCACTCTACACTCTACAAGGCCTCGGCATCGGCTGTAAAGGCCTTGAACGTGGTGTCGCTTCTCCAGGGCTCGGCCGCCGTCAAACTTCAAGAGTTAACGACAAGGCCCCTGGTCGACAAGAAACCTGCGGAGGACGTCCACACCGAATTCGTCGCGGATGCAGTGGAGCTCGCGAGGCTGGTCCAGATCTTCTGCACATGCAACGGACTGCTGTGGACGGGCAGAGCCATGGCCCTCACCGCGGATCTGGAGAGGGTCAAATGGCTCGACCTCGCTACTGGATGTAAGACTATACTGACTACGGGTCTCATGAGTCTTCCCCTGACAGCAAACAATCTGTTCGACAACGCTGCCGATGTGATCATCAGAACCAAGGCAGCGGAGAAGCAGATGGACGAGACGGCTGCAGGCCTTCTCTCCTCCACCGCCCCTGCTGCAGCTAGGCCGCATAAGCAGGGTGCTACAGGTGGGACTCGCGCCGCTGGACGCAAGCGAGGCGCGTCCAGGTCCTCCTCCACCAGAACCAGCTCCTGGGAGCGTCCCGAAGGTTCTCTGGGAATAGGGGACGACAGGCGCAAAGACGAGAAACGTGCTCCTCCACCCTTCGCCCAAGCCTCAACGCAAGGATAGCGGGGCTAGCCGAAAGGGGAAGGGTAAGTGACAGTCCTTGCCCGGTTACACCGGGCCCACAAGCTGATTACCCCCTCACAGCCACTTGGCCGATATTATGGGGGTCAGCTTCCCACATGGGAAAACAGAACTGGCGCTCATCTTGCCCCCATGGACAGAGTCGAGGACGGCTCCACGGGGGCACAGAGACAAACAGAGACGCTAAAGACATTGAATACGGTTCAGAGCACTTTATGTCCTGTTGTCGCAAAAATGTGACGAAATGTGAAAAATGTGGACGCCTCCTCGACGATCGTTGCGATCAGTCCGAAGGCGTCTCGGGTTTCCATGGGAGCGGGCACGAGCTCCACGGAGCAGGTGACGTCAGCAGCCCCCACCAACCCCTCGAATCCCCTAGCTCGCTATAATAACTAGGGGTTACGTATGTAACCCCAGTTTTATTAGTGCCGTAAGCAGTATGCTTACGTTTAAAACCCCTTCTGTGCGTGATGTGGCGTGCAGAGTGAAGGTTTTTATGAGGGAGTGCCCAAGTGACGCGAGGGTATTTATACCCCTTCCGGTTACCGGTTTCGCGTCACATGACCCTAACCCAATAGGAATTGTGACCGGGAGCTCATGTGTTGTGCTCTGCGCATCGCCAGGGGGTGATGATATCCCATAGTAAGCATACTGCTTACGGCACTAATAAAACTGGGGTTACATACGTAACCCCTAGTTTTATAATGTAATGATTTGTATCTGCAAAATAACTAGTAACTAAAGTTTTCAAATACTTGTAGTGGAGTAAAAGTGCAATAGTTGCCTCTGAGATGTAGAAGTAAAAGTACTGATAGTTGGAAATACTCTAGTAAAGTAAAAGTACCTCACAATTGTACTTAAGTACAGTACTTGAGTAAATGTACTTAGTTACTCCCACTGTGTGGGACCTCATGATTCCCACAGACCAGTGGTGGAACGTAACTAAGTACATTTACTCAAGCACTGTAGCGTCATCATGATGCGTCCCCGTTGTGAGCTTGTAGATCAGCTATTTTCCAAAAAGACACATTGTTTTATTCACTGCCAGGCTTATTTCAAGCTTGTTGATCCATATGCCAAAGGCATTATGGATCAAACGGAGAAAAAAATTTCTCCGTTTACATTTTAACATTGAAGTGGATGGAGAATTAACTTTTTGAAAATCGTTTTCTCCTAGTTCCTTTGAGATGAAAAAGGAAAAAAAATAACCAAAAAAAATATATAAAAAAAATATATATATATTTAGGTGACGTCAAAAGACGTCATTGGCACTAATGGCGCACTGAAAACGGCCGTCAAAAGACGTCATTGGCACTATATGTAAGATTAACAAGAAAAAAAGTGAATTAGGCCATTCATAATGACATACTTCAAAATACTAATTTTGATGTCAATAGGCTCTATGCACAGCAGTCATATTGGATAGAATATTGGGCCTCTTCCTTAGTTCCTTCACAGGTGTTGCCAATGGTACTAGTGTAGCACAGTGGTTCTCACACATTTTAATTTCAAGGACCCCCATAATAACTCTGAGCGGTCCATTTGGTTCCATTACCATTTGTACACTCTCAGAGTTACACACCCATAAGGGGCCATTTGGAACCCCCTCAAGGAACCATGAGGGTCCCTGGACCACACTTTGAGACCCACTGGTGTTGTAGCAGAGTGTTTCCAGTGAGCCAACATGCACAACATACACATATCAGCACCCTGACTCTGTTTGACCAGAATGGATCAGAGCCGTCATTATTAGTATAATTGGTAACCCCAACGAAGGAAGTAAGGAAGAGGCCCAATTTCTTTCCAATATGGCTGCTGTGTATAGAGCCAATAGACCAATTATTTGTTTACAAACATTGAGACTGGACGCACAGGTGACTGTTTCATGTAATCAATTCCCAACAGATCCCCAAACCTGCTGTTTTGGGGAGCGCTGGTTTCAGTTCATTCAACCCCCTCTTGTGTGTTGGCTAGTGGGGTGCGTCCTAGCGAGACATATATACTTCATTGCGCAACGATATTGCACGCCGAGAACAGCTGACATACAAGCTCACAACCGCGTTGCGCATGCGACCGCTGTGAGCTTGGAGGTCTGCTATAGACCATATTCACACGGCGGCCATATTGGAATTTAACATTGAAAGTGCCGCCACCCGGGGTGGCTACTTTCATTGACTTCATAGAAACATGGCCGCCGTGTGAATATGGTCTATACTCGGCCGTTCTCTGCGCGCGACACCTTCGCAACGGAGCATAAATTAGGCTTGACGGGCTGCAGCTGCGCGAGCCAAGCAGGTTCTGGTGCCATGATCATAGAGCGCTCCCTCCGTTCTTATGACAGCCACTGGAGGTGGGGTTTGGGGGACAACTGCTTTGAATTGTTAATATTGTTTACACACAACAGAAACCAAGAAATATATATTTCAAGATTGAGAGATCACAGTAAAAATCATAAGCATTCTGCCTCCATACTGGGCGAAAAACAGCATCTGAAAGTTTGATGGGATGCATTTTTACTCGTGAGACTGTGACCACTCTCACATTGCATCTTATGAGAGGTCGTGTTTTTTTGGTGCCGGCCTGCGCGCTTATACTGGTTCTTATCAGTGTGACGTTGTCTGTTAAGGCGTCTATATGCTAACACTTTTAGTCAAGTACATTGTTTTGAACACAGGCCCTTCACTTGTAACAGAGTATGTCTACATTGTGGTATTGCTGCTAGTAAAAACCAGAGTAGGCCTCCTTCTTCCACCTCTGTTCTTGACTGTTGTGGTGAGGGACCTCAGGACTCCCAGCGCTCACATATTTCCCCCTTTCAGACGATGCAGAGGGAGCCACAGTTGAATTATTCCCTACATTTTCAATGTACCTATAATATGTGCTTCTTGCCGCCTCTAATTGGTTCCTCTGCTCGGCCATACAAGATAACAAGACGTGTAATGATACTGTACATGTGCCGTGCTGGGTGGAACTTGCCTTTCAGCATAGCTGATAGGGAAATTACATTACATTCACACACCCACTCGCTCATTTCTGACGCACGCAAGAAACCGCAGTGAGTTTCTGTGGTATTGAGAGAGAGTCGCTGGAGGGACATGTGAATTTCTTTTTCAAAACATATCGGGGTGCAGTTTTTTTTCCTTCTTTTTAGCCTGTGAAGCTACGGAATGCCCCAGAACTGTGTAAAGTAACCTACATCTGTGTCTGTGTCTGTTACCGGAGGGCTCTCCGACATGCTTCTCTGGCTCTGCAACACATCAAAAACATCACATTGCAGGCAGTTGCTGCACTTTGTTTAAAAGAGGCCACCAGGCAAAGGGTAATTGTGGGCTAATTAGTAGCAAAACATGATTTCAGTGAGTCCCACGCCCCTCTTGTACTACAGATATTTAGCCTCTTTTTTAAGGCAAAAGAGGTGGGAGGTAGTGCTGTCACCATTGTGAATGTTTAGTTGATGATTAATTGTTGTATACATAATTGTGATTAATGATTTAATAGTGTTTTTGGCATTGAACTGTGGAACATATAAATAAAAAATACATTTCTGTTTGCCTTTTTGGCTTTGTAAACAAAGATTTCACAGGGCAAATATGACAAATAACTGCCAATGCCAATGCCAATAATTAAAATAAGAAAGTAGTAGGTTCGTCATTGTGTCGGGGCTTTGTCAGAGTACCCATTGTACCTGTCCCTTTTGTGCCCATATATGGAGATCTCTGTATCTGTCTGTTTACCTGTGTCCCTTTTATGCCCATATATGGAGATACCTGATATCAGTATCATGCATGGTCAGTCAGAGGACAAAGGGTCAAGGGGGGAAAAAACGTAAAAACTCTCTCGGATGGGATCTCCCTACTACATCAGCAGTTAAATTGGCATGGGAAAATGAGTTTGGGACTCAAATTCCCGATGGCCTCTGGGAAGACAGTTTTGAACAGTGATGAGCTGTGGATTTTTGAGCTAGGGGGGCTCTATTTTCTGACGTCACGTGCACGAGCATGTCGCATGTGCACATAGCCGATCAGCTCAGTGCTAGTTGAAATACTGTATTCAACGTAATTATATCTTATTATTTAGTTGCATTGTTAATTTGTTGTTTTTATTTTTGTTTCAATCAATTAATTATTTTATTTTCCTTTTAGTTTTATATAAAAGCCCTTTACATAGACTCACCCACATATAAGTATATCACATATAAGTAGTTAAAATAATCAGACCACTTGTGTTTGTCTTGTCTCAGAGAACTGGGTCCTCTGCTAATTGATCCCCTTCACACTCTGCAGTGCAGAGACTGTTGTCTCTCATTGTGAGAGGAATGTAACACCATGGCTTTTCTCGAGTAGCCTATAGCCTAATGTTATGCAAATATAAAAAAAAATAAAAAATAAATAATTGAACAAAACGGAAATGGGTTAACGTTAGGTGGGTATATGGTGTTACAAAGCAGAGGTTTAAAGTAACTAAGTATATTTACTCAAGTACTGTACTTAAATAACAATACAAAAAAAAATGTATGTAGCTTTGACTCAGCCTCTATCGCTGTTGGTAATGGCTTAATGTCAAACACACTGCCTCTGTGGAGACTGAGACGGTATGCTGCTTTGCTCTCATGGGTCACGGCACCCATGGCTTGTCGCTGTCCGTCGGCAGTGGTGCTGAACCAGTCACCAAGCCATGCATGTAGAGGGACGTGTGCCGTCCTTGCTTTGTCCATTTTATCGTGACTGGCAAACTGTTTTATTACATTTCATTGTGTGTCCTATAAATGGAACAAAATGGACCCGTTACGGGTTATTTGGTTCCATCTGCACACTCTCAGAGGTACTTTAACACAGATTTTAAAGACGGGGTGCCGTGATTTTCAGTGATTTCCCTCCCCCCTAAAACATAATCATCAGGTATTATGGTTATACTAGGACGAAGATTTTTTTCAAAAAAGTGTACAGAAAGTGTTAAAATTATGTTTTTATGTGGACACGCCTCCAGTTCATTAAGTATACCTGGTTCTCACCTTAGCACCTCCTCCACCACCTTAGCACCACCCACCTGTCCTAGTCCCTCCTCCTCCTCATGCCCACACCTGCTGTGTTATGATGATGAGAGGGAGGGTATAATTTGACTGTGTCATTAAAGTGCTGTTTTTCTATTGGCACGTTTGACCCTCAAGGTTTCAGCCTCCAGGAAGAAACTCAAAATAGTCAGAGAAGACATAAAACACCATAAAAACACCACCAGGGGGCTTAATGAAGTTCTATCAACCTCATAGACACATGAAAAACAGAAAAAGTGCAAAACCATGCATGGCACCACCTCTTTAAAGTGTAGATTGAGGGTCCCAGAAATGAAAATGCCATCAAATGGGGGTCCGTTGGTCTAATGCATATCCAACTGGGGGTCCTTGAATTAAAAAGAATCACTGCTATACTGTAGCTGTAAGAAAAATTCCCTTATACAGGGGTCCCTGGTGCATCAAATGGGGGTCTGGGGGTCGTCAAGTGTCAATTTTGGGGTCCTTGACATGAAAAAGTTTGAGAACCACTGCTGTAGAACAAGCTTGTCTTGCAGCTTGCTTGGCTCAACAAGTGACAATTTCTGTTTATGATACGATATCAGCTATTTCACTGGTTCTCAATGTTACTGTAGGTTGCCCAAATGGACTCTTATGGGTCTACTCTGTAACTCTGAGAGTGTACACTATTTTTCAGTGTAGATTGGGGTCCCAAAGATTTTTTTTTTAATTGTTCCATTTGTACAACCTCAGTGTTACAGGTCCATTCGGACCTCTTGTGGGCCCCAGACCAGATATTGAGAAACAGTGAGCTATTTTGCAATCAAAGAGACAAAGTGAAGACCTACATTGTACTACCAGTACGTAATTTATAACTTAAGAGATGTTGTCCATGGAGGAGTGAGTGTCAGTCTGTTTAAATAGTCAGAGCAGGCAAGACCTAGACGGTCTAAACGAAAGTACTGGAATTTGGCGGAAGTACCGCCCAAGAAATTTACGTTAATGCTTTACAAATCTGTTTACATTCTGTTTACATTTACATTCTGTTTACAATGAAACGAGTGATAGAAAGAGATAGTTTCCTGGGGAAATATAGACGACGGAAGTCCTTATACTGTAGACAGTTTCTGCATTAGGTCGTGACCAGGCTTTTCTAGGCGATGTGTACAAAAAAAACTAGCAATTTGAATAACCGTTTAAGTTCTAGTTGTTATAATTAACACTGGCGTACTCTGACATACAAGAACCCGGACAAAAAGGAACAAGAATGGCAAAGCAAACTTTGCGCAGAGCAAAAGTAGAATCATAAAAAAGTAAGTTATACAGTATACCTTACGGTCATTTATGACTTTTATCATGCCCTAAATACATTACCGTCACCTTCATTGAATGCATCCAGTTTTTTATCCCTCGTGCTCCCGTGCAGTCGCTTCTCATTGACCCTTTAAGACCGGGAACTGGGATTTGCTTCTGGGGGGTCCATGGAACAACATATTTTGAGATGGGGGGGGGGTCCTTGACATGAAAAAAGTTTGAGAACCACTGATATTATCTTTCAAAAAACTGTCAAAAAGACATTTGTAGAATCCCCCCAGAAGCAAAGATTTGAGCTACAACTGTTCGCTTGAAAAAAGTATATATTCCAAATATTTTCACACATTTTCGAATAATAAAAAAAATCAAAAAATGACACAGATGCCTTCCCGTCTTAATGGATTAAGCTAATTTAGATCATTTTGTCATCACAGTTACAACCTGTTTGACCCAAACCGCTGCTCTTTGTCCCTGGGAAAGTTAATGCTCTCTAGATTAACGGCAAATCAGAAGACAGGTAGGTATCTGTGCAACATAGGCTAGCGCTCCCATGGGACGTGTTCACACGCGCACATGCTTGAATGAGCGTGCGTTGCGCGTACGTATACATGTGTGCTTGAGTATACAAAAGCCATTATGCCCGGGTAAAGGACACAGCTGCTTTCCAGAACAACTTGTCACATAGAATATGTGCATGCACACACACCACACACGCACGCTCCCCGCTGACAGCCCTCCCCTCTCCTGCCTCAAGCTGGGTCCTTTGGTCTTTTTTAGTACAGACTGCTGTTTGTTGTCTAGTGTCAATGACAGACCACCTCTCTCACTCTCCAATCGTTCTCTCTCTCAGACCCTGCATAGTCCAACCTGCCTACAGCTCACCACGTTGCAATAATGAAAAATAGATGCTGGAGGTTTTTGCATGCCTGGCTGCACTTTTGAGAGATTGTGTTCGCCATGTGTCGCTGTGAGAGATTATAAGAGAGAGAGAAGGGGGGGGGGGAGATGGAGAGAAACAGAGAGTGTGCATGCATGTTTTGCACCTGCTTGCTTGCGTGCTTGCTTGTGCATGCGTCTATCTGCATACAAATGAGTGTGTGTGTGTGTGTGTGTGTGTGTGTGTGTGTGTGTGTGTCTATCTGTGCATCTGTGCACACTGTGTTTGTTTGTGTGCGTGTACCTGTGCGTTTTCGCCTCTTGTGTAGGTTTACAGGCTGCCGCCGTACTGTAGGTGTTTGTTGTGTTTGTTGTGTACATGCCTGCATGTGCTTCATCCATGTTAATGAGAATGAGTAAGGGAAGGGCTCCCATCTCTTTCCAAGGTCAAACGCACATGAAGGAACAGCGTTCTGCAGGGATTAGCAAGCCCCCTGCATCCTCATCCCACACGCTCTCTGGATGGCCACGGACGCTCACAGATTAGACTGACCTTGCTGTGTGTGCGTGGGTATGTACTATATGCGCACGTATTACGCACGCACGCACGCATGTCTGCCGACACACAGAACACACTCGCGGTGATGTATGCATTCGTATCGGTTGATGCACACGTGTGTGTGTGTGTACCTCTTGGTTGCACCTCTTGGGTGCAAGTGCATGCATGTCGGTTAGCGTGCTCCTTAGTGTGTGTGCGTTGTGTATGAGTGTTTACACGTGCAGATACTTGTCATTGTCATGTGTTCCTGTCTTGTATTTACATGTGTGTGCATGCATTTGTCGCACTTACATACAAACACGAGCGCACACATACACACAGAACACGCTCAAGGTGAGCGTTCATGCCCCATTCATCACTCTGCCTGTATCAGATCAGTGTTATTTCTTATCCGCATCATGTCATGATTGTAAGTACTAAGCAGACAGCGTGTTTTGAAAGCAGGGCATCCGTCTTAAGTATTAAGATGGTGAGAGGCTTCTCCCCTCTGCACACGTCCTTCAGATGCCCCGAATGTTGCACGTTTTGAATTCTAAATAAGTAAATATGAATGATGTACAATAAGGGCACAATATATGATTGAACTAATCATTAAATCAATTATAAGAAAGAATCGATTTGAATAACATAATCGATTTTTGGTGGTACATCAGGTTTTTGTTTTTGTCCTTGTCATATAGGCAACAAAACGTTCAAAAATAATTAAAACAGCAGATCTACAGTACAAGCTTGTGGCGCATTGTGAGCACGTAGATCGGCAATTTTCGTAATTTTTTTTTAAAGAAGATTTTGTTTTCATTGATACTGATAAATATGTAGGAACCTTAAAGTATGATCCAAGCAGGAACATAGTCGATTAATCGGTCATTATAATAACATGCTCTGAAAATTTTCGTGGCCCACATTTTCTGAATGAGGGCCCACTTGAATATCTCGAAAATGTGTTCAGATAATGTTGGGAAGCCTCTGGCATACACACACGCTACATAACAGTGATGTTTTCAGAATGCAGATGTGGCTACCCAAGGTTATATTTCAGACAGCGGGATTGAAGTGAGGAGAGAGCAGTCTCCAGGTCCCTGAGGTGCTCTGTGTTACTGTAAAGTTGGTGTCTTTGTGTGCTGTAAACACTGGTTCAAAAACCTGGCGGTCTGGGGACCTCCAGGAGACCTTGAGAGGTTCCAGGGGGTCCCCTGCAGCTAAATGATGAATAGACCTTTAAGAGCAGTGGTGGAAAGTAACTAAGTGCGTTTATTCAAGAACTGTACTAGCTGTTTAACATTTATTTGTCCATGTTTGCTCCACCATGGGGATTCAGTCTGTTCGACCAGGGGACACATTTGGGAGCATTTTCAGTCAAAGCTACACAGTATGTTGAGCTCTATTCTACTCGCAGTAGACTCTCTAACCACTACCACGGAATACCAAAACGCTCGCCCCAAAACACAGTGGCCCTCATTTATCAACGCAGCTTATAAACCGGCTTATATTATTTCCATATATTCGGCCGTACACCAACGTCGAAGTTCACATTTATCACGAATCCTACACAGCTGATCCGAGCCTACATTTGGTCCCAGGCTTGATAAATGTCACGGCTGGAACCTAGCGTCATTTAAATAACACGCCCTTAAATATTCTCAACGCCCCGATTTTACGACATGAAGAAGGACCAGAATACGACCAAAGGACATCAAAAGCCCATGAGAAAGAGTTTCCCCTCTCTCTCTCTCTCTCTCTCTCTCTCTCTCTCTC
>NC_137605.1:15701909-15766909 GCF_963280865.1 Gymnoscopelus braueri
ATTTACCAATAGAGAAATTGTATGTCTCCTCGAAACCGAAACCAGTGAAAGCAGCCGATCTACAAGCTCACAAAACGTTGCTATCTGAAAAGTTGTGAGATTGTAGATCGGATATTTTCACAATGAAGTACGTCATACATTGAAAAAACATACTCTCAAATAAGCATTTCATGTTATCTTTACCGTTTGCATATGTATTCATTGATACAGTCATGTTTTTTGCAATTCAACTTAAATGAGTCTGCATCAAGTGAGGCTTGAACCGGCAACCTTGCGGTCGTGAGGCACTCGCTTAAGGAGAAGCCATTGGGACCAACAGACAAGAACCTGTGAAAAAGGAGATCAAACAGATGATACAGTTTCACGCAAATAGCTGAAAAATCCTGGTTTAAGTGTTTTTCAAACTGCTCAAAATTGCAGACAATCTAAGGGCGGAGCTTACTGGTTAACGTGATACATGTGTTCCTCATGAGTCAAGGCACATGTGTAAGCAGGTTTAATGGCTGTCGGCCAAACGAGGCATGACTTTTGCCTGTTTAAAGTTTGCATTTAAAAAAAATCGCTATAGCGCCCCCCTTTGACCAATTGGAGTAAGATTGGTTTCAGTGATATTTGGAATGACCCTCAACATTACCGCAAAGTTTCAAAGAAATGTGAGTCTGCATGTATGTGTTAGGGGCAGATGAATAATTGTCATAAAACTGCAATATTCATTGGCTCATTAAAGCTTCATTTTTTCACTTATGGAAAATCTTTTGCATCAGTTTTTTCGGCATAGGTTCAAAGTTCATGTGTAAAACGTTTCGTGCAGATTACTAAAAAATCCCAGGAGGAGATAGGTTTTAACTGTTTTTCATATTATTCAAAATGGTGGGAGATCTAAAGGTCAGAGGTCAAAAGTCAGAGTGTGAAAGTTGTTGATCATGAGTAGACGCATATGTATATTTGAAGTTTCATGGCTGTAGGTCAAACAGGGCATGAGTTGTACCTGTTCAAAGTTGGCATTTTGCTATAGCGCCACCTTTTGACGAAAGATTGTGAGAATTATTTCTTGATAGTTTTTCATGACCATCTACCATATGGCCAAGTTTCGTAAAAAGCGTATGCACGGTTCAGCCAGAACTGCCAAAAGTGGCGGAAGAAAAAGAGGGGAACATTAAAACAGGTCCAGAGCTGAGAGCTCTGGCCCCGTAAAAACGGTAAGAAAAGTGTTTCTGGTCTAACACCCAGTGCTGTCTTTTCCTACTTGTACCCACTTGTACTGATCTCAGGTCACTGTGACCCTGGCTAATTATATACAGCACTATAATCACACCTGTGCCTAATCAAAGCAGCTGTTCTAAATCCCTTGATTAAAGCAACAATTAAGCACAGTTGCATCATGCACAGTTCTAATACTATCAAAATAGTTTACCAAACACTGAAAAATACAAATCTACTATAATCCTTATTTCAAAACTCTCACAATAATTCTCGCAATACACAAGTAATACATTTTCAGATATCTGCTCCCACATACATATATATATATCATACATATATATATATATATATATATATATATATATATATATATATATATATATATATATATATATATATATATATATATATATATATATATATATATATTCTTTAAGTTTTTTTACTCATATATTTGCTTCTGGGGGGTCCATGGAACAACATATTTTGAGATGGGGGGGTCCTTGACATGAAAAAAAGTTTGAGAACCACTGATATTATCATGATTTCTTTAAAAAAAAACTGTCAAAAAGACATTTGTAGAATCCCCCAGAAGCAAAGATTTGAGCTACAAATGTTCGCTTGAAAAAAGTATATATTCAAATATTTTCACACATTTTCGAATAATAAAAAAAAAATCGAAAAATGACACAGATGCCTTCCTAATGGATTAAGCTAATTTTTGATCATTTTGTCATCACAGTTACAACCTGTTTGACCCAAACCGCTGCTCTTTGTCCCTGGGAAAGTTAATGCTCTCTAGATTAACGGCAAATCAGAAGACAGGTAGGTATCTGTGCATACATAGGCTATAGCGCTCCCATGGGACGTGTTCACGCGCGCACATGCTTGAATGAGCGTGCGTGCGCGTACGTATACGTGTGTGCTTGAGTATACAAAAGCCATTATGCCCGGGTAAAGGACACAGCTGCTTTCCAGAACAACTTGTCACATAGAATATGTGCATGCACACACACACACACACACGCACGCTCCCCGCTGACAGCCCTCCCCTCTCCTGCCTCAAGCTGGGTCCTTTTGGTCTTTTTTAGTACAGACTGCTGTTTGTTGTCTAGTGTCAATGACAGACCACCTCTCTCTCTCTCTCTCTCTCTCTCTCTCTCTCTCTCTCTCTCTCTTCTCTCTCTCTCTCTCCTCTCTCTCTCTCTCTCTCTCTCTCTCTCTCTCTCTCCTCTCTCTCTCTCTCTCTCTCAGACTCTGCGTAGTCCAACCTTGCCTACAGCTCACCACGTTGTAATAATGAAAAATAGATGCTGGAGGTTTTTGCATGCCTGGCTGCACTTTGAGAGATTGTGTTCGCGTGTGTCGCTGTGAGAGATTATAAGAGAGAGAGAAGGGGGGGGGGGAGATGGAGAGAAACAGAGAGTGCATGCATGTTTGCACCTGCTTGCTTGCTTGTGTGCTTGCTTGTGCATGCGTCTATCTGCATACAAATGTGTGTGTGTGTGTGTGTGTGTGTGTGTGTGTGTGTGTGTGTGTGTGTGTGTGTGTGTGTGTGTGTGTGTGTGTGTGTGTGTGTGTGTGTGTCTATCTGTGCATCTGTGTACACTGTGTTTGTTAGTGTGCGTGTACCTGTGCGTTTTCGCCTCTTGTGTAGGTTTACAGGCTGCCGCTGTACTGTAGGTGTTTGTTGTGTTTGTTGTGGCATATGCCTGCATGTGCTTCATCCATGTTAATGAGAAGGTAAGGGAAGGGCTCCCATCTCTTTCCAAGGTCAAACGCACATGGAAGGAACAGCGTTCTGCAGGGATTAGCAAGCCCCCTGCATCCTCATCCCACACGCTCTCTGGATGGCCACGGACGCTCACAGATTAGACTGACCTTGCTGTGTGTGCGTGGTATGTACTATATGCGCACGTATTACGCACGCACGCACACTCGCAGGCATGTCTGCCGACACACAGAACACACTCGCGGTGATGTATGCATTCGTATCGGTTGATGCACATGTGTGTGTACCTCTTGGGTGCAAGTGCATGCATGTCGGTTAGCGTGCTCCTTAGTGTGTGTGCGTTGTGTTTGAGTGTTTACACGTGCAGATACTTGTCATTGTCATGTGTTCCTGTCTTGTATTTACATGTGTGTGCATGCATTTGTCGCACTTACATACAAACACGAGCGCACACATACACACAGACACGCTCAAGGTGAGCGTTCATGCCCCATTCATCCACTCTGCCTGTATCAGATCAGTGTTATTTCTTATCCGTATCCATGTCATGATTGTAAGTACTAAGCAGACAGCGTGTTTTTGAAAGCAGGGCATCCGTCTTATGTATTAAGATGGTGAGAGGCTTCTCCCCTCTGCACATGTCCTTTCAGATGCCCCGAATGTTGCACGTTTGAATTCGAAATAAATAAATATGAATGATGTACAATAAGGGCGCAATATATGATTGAACTAATCCATTAAATCAATTATAAGAAAGAATGGATTTGAATAACATAATAGATTTTTGGGGGTACATCAGGTTTTTTTTTTCCTCCTTGTCATAATAAGCAACAAAATGTTCAAAAATAGTTAAAACAGCAGATCTACAGTACAAGCTTGTGGACCATTGTGAGCACGTAGATCGGCAATTTTCGTTAAAAAAAAAAGAAAGAAAACTGAGTTTTCATTGATACCGATAAATACGGTAGGAACTTAAAGTATGCTATGTTAGTTCCACTGGTCCAAGCCGAGAACACAGTCGATTGATCGGTCATTATTATAAACATGCTCTGAAATGTTTCGTGGCCCACATTTTCTGAAACAGGGCCCACTTGAATATCTCGAAAATGTCTTCATATAACGTTGGGAACCCTAAGGCATACACACACGCTACATAACAGTGATGTTTTCAGAATGCAGATGTGGCTACCCAAGGTTTATATTTCAGACAGCGGGATTGAAGTGAGGAGAGAGCAGTCTCCAGGTCCCTGAGGTGCTCTGTGTACTGTAAAGTGGTGTCTTTGTGTGCTGTAAACACTGGTTCAAAAACCTGGCGGTCTGGGGACCTCCAGGAGACCTTGAGGAGGTTCCAGGGGGTCCCCTGCAGCTAAATGATGAATAGACCTTTAAGAGCAGCGGTGGAAAGTAACCAAGTGCGTTTATTCAAGAACTGTACTAGCTGTTTAACATTTATTTGTCCATGTTTGCTCCACCATGGGGATTCAGTCTGTTCGACCAGGGACACATTTGGGAGCATTTTCAGTCAAAGCTACACAGTATGTTGAGCTCTATTCTACTCACAGTAGACTCTGTACCACTACCACGGAATACCAAAACGCTCGCCCCAAAACACAGTCGCCCCGGAGGAAATCCGGCGGTATTCACCTGGTATTCCCTAAACGTAACCTCAGTAAACTATGCCGAAACCTAACCTTGTTCCTAAACTTAACCTCAGTAAAATTATGGCTAACCCTAAATTTATTTCTAACCTTAACCTCAGTAAAACAAATACAAGAATACAAGAACCGCTGGTCCGCGGAAAAAAGTCGGGGGCGAGCGTGTTTTGGGGCGAGCCATCGGGTTACCCTACCACGCAATTGATCTGCATTGTAAAGTGGTTCCCAACATTTTGTGGATCAGGGCCCACTTGAAAATCTTTAAAGCGTTTGCGGCCCACCGACAGCATGATACTGACATGATACTCGAGTTTGCTGACCATGAAACTGACATGATACTGATGATGAAACTGAAAATGATCAATCAATCGTGTTCCACCTTGGATCAATGGAACTGATGCAGTATTATTATTATACTTTAAGTTCTTATTTATTAGGTATCACTTTTTAATATGAATGTTATATTACCAGTTAAATCTTAGTGCCAATTATTTTAAAAGCTATTTAAATAAAGACAAAAAGTGACAATGAGCTGGTGATTATTAAGTTGATATGTCATGATATAACAGACGTGTCTAGACATACATGAGACATTGCTGTAGGAAGGTGTGACTGTTTGCATGATGCAAACAAACCAAAATGCCAGTTGCTCCCATCTCCTGAGATCATTAGGCTTTATCACATTATCAATGCTGCTTGATGGTTGCACACACAATATTGTTGCATCTCCCCCAATCTGTCATTTAAACAATGTGGTAGGTTCAAGCACATCTAGCACTTAAAGGGATTGGGAGAAGACATCGATTGGGCAAATTTATGTGTTCACAACCTGAACATCCAGTAGCGCTGATCAAAGCACTGTGTCACGCAAAGATTGGCCAATCAAATACGGCTTGGCGTTGGTGACACCCCACAGTCGAATCAAATCCGGATGTTGCGTTCGCGACACCCACCATCCACCAACAAGGTCATTTTAATATAACGTTGCCGTTGGGCAGAAACCTCTTATCTCCATAATATGGGTAACCGGAGTCCTTTCTGTTTTCTGTTATTGTGGGGAAAGCTTTCGCTGAAAATAGCCAATCGACAAGCCCACAATGCGACGCAACACGTCAAAGTTTTGCATTTGAATGCTGAAAAGTAACAGTTTTGGACTTTTGGAGGTTTCCACGCGAGATGAGAAGTTAAACACACCCATGACTAATTCAGTTGAGCAATATAACCCCTTTGAGCCTATAGCGCCGTGCTTTGCGCTCAGATAACACACCGTTGCAATTGCGCCCTGCGATTTAGACCCTCTAAATAGGTTTAAGTGGTTAAGAAATGATGCTGTACATGACAGCTCTGTGGCTCTCCGTTCATCTGTCCAAACTATACGTACAGTAATGCACTGGGCTACAACCAAAGTTAGACTAATGTGTTCAATCCTTCATCATTTGAGTACCAGGCCCCAAGGCTCCGAATCCCACCGGAGTCGGTTCTCATGGGCTTCACTAAGTGCCAGTTGGCTCTCTCAACTCCGCAAACTGCCAAAGCTACAAATCGTTGCTGTCGGGGAGAAACCTTGTACTGATGTATGTCCATATTTAAGCTTCTTTCTTTTTTTGGGGGCGATTTAATAAACCTACTTCGTCGCACTTGATTGACACACGAAAGAAGCGAAAATAGCCAACAAGCTCCACGATACAAATATTTAATATGAAAAGTATTAACAAAAGCTTGTATCTAAATAACTTACTGTACATTGAATGAATCTCCCCATTTCCTGAAAAGTAACGGTTTTAGACATACAGTACACGGTTCCTGCGCAACAGCGACAAAATTGTATAAGCTTGTGCTTCTTACATGCGCGCGCACACAAAAAACGTACAGTACGCACGCACGCACACACACTGCTGGGGTGGGGTTCACACATCTCAAAGTCTCATGACTTTTGTAGCGTGTCATCCCCCCCCCCCCCTCTCTCTCTCTCTCTCTCTCTCTCTCTCGCTGTCTAATCAAAAGCAGCCCTGCCTCAAAGATAATCCCCATCAAATGACTGAGCTGGATTGGATAGGACCACAATCAAGTTGCAGTAGACCCTGCTTTGCTGGGTTGGGTTTCCAATTGTCGGGTTTACACGCTCACACACACGTGCACGCACGCACGCACGCACGGGCACACGCCAGTGGCGCCGGCGCCTGTTTAATTAAAAGACACTGTCCCCCCCCACTATTCAGTCCAGTAAAAAAAACATAATAATTGAAAAGAAAAAAAAACTGAAAATCAGTCCAGTCCCCCCACCGTGGGGAGACTTTGTAACGAAGTAACCGAATTAACCGAAATAAAGTAAAAAAAATAAATAATATATAATAAACAAAACCACCCGGAAAAAAACGTGCATGCGTCCCCCGATGTAATTTTCCATTCCAGCGAAAATGTTCGCGTGCGCACACGGACCGATGTGTCCCCCCATGTCATTTTCCATTCCAGCGCCCCTGGCACACACACACACACACTTGTATTACTATAGTTGTGAGGACTACAACATTTTAGGATGGTGATATATTTTTTGTCATATTTGTCTCCGCCAGGCCGAAGGCGTGGCCGAGACTAAGTTTTGCCCCCTCTCCGTCCGTCCATCCGCCCGTCTGTGAACAGCTGATCTCCGGCACCGTTGGCCCGATCGATGTGAAAACTGTGCACACACACTCCCTGGAGGCAAGAGCAGAATCTTTTTTTCACATCGGCCTGTAATACCGTCACCAGGAGGCTGATTTGGCAAAAAAAAAGGGTTATTACACCTACAGATTTTGTCCAGACATCACACAATCGGTAGACATTATCTCTATAGTACGTGTCCGTACAAAAAAAAAAAGCTATCAAAACATGCGATCTAGCGCAAGGCCTATTGGCGCGCGTTTTCAGCTGTGGCGGACCCAGGATGGAGTTATGACATTTTTCTACAGTACCATTCATCCTAGGATATGATAACATCATAGAAAAGGTAAGAAAACCGTGGTCCAAAATCCCCTTTAACCATAAACCTGAAGACGAAAACAGCCAGCAAGTTGCATTGCGACACGTTGTGAGCTTCTAGATCGTCTATTTTCGGTGTGCAACACTGGCGCACAACACCAGGCATAACTCCAACTCTAACGGCTAAACCTAACCTTTAAATGCTTAATCCTATTCCTCACCCCAACCTGAATGTTTCGTGAGGACCAGGAACATTTTCCTCAAATTCTACTATACGTGTGGGGACATGGGGCCCTCACAAGTATAGGAATTCTCACGCACTCTCTCTCTCTCTCTCTCTCTCTCTCTGTGCAAGGCATACAGTATCCTATCCACACACGTGTGTGTGTGTGTGTGTGTGTGTGTGTGTGTGTGTGTGTGTGTGTGTGTGTGTGTGTGCTCACGTGCGTGCGTGCGTGCGGCTGCCTCATAGCTTGGCCCTCTAAGCACCCCCAGAAGGCTTCCAAGGGGAGAGAGAGAGGGAGAGATTGCCATGCTTGAACTAATCTCACAACCCAGAACCAAATCTTTGTGCTGCGGTGGTGAGCTACTGGGCTTTCTGTGGAGAGGGATTCCGTGGCTCTCTCCACCTTAACAGCCAGAGTCACCCAAGCATGAACCCTCTCCTCCAATGGGAGGTCGGCACGCGAGGGGGGCTGACGCTGTTTTCTCTCCCGTCCGTCCGTCCGTCCGTCTGTCTGTCTTTGTCACGGCTCAGAGTGCACCTGTCCACATTATAAAAATACTCTGTTACAAGTAAAAGGCCTGTGTTCAAAATGTTACTTGAGTAAAAGTACCAAAGTATTGGAATCAAAATATACTTCAAGTACTTACAGTACCAAAAGTAAAAGTACTAAAATGTTTGAAATTTGTAGATCGGCTATTTTCAAATAGCCTATGTATGAAATGGGGCTAAAGTGGTTAATAACGATTTTTAAAGTTAGGCTTAGTTAAAGGTTCAGGTTGCGGTTATACAGTAGATTTAGGATTAGACATTTTAGAGGTTAGGTTTAGGGGCTTTGGGTTGGACTTATGCCTGATAGTCAGGTGTGGAGCACCGGAAACAGCTGAAATGTCCCCACAACTATAGTAATACAAACGTGCGTGTGCGTGTGTGTGTGTGTGTGTGTGTGTGTGTGTGTGTGTGTGTGTGTGTGTGTGTGTGTGTGTGTGTGTGTGTGTGTGTAGTGGTTTTCACTCTCATCTCTTGGTCAAAGACATGCTTGTGTAGCTGCCAGACTCAAAGCCTTAAAGGTAACTGACACTCTTTCTGTACAATATTCTGTTCAGAAAAGAGTGCATTTCACAGTTATGCCACAGTGACAGTACAGTACAGTACAGAGTACATACTGGGAAAAGTATGTACACATTCTGACAATGCACACACAAGTATCTGTAATCTGGGATTATAGTGCACAGCTGGCGTAGCGGTCCGGGCGCCTAGGCTGCTAATGCCAGCCTGACAGCGTGTCACGGGTTCGAATCCCGATCCCGATGACCTTTGCTGCGTGTCACTCCCCATCTCTCTCCCCATTTCCTGTCAGTCTACTGTATACTGTCAATAAAAGCAGAAAAAGCCCCCAAGAAAGGATGGGATTATAGGACCTTGAGGGGGAAAATGTCACTTTAGCAGGAGTTTTGCCCACTCAGCCATTGCAACATTAAACAAACTGCCTTGATGATATTGTCTCTGTCGGGTGGAAACCTCATATGTCCAAAACGGTTCCTTTTCATGAGTCAAATAGAAAAATAGCAAAGGTAGCAGATCTACAAGCTCAAAACACTTGAGCTTCGCGCGTCGCGCAGCGTTTCTAGCTGCAGATCTGCTACTTTTGATGATTTTGTGTGACGCTGTAGTATGAACAAGTACGGCATTAATTTACAACAAAACACAAAAAGTTAGAATACGGAGATAAGAGGTTTCTGCCCGACAGCGACAATATGTTGTTGGTTGTTATAGGGAGTACAGCTGCACTTGAAATGATTCAGCCCCCACTGCACATTCTGGAAGTCCTTGGAAGATACTAGAGCGGTCGTCACAGTCTCCTGACTTGAACCCCATAGAAAATCTCTGGTGGGATTCGAAGAAGGTGGCGGCAAACATATAATCCTAATAATGTTAGTGAACTTGGAGGCCATCGCACATTGAATGGGATAAGAGACTCTTCAGGAACACTGCCAGAGAAGCTGGTTTCTCTGGCTATATACAACACGTTCGCAGTAGGTCATAGCAGCAAGAGGGTGCTCTACGAAAGTACTAAAGACACTTGTCATGAAGGGGCCTACAGTAGTCATTAACCCAAGACCGGGAACGCGTCTGTGTCATTTTAAGATATTCAAAAATAGCAGATATACAAGCTCATAGCGCGGCACTCGGTGCCGCGCTATGAGCGTGTAGATCTGCTATTTTTGGGGGATCCGTGGCCACATACAAATAATTTTGGGTGGTTCTTGACATGGAAAAGTTGGAGCACCACTGATACTGTAGCAACATACTGTTAGGATTTATGGGGGGGTCAGTTTGGCCACTGACCCCCATCTCAAAATATGCTTTTCCAGGGACCCCTCAGAAGCAAAGATTTGAGTTACAAATAAAAAAAACAAAATAGCAGATCTGCAAGCTCATACAGTAGTATATCTGTATATCTGCTATTTTTGAATGGACAAAGAAATATGAAAATGCCACATACTGTATGCGTTCCCGGATTGAATGGGTTAAAAGTGGCATTATGTGTTGAAATGTAGTTGTGTTTAAAGCCATTTAAAATGTCTGTGTTTGATTTGTTTGCTGCAGTTTGTGAATTTTCCCAATAAACATGATTTGCAGTGGTACAGTATAGCTGAATACCTGAGTATGGATGTATTTCTTAGATTCTGTGTGTATTGTCTACATGTACAGTATGATGTGTTGTGTAATTGCTACTGTTTGTGTTTGTGTGTTGAACAGGCTGTGAAAAAGCAAACATCCCTCTAGGACAATTTAGTCTAAGGATGCAGTACTTTAGATTTATATTTTAACCACTTAAAATTATGCGTTGGACAAATAGCAAAAATAGCAGATCTACAAGATCACAGCGCTTCTAGCGATCAGCTTTGTAATCGTGTATTATCGTCTCTGTCCAGTGTCCAAAACTGTTACTATACAAATTCAAATTCAACAGTAGCAGATCTACAAGCTCAAGCTTGCACAAGGAAAGAAGACCTTCCTGGGTTGTATTTTAAAAAGACCTGGAACGCATCTGTGTCACTTTTTCACTTTGGGCTATTCAAAAATAGCAGATATACAAGCTCGTAGCTACGAGCTTGTAGATCTGCTATTTTAGAAAAATCGTGAAAATGTGTGCAAATCTTTGAATATATATTGTTTAAAGCGAACATTTTTAACTCTATTCTTTGCTTCTGGGGGGTCCCTGGAACAAAACATTTTGAGATGGGGGTCGGCGGCCAAATACATATCATTTTGGGGGTCCTTGACATGAAAAGGTTTGAGCACCACTGATATAGAAACATACGTTTTTTTTGGGCGGTGAAACCGCCCCTATAAGTGAGATTTGGAAAAATGTACATTTTCCTGCGCTGTGATCTGGGCCCAGGAAATTAGTAGAATTATCCAGCGCTGTGATTGGCCAATCACAATCTATTCAGGACTGTGATTGGCCAGTGTCACATGACACATGTGCATAGCCCTATATAAGCAACCATAACTTGAAAAAAACCAAATATTGTTTTTTTTCAAGTTATGGTTTCGTCCATCATAAAGAGTGTTTCAATAAATGTATTTATCTTTTGTACATGATTGGTTGACTCCATTCAGTATTGTGATTAGCTAGCAAGACACCGCCCACTTCACACAGGGTGTGATTTTTGGAATACTGTTGGGATTTAGAAGACATTTGTAAGAATCGGCTTCAGGTCTTAATGGGTTCAGGTCAGTCCACAACAATGCAACTCCTTGCAACTGCCATTGGGGATAATGGTTGCAAGGAGTTCCATTGGTGTGGACTGGCCTTTAGAGAACAAATCTTTGTACGAGTTCTTTGTATCAAGAAAGTCCAAATAATAAAGATTTTTGGGCAGGATTTCCTCATTGGTCAGTAGGAATGCACTGAGGACACTAGCTGGAGCACTCATCCAATGTCTTTTTGACATTTATGCATGCACCTCAAGGTACTCTAGCACCTCAAAGGCAATACAAGCAAAATGTCAGACCTCTCAAAACCAAATGATCAGGTTACTACTAAACCTCACACCTAAGACTCACCTAACCGCTGCTCATTATGCTAGGGTGGGATGGCTCAGGGTAGAGGACAGAGTACAGCAACTTGGCAATGGGCCTGGTCTACAAGATACTCAAAGGATCAATGCCCGTGTACCTGTCAATACAACTACTACTTCAACAACGTGAAAGACACACACAGGCACAACACCAGAGGGAGCTCCACTGATCTTGTTTAACCCAGATTCGGCACAAACATGGGGTTACATTTGTTTTACTGTTATGCCACCAAAATGTATGGAATGCCCTGAATGTATGGAATGCCAATATACGGAATGCTCCTTAACCCTCTTCAAAATTGCAATAAAAGACCACCAATTTTTTGGTGTTATCCTTTTAGTATCATTGTATACAGTAATCGTACCACTGAACTAATTACAAACCGTTAATAAAGTATTCAATAAATCAATCAATGGGACTACTCTCATGGCAGACCACTGAACAGTATTTTTCGCCGTATTTGGTGCGGATCGGAGCAACAACGATGTTACGTTTGTGACGTCCACCGTCTGTCCAGCGTCGACACACTCTCTAGGCAATCTTAATAATATGTAATGTAAACATTTTGAAATTTGTTGAAATGAGTCGGCGTTTTCTGAGAATATTTCCATATAAAGACATGCCCTACACAGGGACGACTGGCTGAAGGTGGTCAACACTCAACACATTCACTTGGCTCTTGTCCAGAGTGATTTAGAGGCTTTAATGAGCAGGTAGGGGTAGAGTCCTAATCAAGGACGCACAGTTATTAATAGACACACATTAGCTGTGGAGGCTATTATGCCCGTGAGGCTTTTCGTTAATGTACATTCTATAGCTATTACTGAAGAACAACATCCCGTCCCGTTACACAATCAGGAAGCCCTAAGGACAATAATGGCCGCTGCGGTTCCTGGTGGAGAATTTGTGGAGGTTTGGGTTAAAACAAAAACAATACAAATAGTATCGTTTGAATGAATAGTGATGACATAATGGCATGGGTCTTCAACAAGGGGTCTGGGACCCCTAGGGCGTTGATTCTCAAAGTGGGGTCCGGGGACCCCCAGGGGTCCTTGAGGGAGTTCCCGGGGGTCCCCAGCAAAATGATGGATAGTTAGGAACCAAATGGACCCTTATGGGTCTGTAACTCTGAGAGTGTACGAATGGAACCAAATGGACCCTAGCGGGTCCATTTGGTTCCATTTGTACACTCTGAGTTACATTAACATTGATTTTACAATATAAATTGGGGTCCCAGAGATAGAAATGCCATTAAATGGGGGTCCGTAGCCTAATAATGCATGTCAAACTGGGGGTCCTTGAATTCAAAATGGTTGAGAATCACTGCTATAGCCGTAAAAATCTTCTCTTATGGGGGTCCCTGGCATATCTTTTCAAATGGGGGTCCGCGGGCTAGTAAGTGTCAATTTGGGGGTCCTTGACATGAAAAAGTTTGAGAACCACTGCCCCTAGGGTGCAGGGGCGGATTAACCCTTCGTAGTGCCCGGAGCTACGACCTGTTTCGGTGCCCCCCGGTGACAGCGGGGCGGTGGGGGGGGGGGGGGGGTAGTGCAGCGCGGGAAATAGATGCTTCACCGGCGCGTTTCACCGTTTTAGCGCTCCTTCAGCAGTCGTTGCTTCTAAATTTATAGCTGCTCTTGGTGATAAATGCATGTAAAACCCCCAAGGTTGGTGCCCTGTGCTGCAGCACCTAAAAGCCTTCCGTTAAGCCGGCGCTGCTATAGGGTGTCCTCAGAGCTTCTGCATGGGGGGCCGCAGAATATCTTTTTTTTTCTTTTTTTTACATTAACCACTTTAACACTATAGCATCCCTATTCTGGGGGTGAACATTCACCGAAAAATAGTCGATCTACGAACTCAAAAAGGCGTCCCACTGCAAGCTTGTAGATGTTTATACAAGTCCACATGAACACAAACAAAACACACATGATGATGGTGCTGTCCAACAAGTCTATGAAGCTATCTATGTAATCAAATGGAAAATGTTTAAGGGGTCTCTTGGCCTGAAAAATATTGAAGATCACCGACATAAGGAATGAAATACCCCTTTAAGGATAGTTTTGGTTCTTCTAAGGCAATTAATCTATACCACCTCCCAAGGGGGCAGCAGTTTTCATAGTAAAAATGGGAGATGTTACTGTAGCAGCTTTGTTCAGCGTTGCTGAACCTTTGGCCTGATCTGAACCACACACACGCACGCACGCGCGCACAGACTTTGCTCTGACTTTCTAATAATTCTAGCAGCTGTAGCCTGTGTGTATCAGTGGTATTATACAGAGTACATTTGCTCTGCAGTGGTTCTGCTCCTGGTGATCCTGTTACGGAACGGCAGTCTAGGATGAGTTTGTAGTTCAAGGGGGCCGGGTTAAAAAACCTCATATGTCCAAAAACTGTTATACTTTTCAGTATTCAAATTCAAAAATAGCAAAAAGTAGCAGATCCACAAGCTCATTTCGAGCTTGTGGATCTGCTACTATTGATACTTTTGTGTGATGCTGTAGTACGATCAAGTACGGCATTAATTAACGAAAAAAATAAACCCCAAAAAGTTAGAATATGGAGATAGGAGGTTTCTGCCCGGGAGCAAAGATACTGTATATTTGGCCATGGACCCCCATCTGAAAACATTTTGTTCAACACAAAAGGGACAACCATACAAGGTTTGTGTT
Source organism: Gymnoscopelus braueri (assembly GCF_963280865.1). Taxonomy (NCBI): domain Eukaryota; kingdom Metazoa; phylum Chordata; class Actinopteri; order Myctophiformes; family Myctophidae; genus Gymnoscopelus; species Gymnoscopelus braueri. Next base: position 15,716,442 of record NC_137605.1, read on the forward strand.
GTTAAAATGTTTCAAAAAGATTCCAAATGTTTCACTTTTGTTTTGTTTCGTCTTATTTTTTCCAAGATATTTTGAAAAAGACAGATCTTCAGTGTAGATCGGCTATATTTCCATTATCCGGTGTATATACTGTAGGGTTAAAGTGGTTAAACTGACATTTTTATCCTACAACATCACATCTCATTTTGCTGAGGGACCCCCGAGGAACCCCCTCAAGGGCCCCTGGGGGTCCCCCCGGATCCCACGTTGAGAACCACTGTGTTAAATAACCTGTTAATGACCTCCTTTGTCTTCTTGTTCTAGTCACGGTGGCTCATCTCGCTGAACAATGTTTCTGGGCTCACTCAGGAACATTGTCTGGGCGCTGTGGCATTGACCTTCCTCCTTGCTTATTACTGGACACTTGTAATGCTGGTAATGAGCTTTACAAGTGGCTCAGGAGGCAGAACGGACGTTCGGGGTAACCGGAGGGTCCCCGGTTCGATGCCCGTGGCTCCTCTTGGCTTAGTGTTGAAGTGTCCTTGAGCAAAACACGACTCTGTTCAATAGTTTCCCACTGCTCCAAGGATGGGATAAATGCAGAATAATGTGTAAATATTGTGATATATATACCCCATATACTAGCAGATACAAGCTCACGTGTTGCGTTGCAATGCGCTGTGAGCTTGTAGATCTGCTATTTATGGTGAAGAGATTTGGTGTAGAGCAGGGGTGGGTAACTTTGATGATGGAGAGGGCCACTACATTTTCCACACTCACTCCAGAGGGCCACATTGCATACACTGTCGGGCAGAAACCTCTTATGTCCGTATTTTAACTTTTTTCGTAAATTAATGTCGTACTTCGCCATTCTATGTCACACAAAAGTAGCAAAAATAGCCGATCTACAAGCTCAAAACGTGTCACAGCGCGACGCGTTTTGAGCTTGTAGATCTGCTATTTTTTTATTGGAATACTGAATTTGTTTTTGCTATTTTTGAATTGGAATCCTGAAAAGTAACATTTAATAAAATTTAATTTCAAATGCATTTAGTTATACTTATGTTAACTTTTACTAGTCATTTAAGCTACTAATATAGACTGAAGTAATTAAAGCGGGTCATGTTTGGAATTGTAACAGCTGAAATCAATAATATATCAGTATTGTGATATTAACCTGCGGGCCGCATTAAAGTAATACTAGGTAACTTTTTCAATAAAAGTTAAGTAAAATGTATCTTTTGTGAGTGGCAAATGTTTCACAACACCCACTCCATGAATTTCACCCCCGAAAGCCTTTTATTTATATATTTTCTATTGAACGGTGTCGGGGGGGACTTTCCCGCGAAAATGACGTCATCTGGCCGGAAAACGGAAGCGGAAATGCACCGGTTTCCTGTTTGGCCAGGAACTACCGCACCGGTTTCCTGTTTGGCCAGGAACTACCGCGCTAATAACAAAAGGGAAACTCACGCTGATTTTAAGAGATTGTATGATTTGAAGATCGAAAAACAACAGAAAAAGAAAACACAGCTCATGGTAACTAAAGCTCCACTGGCTAAGAGAAACGATCCACAGATCGTATAAAACAATTAAAAGAACGCTTTTTGAAACGCTTCCGTCTTCCGGTGAAAACTAATGGAATTCTGGGTAACAGAGGAATAAACGAACGGCCTGCAGTGACGTTAATGACCAGCAGAGGCTGCTAAAAAAATCGTTATTTGTGGACCTGCATTGTATAACTTTAAGTGAAGGTGGGGGCCGCATGTGGCCACCGGGCCGCCAGTTGCCCATCTAGGCTATGGTGTGGAAAAAAAAGTATAGAGAGTTTAGGTTAAGTATATTTGGTGCCTCAAGTAAAATTGAATATGAATACAGGCCTTTTACTTGTAACAGTGTGTTTCTATATTGTGGTATTGCTATTGCTTTTACTTCTTCCACCTCTGTACAGTATGATATGTGTCCCGTTTAGTGTTAGTGGGGGAAGGGAGGACACTGTATGACCTGCATGATTATTCAGCCCCCACGATACCTAAATCTATTTCACACATCTCTGAAAAGTGAGTAAAAGGACCTTCTGAGACAGGGATTAAATGTATTGAAGACCCCAACACACAGACACACACACACACACACACACACACACCTATCTAAATCTCTGCACACATCCGTGCGTGCGGCACACCGCACATACAGTGCAATTTATTTTGTCCCACGAGACTCAAGCATGGCTCACTTTCTACCTCTATCCCTCCCTTCCTCTCAGTGGTGGAAGAAGTACTCAGATATTTTTTTGGGTACTTACTTTTTAAAAGTAACAATACCACAATGTAGAAATACTCTGTTACAAGTAAAAGTCCTGTTTTCAAAGTTTTACTTGAGTAAAAGTACAAAATCTATTCCCCAGCGATGATGTCACTGGTATGCTTTTTTCTGAACTGTCCTCCAGAGCCCTCCTCTGAGACACAGACGAAATAGGATTTTTTTTTTTGCCATATTATAATGAGCATTAGAGAGGACTAGTTAGATGGGAGTGTGCTCAGGGGTAGAGTGGCCGATAGAGCAGCCGGATGGCAACCGCAAGGTTCCCAGTTCGATCCCAGGCTCCCCCACAGTTAGTGTCGAAGTGTCCTTGAGCAAGACACTGAACCCCTGATTGCTCCCGATGAGCAGGTTGATGCCTTGCATGGTTTCCACCGCCATCGGTGTATGAGTGTGTGTGTGAATGCACCCCATTCGGATGCTATCAATGCATTGAATGGAAGATGATCACATTTATCAGACCATTGAATGGGCTAAGTAGGCGACATACTGACCTACCCGCGATTTATCAGACCATTCATCTGGGTGTTATCAGGACCTACTGACCTACCGACGGAGACGACTTAAAAAGTTCAGTTTCGGCTTTGGTTTTGGACCATGACGGAGGCGCGCAGTCTCAAGCGAACTGGAGCCGCGTGAGGGACCACCGAGCAAGCTAAAGCGAGCGAGTTGCCGCCCCGAACGTTGCGACTCAGCGCCGTTCGAGTTACGTACTGATAGGCAGAGAATGGTAAATCACGTTGTGGGGACTGCTCTGCCTCCGAGTAGGTCAGTAGCTCCCGATTACGCCCAATGAATGGTCTGATAAATCGCGGGTAGGTCAGTATGTCGCCTACTCGTCGCCTACTCGCCTATTCAATGGTCTGATAAAACGTGATAATCTCCCATTCAATGCATTGATAGCATTCGAAGCCGGTGGTGAATGGGTGAATGTGATGCACAATCTATGTAAAGCGCTTTGGATAAAAAAGCGCTATTTAAATGCACCATTTACTGTACCATTTATATGAATATAGGTTGAAAAAGGTTGAAAGTCGTCCTTTAAAGTACAGTACTTGAAGAGTAAATGTACTTAGTTACTTCCCACCACTGTTCTCCCTCCCTCCCTCCCTCCCTATCAGGGTTGTAAAATACAGTAGCTCACCACGGCAGACAGAGACAAATGGGGAGTGCAGCTCCATGCTGCCGCGCAGCTCCAATGATTTATGCCGTCGCAATACATGTACACACCCCCACACACACACACACACACACGCACACACACAGGGAGACTCGGATATATACATGTATGCATGCATGCACTTACTGTATGCATGGACGGATTAGATGGCACGCATAAAAATGTGTGCAGGCATGGAGGCGCGATAAGGACGATATACCCGTTTAGATTCATGACAGCACCTGTCTAGCCCTGTCTGCCGTCATTGAATGCTAAATGCCACATGCCAGCGCTGTGTGTGCGTGTGTGTGTGTGTGTGTGTGTGTGTGTGTGTGTGTGTGTGTGTGTGTGTGTGTGTGTGTGTGTGTGTGTGTGTGTGTGCGCGTGTGTGTTTTAAAGGACATGTGCATCAGTGGGGAAGTGGCAACAGGTGTTGACATCGTTTGTCCCTACTGTCTACCCTCATGTCCTCACTGTCGGTCGGAAACCTCGTACGTCCAAAAACCTTTCACAACAACGGAGCGAACATTTTCATAAATGACGACGCATTGTGAGCTTGTAATTAGCCTATTTTCACTGCTTTAACTCAACACGTTATGACGAAGTAGGGCGCTAAATGACGAAAAAAATACAATGCATTTTGGAGATACGAGGTTTCTGCCCAACAGCGCACGGTTGTGACCGTTAAAGAGGGACACGGCGGTCCCCCTGCCCCCTATTATTTTACCTGAATAATGTGTCAGACTACAAAAAGGTTGTCATGCCGCTATACAACTCGCTGCCCCCCTGTTTCTGCCGCAGTATGAAGACTCTCCCCCTTCTCCTCACCCCCAGCACAGGAAAAATAATGCTTTGAAATGGTTCTTTAACCCATTAAGACCTGTGGCCTGTTCTACAAAATGTCTTCTAAATCAGTTTTCTGAAAAACCTACGTTTCTATATCAGTGGTTCTCAAACTTTTTCATGTCAAGGACCGCCAAAATTATGTGTATTTGGCCGCAAATTCACATCTCAAAATATTTTTGTTAAAAGATTTGAGTTACAAATGTTTCCTTTAAAACATATATACATTCAAAGATTTGCACAAATTTGCACAAGCTCATTTCACTTTCACTTCGTACTGCACTATGAGCTTGTAGATCTGCTGTTTTTTTTTAATCGTCGAAATTTGTGCAAATCTTTCAATTACAGCAAGACACATTTGTACGCAAATCTTTGCTTCTGGAGGTCCCTAGGGAACAAAATATTCCGTGGCCAAATACATATTTTGGGGGTCCTTGACATGAAAAAGTTTGAGAACCACTGATATTATAGCAACATAGGATGTTAGGATTTAGAAGACATTTGTTAGAACGGGCCTCAGGCCTTAATGGGTTAATGGGCTCCACGAAGAGACATCACCTACTAAAGAACCATTGTATTTAGTGAATGGTTCTTCGTCTTCCTCATATGGTTCTAGAGAGGAGAGGGGGGGGGGGGGGGGCAAAGTTCTTTGAAGAACCAGAATTGGTTCTTTTAACTACATTTAACCACTTAAACCCAGGTGTCCCTATTTTGCAGAAAATAGCTGATCTACAAGCGTGGCGTAGAGGGAAAAAGGAGTGGATCAAGTATAGCTGGCTTAAACTTGAGGTTCCACCTGTTCAGTCCGAACTGGGGAAATCTGCTTTCTGCTTTGATGCTCCCATTTCATGGAACACTCTACAACTCACGCTAAAAATGTATGCCCCAATATCCTATGGATAATTCAATCACTTGCTCTTAAATCTCCCTACCTCACCATGTCATTGTTTTTAACTTACAAATGTTCCGTTATGGTTTTATTTTGGTTGTTTCTGTGTTTATCTGTATGTGCCTTAATTGTTGATTTTTGTGTATGTAATCTCGGCAGCATTGCAAATGAGGGTAAACCTCAATGCTCTTTTCGAGAATAAATAAAGGTTTCAATCAATCAATCAATCAAGTATAGACCCTTGGGAGACACCGTTAGATGAAGCAGATCTACAAGCTCACAACGTGTCGCAGCGTGATGAACGACAACTTTCACTTTCACTTGTAGTTGAGTAATATTTGACCAGGAATATCTCTTTTACGTCGGGTGGAAACCGACCAAAACTGTTACTTTTCAGGGTTCAAATTCAAAAATAGCAAAAGTAGCAGATCGACAAGCTCAAAACGCGTCGCTTAGTGCCACATTTCGAGCTTGCCGATCTGCTACTTTAGATACTTTTGTGTGATGCTGTAGTATGATCAAGTAGGGTGTTCGGTGCTATGTTCTACCATTATACGCTAAATATACACGTAGTATGCCCTATCCGAAAATTTGAAAAAAAAACATACACCGTCTGCTAACCATCCGAGGTAGCGTATCTGAAACGCAGGAGGAGGGGCTGGGGGTAGCAAGAATGTGCACTTCGATAGCCTTTTTCAGGTGATAACATAGCATCCGAGGTGAAGGCTTGTGTGTGGCTATTGAGGTGATAATGTCTTCACCGATAGAGACACCACTGTCCCAGACAGAATCTCAGCCGGGTGATTAACATTAGAAACAGTAAAAAAAATCTTTAAAGCATGTTGCAATTGTACCCAGTCGTATGTGTGTGTGCGTGTGCGTGTGCGTGTGTGTGTGTGTGTGTGTGTGTGTCCTGGGCATGACGTCAAACTGCCCCGTTGTAACTACCATCGCCATTTCTGCGGACTATGTAGCTTGCATACAAGAAGGCACTTTTCACCGGTGGACTCTACCAACAGCCGACGCTACCTGACGGCCCCTCCCTTCCCGTGAACAGCTACCGGGAAGAGAGGCAATAGACCCGGCAGGCCTTCCAGCGGTATGTCCGTCCGCTGTCGGAAATAGCAACGGGTGGACCTCCAGGCCCATGAGAACGACTGCAGAGAGACGCTTTAACACCAAGCAGCAGTGCAAGACCAAGCAGTTTGTTTCCTCTGGTGATCCGGCCAAGGACATTATACCCACGGACTGGTTGTTGGAGGGTTTCGAACAACTTGGGATGCCCAAAGACGAGGCAGAAAGGCTGGCAAAGTATTCTGCCGTCTGCTGCCATATGCTGCTACTTGGAGTGCTGAGTGACATGCGTGTTGTATCATGAGGACATATACATGAGTGTGTGAATGTAACCTTTACTGCACCTAAAATATTTGTGTCCCTGTTTGCATTTCCCTGTGTGTGGACATAAATACATTTTTAAACTGTGTTAGAGAGCGGTTATTTCATTCGGTGACCGTGCATGTGCGGGCACTGTGCGTGTGGGAGGGAATAATGATGTTTTACCGTCTGAAAAAAACTGAGACTACACCACTGCTTACGTGACCATTTTAGCCTGTGGTTTGTTGACTATAGGCTTCATGCCATTTACTCTGATCTCACACACTGTAAGTATCTCTGCATTAAGAGCTGCTGAATGTCTACATTGTAAATGGACATAATGCAGGAGTAGGTCAAACTCTCTGTGCGAGCCACACTACAGTGTGTTCACTGATCATTTGCAAGCATAAATGCCAACCGGGCAAACTAAGCGGATATTTAGGAGTAACTAATGAGCACCATTGCAAGCCAGGGTTGTGCGTGTGTGTGTGTGTGTGTGTGTGTGTGTGTGTGTGTGTGTGTGTGTGTGTGTGTGTGTGTGTGTGTGTGTCTGTGTACAACATTGAGAACAACTGGCCTGTGTGCATGCTTTTGCTTTGGCACATTGCAAGGCCAGTTTATTTTTGTAGCACATTTCAACAACAAGGCAATGTGCTGTTTACACAAAACATCAAGCAAAGGAAACACAATTATATAAAATTACATTATAGGATACAATAAAATCAAAAGTACATTATAGGACCCAATAAAATCAAAAGAAGTACAAAATAACAAATAACATTACAGTGCAGAGGAAAAAGACCAAAGAAATAGATTTAAGATTGGCAGCAGACCTGCAGTTTTTTCGGGGAGCTTGTTCCAGATGTGGTGCTTAAAAACTAACTGATTGTGTGTTGAATGCTGTAACTTTTTCCAGGATTCAAATTCAAAAGCATCAAAAGTAGCAGATCTGCAAGCGAAGCGACGCGTTTCAAGCTTGCTGATCTCCTACTTTTGATGCTTTTGTGTGACGCTGTAGTATGATCAAGTAGGTATGTTATGTGTCAATTGTGTGTTGAATGCGGGGGGCGTGCGTGGTGTCTAAAGCATGGTGTGCATGCTCATGCAGTAACATGCAGTAACATGCAGAAACATGCAGTAACATGCAGTATCATGCAGTATCATGCAGTATCATGCAGTATCATGCAGTATCATGCAGTAACATGCAGTAACATGCAGAAACATGCAGTAACATGCAGTAACATGCAGAAACATGCAGAAACATGCAGTAACATGCAGTAACATGCAGTAACATGCAGTAACATGCAGTAACATGCAGTATCATGCAGTAACATGCAGTAACATGCAGTAACATGCTGTATCATGCTGTATCATGCAGTATCATGCAGTATCATGCAGTATCATGCAGTAACATGCAGAAACATGCAGAAACATGCAGTATCATGCAGTATCATGCAGTAACATGCAGTATCATGAAGTAACATGCAGTATCATGCAGTAACATGCAGTAACATGCAGTATCATGCAGTAACATGCAGTAACATGCAGTAACATGCAGTATCATGCAGTAACATGCAGTATCATGCAGTATCATGCAGTATCATGCAGTAACATGCAGTAACATGCAGTAACATGCAGTATCATGCAGTATCATGCAGTAACATGCACTAACATGCACTAACATGCACTAACATGCAGTATCATGCAGTATCATGCAGAAACATGCAGAAACATGCAGAAACATGCAGAAACATGCAGTAACATGCAGAAACATGCAGTAACATGCAGTATCATGCAGTATCATGCAGTATCATGCAGTAACATGCAGTATTGCAGTAACATGCAGTATCATGCAGTAACATGCAGTAACATGCAGTATCATGCAGTATCATGCAGTAACATGCAGTAACATGCAGTAACATGCAGTATCATGCAGTATCATGCAGTAACATGCAGTAACATGCAGTATCATGCAGTAACATGCAGTAACATGCAGTATCATGCAGTAACATGCAGTAACATGCAGTATCATGCAGTATCATGCAGTATTGCAGTAACATGCAGTAACATGCAGTATTGCAGTAACATGCAGTATCATGCAGTATCATGCAGTATTGCAGTAACATGCAGTATCATGCAGTAACATGCAGTAACATGCAGTAACATGCAGTAGCGTGGTGTGCGTGCTCATGCAGTAGCATGGTGCATGGCTGTGGGCTGCAGGTGACTCTACTGCAACAGAGGACACACATGCTGCACCAGCAGGATGTCTGTGTGTGTGTGTGTGTGTGTGTGTGTGTGTGTGTGTGTGTGTGTGTGTGTGTGTGTGTGTGTGTGTGTGTGTGTGTGTGTGTGTGTGTGTGTGTGTGTGTGTGTAGGTCATTGAATGGTACATGTTCTCTCTGCACACAGGCAAGCCCATTTTTCATATTTATCCACAGTGTGAGAGGAAGGGAGGTGGGGGTTGGTTGGTTGGGTGGGGGGCTGTGTGTGTGTGTGGGGGGGGGGGGGGGGGTTAGAGGACGGAAGGCTGACATGGAACGAAAGAGGGGGACCAGAAGAGGATAAGGCCACTGGAGTTTGAGAGAGAAAGAGATGGAAAGAGCTTGAGTCACAGTGGGGAGGTGTCAAGAAGGAGGTGGTGGAGATTGAGGGGTGGATCAGGGGGTTGTAGGACGGAGGGATAAAGAGACACAGTGAGAGAGAGAGAGAGAGAGAGAGAGAGAGAGCAGAGAGCAGAGAGAGAGAGAGAGAGAGCAGAGCTGTGGTTCATCCTTTGCTGGAGGAGACTGCTGGTGGATGGATAGGATGGACGGACAGAGCAAAGAAAAGGGATAAACGAGGAGTAAGAGGGAGACAATGGAGGTGGAGAATGTATTCATCAGTGAATCGATGAACCACTTAAGTGTTATTTTATATAGGGAAAACTTGTTGCACAACAGTGTTGTGCAATAATAGTGAAAATGTATCGCAAATGTTGCGATGTAAAGGCCGTTTCAGACAGGGAGCGAGTGACTGCATAATTGCCAATACCGAAATATATATATATATATATATTGTTTTTAACCCATTGAGACCTGAAGCCGATTCTACATGTCTCCTAAATCCCAACAGTTTTCTGAAAAACGTATGTTTCTATATCAGTGGTGCTCAATCTTTTTCATGTCAAGGACCCCCAAAATTATATGTATTTGGCCGCAGACCCCCATCAAAATATTTTGTTCCAGGGACCCCCCAGAAGCAAAGATTTGAGTTAAAAATGTTGCTTTAAAAATATATATATTCAAAGATTTGCACACATTTTCACGAATTTTCAAAAATAGCAGATCTACAAGCTCGTAGCGCGGCACTCGGTGCCGCGCTATGAGCTTGTATATCTGCTATTTTTGAATAGCCCAAAGTGTAAAATAATGCTTTTTAGCTCAAATCTAAAAATGACACAGTTCCAGGTCTTAAGATGGAGAGAGAAAGAGTGAGAGAGATAAAATAAAGAGTTGTGGTCATATAGTGGGGGGGGGGGGGAATGAGAGAGAGACAATAAGACAGAGTGGTACGGCAGGTAGAGGGGAGGGTGGAAAACGTTTTGTCCTGTAGGGCCAGGCAGGTGGGGACCAACCCGTTTGTCTCTGTCCGTGTGCGTTTGTCCCCTGATGTCTTTGTGTAATAGGCTTGTGAGGCCAGTGAGGCCCCATGACCACGGCCCAGTACACATGACCTGAACTGCAAACACACACAACAGCTCCGCAAAGCGCAAACATCAGCATACCTGCCAACATTTAGGCTGCTGGGGGGAAAAAGAGGGAGTTTTTTTCTGGGGGTGTGGGCAAATGGCCTATACTCTCAATATACCCGTATAAACGTATAGAATACAAATGAATAGAATAAATACAAAGCTAAAATTACTCTCAATAAGTCTTAAATTCATAGCTCACAATAAAAAATAAAGTCATGGAAAATATTGAATGCACTGTAGAAAATAGTCATCAAAAGTTGGCTTAAATTGGCTCATGAAAACAAATCAAGTGCGAACATTAGGAGTGATCTGAGTGTGTAGCCTGTGTGTGTGTGTGTGTGGGGGGGGGGGGGGGGTGAGCATATATATTTGTGTGTGTGTGTGAGACAGAGCGTATATATATTTGTGTGTGTATGAGAGAGAGCGTATATATTGTGTGTGTGTGAGAGAGCGTAGTATATATTTGTGTGTGTGTGTGTGTGTGTGTGTGTGTGTGTGTGTGTGTGTGTGTGTGTGTGTGTGTGTGTGTGTGTGTGTGTGTGTGTGTGTGTGTGTGAGAGAGAGAGCATAAGTGTGTGTGTGTGTGTGTGTGTGTGTGTGTGTGTGTGTGTGTGTGTGTGTGTGTGTGTGTGTGTGTGTGTGTGTGTGTTCTAGATCTGCAATTTTTTGGCGAATGTTCCCCCCAGAATAGGGATGCCATTAGGCTCAAGTAAGGTCTTGCCAAGCGGACTGAAAATTACAAGTGTTAGTTCTTCTTGGAAATTGCTTCAAGCATTTTCACTTTTCAGCTGCAAAGTGAGCATAGAGGATTTGAGCTAGCGCCAACAACAAGTGACACATGTAAGGCAGGGTGGTGAAATGAAATCGGCATGGCATGAAATCGGGAAATTAACGGGAGAAATTACCAATCAGGGGTATGGCGGGAGTATAAGGCTTAAAAAGCCTCAGAGAGTATCGAGAATCGAGTGTGTTGGCAAGGAATTAAAATGTGTTGTCAAAATATAGGATTCCACATCCAGCCCCGTTTTCAGCCTGCGCTCATCATGACCGTCTGAGCAGCCATCATCTGGGTGAAGCTGAAAATGAATTTCCCCCACGGTATCAATAAAGGTTTCAATGGGAAAGATATACTGTTTTTACATTACCTGGCGTCCTTAGCATTGATAGGTCGTTGGTGCAACAACCGTTGTACGGTTGCTTGCTAAAACAATTAAAACATTTTTTTTTTCAAATTCAACTGCTAGCGCAAACCGAGAGCTTGTCCCAGCTTATCATGGATTGAAAAGTATGTGCCTGTTTCAAATATCTATTAAAGTAATACAATGCAGGTCCACAAATAACGATTTTTAGCAGCCTCTGCTGGTCATTACCGTCACTGCAGGCCGTTCGTTTATTCCTCCGTTACCCAGAATTCCATTTGTTTTCACCGGAAGCGTTTAAAAAAGCGTTCTTTTAATTGTTTTATACTATCTGTGGATCGTTTCTCTTAGCCAGTGGAGCTTTAGTTACCGTGAGCTGTGTTTTCTTTTTCCGTTGTTTTTCGATCTTCAAATCCTACAATCTCTTAAAAACAGCGTGAGATTCCTTTTTGTTATTAGCGCGGTAGTTCCTGGCCAAACAGGAAACCGGTGCGGTAGTTCCTGGCCAAACAGGAAACCGGTGCATTTCCGCTTCCGTTTTCCGGCCGGATGACGTCATTTTCGCGGGAAAGGCTCACCTTTTCAATAGAAATTATAATAGAAAAGGCTTTCGGGGGTGAAATGGGTGTTGTGAAACATTTGCCACTCACAAAAGATATACAATTTAACTTTAGTTTTGTTGAAAAAGTTACCTAGTATTACTTTAAGTCTTTAAAACATGTAAAAGGCAGTGGTGGACAAAAATACTAAAGTAAATACTCAAGCATTAAAAAGTACAAATTACAAAGTACATTTTCAGAAATTGTGAACATAGCAGATCTACACTTTGAAATAGTGGCTTACGTGGTTAATTCATAATATATTTGTGTACGTTTCGGTCCCAAGAGTGCCTTCCTAGAAATGTAGGAACTTGGCACTCTACATTTCAAATATTTCTATTTGAAATGTAGTGGAGTGAAAGTCATAGCTTGCAAAAAGCAAAAACAGAGATGTTGCCGCATGGAAAACGTCTCAAAAGTCTCAGTCTCAAAGCTACCAGCAATAGACTGCAAAAAAGCTTCTTTCCACGTACAATCAGGTACATGAATGATCTGACAAGAACCAGAACGAACCAAGGCAAAGTTCCCCCCCCCCCCCGCCCAACCATCCATCACTACTATGCCTGAACTGCACCTACTGTACATATAATCTGCTGTATACAGAATATACTGTGAAGTCGTTTACACAAAGTTAGGTGGCAGCTACTGAAGAAAAAATGCTGGTGGTGTATACAACATACCAAGGTTTTTCTTTATTTTTATGCACATGTACATTTGATTTGATGATGCTCTTTTTATTCTCTTTTTGCACTCTTTCTTTAAATCTTTTTACGTTTTCTATCATTATTCTAATGTTATTACCTATGCTGCTGCATTGTCTGAAGGAAGCCGAACCAAAATAAGTTTTACTCTTATGTACCTGTCCTGTACACACGATGTAACAATAAAGTACAACCTTGAGTACTCAATGTACTTAGTTACTGTCCACCCCTTGTAAAAGGTCATCTCTACCGTAGACTACCTGAGACTATGTTTTCGTCCGTCCGTCCGTCCGTCCGTCCGTCCGTCCGTCCGTCCGTCCGTCCATCCGTAAACAGCTAATCTCCGGCACCGTTGGACTGATCGGCGTGAAACTTTCCACGCATACTCCCTGGAAGCCCAGGAAGAACCTCTACCCCAAAATATTCACATAGGCCTACTATAGCGTTGCGACGCGTTGTGAGCTTGTAGATCTGCTGTTTTTCAAATGTGAATGAAAACTCACGTTTGACTCAGATCATATATCGCACAAAAACTTTTTTTTCTTTTTTTTTTTACGCGAGTCTAGGAAGTCACACACACACGACTGCTCTCAGTGACAGCAGCAATATAATACAAAGACATTTTCCATTGCTTTCCTCTGTTTTTTGGACGACTGAGTGATCCTGTGGTGAAAAAATGAATTAAAAAAACACTGTTCCAGCAGTGTATACAGCAGATGGGGTCTAAGCAGTTCACACAGCGAAGCTGCAGAGAGCATAAAACACTTTCATCCTCGCCGAACTTTCTTCAGTTGGGGGAGGCTCTGCCCAAGCCGGGAAAAAAAGTTTGTCATGCTGCACCTTTACACTTACTGTACTACTGCTCTGCAGGCTACGCTCAGAACTGGAGTTTCGATGCAAAGAAACGAGAACTGATCTTCCCAATTAGAATTCTGTTGGCCAGCTGTGAGGTTTAGAATTGATTTTAACATTGTATTGATTTCTTTTAACTTATTAAGACCGGGAACGCATCTGTGTCATTTTAGATTTCTTTGGCTATTAAAAAATAGCAGATATACAAGCTCATAGCGCGGCACTTGTAGATCAGCTATTTTCGCAAATCGTGATCTTTTTTGCAAATCTTTGAATATATATATATTTTTAGAGCGAACATTTTTTACTCAAATCTTTGCTTCGGGGGGGGGGGCGGGGGGCCCTGGAAGAACATATTTTGAGATGGGGGTCCACGGCCAAATACATATAATCTTGGGGGTCCTTGACATGAAAAAAAGCATTTAGAAGACATTTGTAGAATCCCCAGAAGCAAGGCTTTCATAGCACGGCACTTGGTGCCGCGCTATGAAAGCTCATGGCGCGGAACTTGGTGCCGCGCTATGAGCTTGTAGATCTGCTATTTTTGAATAGCCCAAAATATCTAAAAATGACACGGATGCGTTCCCGGGCTGAAAGGGTTAAGGCATGTATGGGTCTGGCCCCTAAAGCTACATCATGAATCTTTCAACCCCATGAGCCAGTGGGCAAGATGCTCAGATGAAGTTTTGCTGAGTGCTCTCAGTCCATCTTGAAGACTGGAGGCGTTGGTGCCTTTGACGTTAGGGCCTGAAGACTTGGAATGACCTTCCCAGGGAGGTGAAGTGAGCTAAATCACTGTCAACTATATTAAAAGGAGTAGTTCACCCAAAAAAGGAATTTTCTATCAATTACACACCCCATGAAGCCTTGAATTCATGGAGATTCATGGAGAGTAGTTTTGGTCGCATTTCTAAGCCAATAATTTGAAGACTGGCAAAGTTGCAAGATAGCCAAGGGTCCTTTGGCTTTCTTATATTGGTTGAGGTTTACACAGCCATAACTCCAGTTCCCAGCATGCTACAGGCACGAAACGTGGTGGGTGGTTTTATCATATGACTTTAACGTTAACACAATTGAACTAATAGCTCCCTGTTTGTCAGGCCACTGCACTATTTTATTTGATACAGTCTTACCCCCCCCAACCACATCTTCCTACTCGCTCGCCGCTCGCACCATATTACGTTATTGACTGCCAATAAATTCTCAGAGGCCCTCATAGCTGCTCAAAACACCTGCATTATTGAGAACTCTCCCCCCTGTATCAGCAATGACCTCCCTATTAAACTCCACCTGTGATACCATCATCTCTCTCTACGTCGTCCTCAGACGAGCCCTCCATTGGAGTCTCCAGTCATCTCGGTTCTCCATACATCTGGCCAGCTCCTTTGTGCTTTCTGCACCAGCATCTTTCCTTAGTACATCCACGTAGGTAGGTGTGGGACGTCCTCTTGATCGATGCCCGTGTGTTGCAGTGGCGTCAGTTCAGTAAAAGCAATTTTTCGGCCGCACGAATTTGTCTGCTGCTGGAAAAAAAATTGGGGGCCCCTTTTTTGGGGGGCCCTTTTTCGGCCGCACGGCTTGTCTGCTGTGGGGGTTGCTGTGTCAGTCTTTTTACCAAAAAATGCATGCAGAGAGGTCTGCTTCCTTTTCATTTTAACTCACTGTTCACAAGTAAATAAAACAGCCTGTCTGCTATTGAAAAAACGCGCCTCTGCTGCTTGCTAATTAACAATAATGCATTGCACCTGTGTTGAACCTGGGATTCCCAGGCTGGGCCTGGGAATATACCATTTGACAAGATAGGGGAGAATAGGGGAGATACAAGCAGTTGTGAAGAATGAAATACCCTGTGAAAGCAATCATTTTGCATTGGTAGTTATTTTACTGAAATTTAATAACAGAATAATCAACGCAGATAGACAGAGACATTCATGGATTAATTTTTTATTACAAAAAAAAAATAATAATATATATATATATATATATATATATATATATATATATATATATATATATATATTTTTTTTTTTTCCTGGAGCCATGGTATGGCAGCTGCCATACCCTGCCATACCCAATTGACGCCTCTGGTGTGTTGGTTCCCACAGTACGTTGCGTTGCGTTGTTAAGAATCAATCAACATAGCAAGAACAAAGTACTTTTCAAATCTAATCTCCAATAACTCCCATAACCCGAAGATTCAGTTCAAAACTATAAACTCATGTCCGTAGCAAGGTCAACAACATTAGAAACACAAACCCCCCCCCTCCCCCAAAACTGACAAACAACCCACTGGTTTGCTCATCCAAATTAGACAGCTTCCTTCCAGACATACTTCGAACCCTCATCAAACTCATCTCCACTATGAAAACTGCTACCTGTTCACTTGACACCGTACCGTAACCTCTACCCTTCTGAAGGAGGTTGTCAATATAGCCGGCCCCAGCATCCTCGCCATCATTAACAGCTCCCTGCAGACCCGTATTAACCCTGTGTGGTGCCCCAGGGCGACCTCAAGTTGAAGTGCCCCCCCCCCCCCCCCCACTCCCAACCGAACCGAACAATTACCATACTTTTAGGCCTGAAAACCAGAGAAAAAAAACGAACGGTCTCGATATGTGCTTAATGTCCTCAAGTCACGCATCCAACAAGCTTTAAACTGAGCAGATTGGACCTTCTGTTCCAGAGAAAATGGCCAAAACATCTTGAAAACGGCCACATTCGACGGCGACAAACTAGATACCTGAGTGAAGTTCACTTTGAGCTGCATCCAACACATCCACTGCCATTTCCGTCGGCCTTACCGTTAGGCTGTTAGAGTCATTTGAAATATGTATAGTTTTTTTGGGGGGGGGGGGGGGGTAATAGATTTTTTTCCCCCTTTTTTTTAATCTTGTGAGTGCCCTCATTGGCTGGTGCCCCAGGGCACTCGTCCCCTACGGCCTATGGATGATCCGGCCTTGGCTCCCTGGCCACTGGTACCGTTCCAACGGTATATAACGGTTTTAAACAAGCAGTGGACCAACCCCTTATGAAAAAACCCAACTCAGACCCCTCCCTACCCAGTAATTACAGGCCCATCTCAAAATTGCCTTTTCTATCAAAGGTCCTCTAAAAAGGTAGTTCTCAGTCAACTCATGCCCTATTTAAAATCAAAACAACATCACAGAAACATTTCAGTCAGGCTTCAGAGCTAACCACAGTACAGAGTCGGCACTACTGAAGGTGCATATTGAAGGTGCAGGAACTCCTGAACAGAGTGGAGTTAGAGTGTGCCAGGGTTGGCCTTAGACTAAATGCCAAGAACATTGAGGTTATCACCCATAACATCTGACCGGAACATCCACCTCTGACAACAACAGGAGGCACTGTGCTTAAGGAAGTCAAGGACTTCAAGTACTGGGCTCATGGGTCAACTCAACCGAGCAAGATTTTAAGGTGAAGAAGGCAGGAGGGCCCTGAACGGCATGACCAGTGTATGGAACTCCAACCTCCCCCGTCAAATCATCAAAACTCCGCTTCTTCTATGCAACGGTAGAGTCTGTTCTCCTATATGGCAGTGAATGCTGGACCCTGAAACCAACCCTGCAGAAGTCTCTAGACGGGTGCTACACCAGAATGTTGCGTGCAGTACTTAACATCAGCAAGAGTGTACATGTAACAAACAAGATCCTGTACGAGGGAATACCAAGGGTGAGCGAGAAAATTGCACCCAGGAGAATGAGACTAGCAGGACACTGCCAAAGGCATCAAGAGCTGCCAGCCAGCAAATTGGTGCTGTGGGAACTAGTGATGTGCGGGTCGGGTTTTTTCATGACCCGCCCCGCCCCGTTCCGCCACGGAAACCAACCCGCCTCAACCCGCCCCGCGAACACATATATAAATCTATGGCTCAACCCGCCCGCGACCCGGAAAGAGGAGGGGGAAAAAAGAAAATCACATTAATAATAGCTCAGATTTATATAGCGCTCTTTTAAGTACCCAAAGTCGCTTTAAAGGGATACTTCACTTTCACATAAAATAAACATTAAAAATAAATATTTAAAAAAAATTAAAGAAGTTATGGCAAAATAAAGGCCCCCTCACACATTAGTAGGACACTCTAATGCGTGAGGGGGCCGTGATTTTTCCATTACTTTTTCATTTATTTTTAATATATTTTTTAAATGTTTATTTTATGTGAAAGTGAAGTATCCCTTTAAATGTCTACAGTAGCACAACATTGTCATGGGCTAAATAAACAAGCATGTTGTTCAAAATAGTTTTTATTTTATTTTTTTGCGTGTGAGAGCGGCTGACCCGCTCACCCGCAGCCCGCATAATTGCCTCTGAAATCCTGACTCGACCACCCGCGCCCCGGGTTGACCCGCGGAACCCGCGGGTTACGGGTCGGCCCGCTCATCACTAGTGGGAACCAACACAGGGGCAAAAAATGTCATGCAAATGAACGACAGCAAATTTTAAGTAGTCGTATTTGGTCTCCCTGACTCCATCGCACAGATCCAGAGCGATCTAGGCAACTTGTCGACCCTTGTCAAAGCCCATTCCAAAAACCTGGGGGTGCTCTTTGACTCCCTTGAAATTTAGTCCATGACTACACCAAGGTTTTTGACTTGGCTAGAGGTTTTTAATATTACCAATTGGAGTTGGACACTGACTTCTAATCTGTCTGCCTTGGCTCCAAAAACTGTTACTTCAGTTTTGTCTTTGTTTAATTGAAGAAAATTATGGCACATTCAATTGTTGATTTGTTCAATGCATTTACACTCAGTGTTTGTATTGAACCATAGTCCTCTGGTGATACGGTTATGTAGATTTGTGTATCGTATGCATAACTATAGTAGCTTATTTTGTTGTTTTCCATAATCTGAGCTAGTGGGAGCATGTAGATATTGAAGACTATTGTGCAGTATTGCTCAAACATTTTGAGCAATACTCGCACACACCCTTCTGTTTCTCCAAAATAGCATTTCTTGAATAGTTTGGATGGCATATTCACTCATTTTCATGGAATATTATTGTCCCAGGGTTAGACGGGAACAAATTATTATCGGCTGGATGGCCGTCTGCTGCAGGCTTAGGTGAGAAATCTTGGTAGGACATCTCCTCTATCGATCACTACCGCCTTTGACATCGTTGCTGTCGGGCAGAAACCACTTGTCTCCATATTTTAACTTTTTGTGAGTAAGCCCTACTTGATCATACTACGGCGTCACACAAAAGCATCAAAAGTAGCAGATATACAAGCTGGAAACGTGGCTCGAAGCGATGCGTTTTGAGCTTGTAGATCTGCTACTTTTGCTGTTTTCGAATTCGAATCCTGAAAAGGTTTTGGACATATGAGGTGACGTGACGATAATATTATTCAAATACTTTAATTTGACACCATAATCAAACAAAGTAATACCAACCAGAAAGAAACGATTAGAACCACGTCTCTGCAACCAGATTGAAAATTCCTTCTGATCAGACTGGATCGGAACGGTCTCTTCCAATTGAGGTGTTTAACTTGAGGCATTTGTATTCTGTATTGGCTATATATCATTGTGATTATTTAGTGGGATATTAGGGTCCATGTAAACGCAGTGTCAGGTGAAAAGCATCAGGTGGTGACGTCATGCGTGTCAAAGGACAGAGACACCCTCCACAACACCAAACACAAGGCCGGATCATCCATAGGCCGTAGGGAAGAAAAAAAAATCTATTACCCCCCCCCCAAAACTATATATATTTAAAATGCCTCTAGCAGCCTAACGGTAAGGCCGACGGAAATGGCAGTGGATGTGTTGGATGCAGCTTAAAGTGAACTTCACTCAGGTATCTAGTTTGTCGCCGTCGAATGTGGCCGTTTTCAAGATGTTTTGGCCATTTTCTCTGGAACAGAAGGTCCAATCTGCTCAGTTTAAAGCTTGTTGGATGCGTGACTTGAGGACATTAAGCACATTTCGACACCGTTCAGTATTTTTTTCTTCTTTTCGGGCCTAAAAGTATGGTAATTGTTCGGTTGGGTTGAAAGTGGGAGTGGAGGGGGGGGGGCACTTCAACTTGAGGTCGCCCTGGGGCACCACACAGGGTTAATACGGGCCTGACCAAACACTAGGGGTCAGCAGTGACAGAGACATGGGGGAACTGGGAATTGGTATAATAACTCCAACTGGGAGAAAATCTAATAAAATGTTTTGGTTGATCACTTTCAGTTTATCAGTTATAATTATTTCAATAAATCTGTGGTTTCAATGAGAAAGTTTGCATTTTCCACAAAATTCTTCTTAGGGGCAGAGCAGCAGTAATGCAGCACGTTTTATGTAGCCTACACAGCAAAATCCTCTGTGTCAAAATTAGCCTCTTTAAATTAACACGGGGGATTTTGCTGTCTAGTGAAGTTAAGAATTTGACTTCTAAAGTGGTTACATCATTCTGTAGGCCTATATCTAGCCTCATTCTCAGCCTTTACTCATCTCCGAGGAGAAAAGCCTGGTCACCACCCTAACGCAGAGAGTGTTTATAGGGGTGGGACCTCCGTTGTATGCATTTCCCCCGGAAACGATCTTTTCCGACCAATCACAACACTCGTTTCACTCACAGAGAATGTAACCACGCGTCACCAGACTTTCCACCTCGGAGGAAAGCCTGGTATTCGTTTCTATAGGGCCGTGTGATCCGTTCTACAGGCCATGCCTACTAAAAAAATAAAATAAAATAAAAAACCTGTGGTTCCGGGTGCGGGTTCCGGTTTTCCGTCGCCGCTTTGTTTTGGTTCCCATGCTGAATCGAGTATAACTACTAGTTTAGTCTCGCCAGTCGCTACGAGTTGGAATAAAGGATGGATATACCAAACGAAATATTCCTATAAGGATAAGCTAAACTACGCCACATCAAGGGTTTTATTGGGTAGGCCCAAAAATTATGATGCCCTTGATCGCAGGGAATTATTTTGGGTGATACCGGCACCCTTGGTTCCAGCCGTGGGTTCCGGCCGCCTGATGACGCGACTGATGACGCGCTCCCGACCGGATCAGAAACCCGAAAATGGTATTGATCCCAGGCTACGGAGAATGTAACCAAATTGGTAAAGCGTCATCGTCATTTCCTTGGCCGGTACTTACGCCAAATTCGGGTACTTCCGTTTAGACACTCAACCGGCTATGTCTTGCCCACTTTGCACAGTAGTCTGTTTAACCACTTTCAACCTGGCATCCATATTTTGGGTATATACTAAAATGTTCCAAACATTGTCGTGTGATACCATTATAAATCAGGCTTAATCACCGACTGTGTAAACCAGGGCTGGGCAACTTTGATGATGGAGAGGGCCACTATATTTCCACACTCACTCCAGAGGGCCACATTGCATATACTGTCTCGCCGTATTCTAACTTTTTTCGCTATTCTATTTTTTTTTCACACAAAGATAGCAAAAATAGCCAATCTACAAGCTCAAAACGCGTCGTGCTGCGACGCGTTTTGAGCTTGTAGATCGGCTACTTTTACTATTTTTGAATTGGAATCCAGATTTTTTTTTGTGCTATTTTTGAATTGGAATCCTGAAAAGTAACATTTTTATTTTATTTCAAATGCAGTTAGTTATTTAGCTACTATACTAGGCTCAATGTCCATCCCCAGAATCTAGGGACAGTATAGGGTTCATGTGGCTAAGTGGTCACTGAAAGACTTATGGAGAAGACAGCACAATGTTTCCTAATTATTGATTTCCAACACTGGCTGCCGTGTTCATTGTGTTGTACACCAATAAAATGAACACCTTTTTTACTTGCTCAGCTAAGGGAAACATCGTTTTGTACTCAGCATTCTTTATTCAGAAAATATACTGTTCTTTATGATGTGTCAAGATATTAAGTTAGTGACAACACAGCAGAAAGTCCCTCCAAATAATTACAGTTCTTTGGAATACATGCTTATCTAAACAAGAGAACTCTGTTTTGCACCTTTTTAATAAAAGTGCAATGTACCAATTACTGTAATTGTACGCAACACAGACCAAACATTTACCCATTGATTACATAAAAGCTGCAAGTAATGCTGCGAAAAAAAGAAGAAAAAACGTAACATGAAATTATGCCAACTGCGCGATTGTCGAAATTGAACAATGTTCAAAAATGTGAATTGTACGTATATAAGGGATAGGGCAGTTTTTCTACCGGTATAGCTAAATTGTTTTTTGCACAGCATTATCTATCTCACTATATAGGACAGAGCTGGACGGGGCTGAGTCCCTGTTCTTTTTGTCAGCGTCAGCGTTTTCTCCCCCGCACCCCCCATCGCCTGCTCCTGCTCCCCGGGCCATTCAGACAGGCCAGAGAGTCAAAGATGGAGCAGGTCTCTGCTCCCATGGCTTCAACCCCCTATAACCCCACCTCACCGCTCCCGTGCTCCCGGGCAGATGTTTCCCGTCCCTGCGGCTCGCAACGCCAATCGTTCGCAGTACAATTGGGGTCACATCACAAGATGGATCTGCTGCAACCCTTAAAGCTGCATCTCGGGGCCTTCTAAGAGGCAGTGTTAATGTGTGATCAGCACTCTAACAGCAGGGAAGCTATGGGCTAGTGGTCAGGGTCTAGAGCTCCACCGATTTAATCCGTCTAGACCAGTTTTCTTATGACATCGTTATCGGCAATTATGTAATAATAATAATAATAATAATGGATTTTATTTATAATGCACTTTACATTTGAAAGATCTCAAAGTGCTACAATAGGCAGTTGCATAAGAAGAAACATCACACCATTAAAAACATCTGAGAAACTGAAACAAAACAATTAAAACATGATATGGGGCATAAAGCCTAGAGGTAAAACCAGTCTAGCTAAAAAAAATGCTTTGTTAAAAAACAAAGAAAAAAAACGGAAGCGGATGGGAGCCATGTTTTTTGACATGGTGATCCATCTGGCCTATCCTTCTCAGAATCACCACGGGTGATCCCAGAGCTGCTCCAGCCCCTCCCGTGTGGAAAAAAACGAAAAAAACTAAAAGACACCAAACACGGTTCAGACCGTGTTCGGCACCAAAGCGCTACTCTGTGAAAACACGGTTCAGACCGTGTTTGGCACCCGATGTGTTAAAAGGAGTTAACCAACTGTGGCGCAAAAAGCGCCACACTGGCTGAGGGGGCGGAGCCAAAAGTACACCCTGCGTATGTCACTGATCACATGACCTCAATCAATTATCCTTTTTTAGGCAACACAGAAGGGGGGGGACTTTTTTCTTATTTCCACACAACAGCTCTAAGGTGTATTAAAGACATAGTTCAATGTTGAAAATCAGTGGTCTTCCCCTTTAAGTGATGAAGTGCTTTTCCTGTAACTAAATGTACTTATAGACACCATAGACATGTTTTTAGGAATGATTTTTGACAAGTCATGGCTGGAGGGCCACATGCTGTATAATAGACACACTGTACAGAGGGTCTTGGTGCTCTGTTGTGGGCTTCAGCTGGTTGCTGGGGTGAATTACACAACATACGGTCTATAAACTGTTTAGCTTTTTCATACCTGAGAAATATTGACGAGAGGTGTGTTAGGGGTCTTGTGTTCAAGGACACTTGCCGGCAGGAACCTGGATCGATTCTGGGAATCTTCCTATTCCCAGGCGGCCACTCTGGTGCAGTGTGGTTGGTTTGTAAACATCATCAGTGTTTCCCAAGCAAAGGGCCGGGACCTATTTTCATGTCGCTGACCCGCGTTTATGTACATTTCCTACAAAAGAAATTTACATTGTTACTTCAAAAAAATATATATAAAAAAGGATAGAGCTGTGAGCTTGTAGATCGGCTATTTTAGTTATATTTGAAATAGGGCTTAAGTGGTAAATTCATAAGTTCCGAGGGGACACACCCATAGACTGTATAAAAGAGAAGACACACCAAATGTGTCTTTTGGGTCTCCAGCTGAAAATGTTTAGGGAACTGCATCATCACACAGTTGAAAATCGAAAAAAAATTAATAATTATCCTACTAAAAGGGCGAAATCTTTGTCCGTCCGTCCGTCCGTCCGTCCGTCCGTCCGTCCGTCCGTGTGTGTGTGTGTGTGTGTGTGGGTGTGTCTGTAGTTCATCATGTACCTCAAGAACCATCCAACCGACCGAACTTCAAACTCGGTCAGTCAAGTCGTCGGAATCGCCGATCCAACCGATATGCCATATATGGGCATATATTGATGACATCAGGGATCTCTATATAGGCACTACAGTATGGGCATAAGATATAGGCATATATGGAGATCTAGTTGTCCAGAACCGCCGATGCGACCGATATTTAACTTTCCATGAAAATGTAGGTTTTTTTGGGCGGTGTAGCCGCCCCTATAAGTGGGGTTGGGACACCTCATTAGTATTAGTTTCCTGCACTGTGATTGGCCCACTTGGCCCACTTTCCTGTACTGTGATTGGCTGACTCTATTGGCTGACTCTATTCAGCACTGATTGGCTAGCGAGACACATGATGACATTAATAACCTATAAATAGGATTATGCACTTCCAAAAATCAATTTTTTTTGGAAGTGAGCTTCCATCACTATGATGACCACTGTGATGACACACCGCCCACTTCACACTGGGTGTGATTTTTGCCAGACCCAAGGGGTCGGGCTTACATGAGGCTTTGTACCTGTTTCGTCCATACATGGGCATGGTCACTTTGTCCTCCGGCCCCAGCCAAAAAGAAATCTGTCCCCCCAAAAAGTCTGTCCATACATGGGCACAGAAGGGACACACGTCGTGCGAAGCCTGGCCATTCAGATTTCGACCCCTAAACCCAGACTTCATTCTGGGTCTGGCAGAACCAGGTCTCCTGGTCTTGTTTCAATAACATTGACAATGCTGTACTGAATTTTATGATCAGTGTTGCCAGATTCTGTGAGAGAAACAAGCAACCAGGTCTAGGAAAACCAGCCCAAAAGAAGCGACTATGGGCCACATGAGCACTTTAACATGTACATCAGCTATTTGAAAATAGCAGATCTACAAGCTCACAACGCGTCGCGATGCGACGCGAGCTTGTAGATCGGCTATTTTCAAATAAAATATAGCAGGGAAATTATAATAAGCAGATCTGGCAACCCTGTTTATCATTTGTATTGTGATGTTTTTTTTGCCTGGACCACCGGAAGAATAGTCTCCACAATAGTGTAGACCAGGGGTCTTCAACCTTTTCAGGCCAAGGACCCCCTAGTTGACACAGAGATGAAGCAGGGACCCCCTACTCTATATTGTATAAAATTGTGTTTCAGATTAAAGTTGTTTTTTTTACTTAGTCCGCTCTTTTTTTCCCCTATAGCCTCTTTGCCAAAAATAGCCGATCTACAAGCTCTCAACACCTCGCGCTCCCCACAGATAAAAGGAATTCTAGGGTTCAAGTGGTTAATATAAAAAAAAACTAAATCCTATCACACAAAGATTTGGCAGACCTCCCCTACAGTAACTCTGAGGACCCCCTGTTGAAGACCCCTGGTGTAGACTAATGGGGTTCTTTAATAAATTAACGTGCTTCTATGGCAGTGGTGTAAAGTAACTAAGTACATTTACTCAAGTACTGTACTTAAGTACAATTTTGAGGTACTTTTACTTTGCTGGAGTATTTCCAATTGTCTATACTTTTACTTCTACTCCACTACATCTCAAAGGCAAATATTGTACTTTTACTCCACTACAATTATATGAAAACTTGGTACTAGTTACTTTCCAGATATAAATCATTATATTATAAAACATACATTAACCACTTTAGCCCTATTTTATACCTAGGCTATTTGAAAATAGCCGATCTACAAGCTCACAACGCGTCGCAATGCGACACGTTGTGAGCTTGTAGATCTGCTATTTTCAAAAAATTTACTTTTGGTACTTTAAGTACATTTTGATACCAATACTTTTGTACTTTTACTCAAGTAAATTTTGAATTCCAGACTTTTACTCGTAACAAAGTACTTCCACATTGCAGTATTGACACTTTTACTTAAGTAAAACATTTGAGTTATTTTTCCACCACTGCTCTATGTGCACTGACGACATCAGGGATCTCCATACTATATGGGACACAAAAGGGATAATAAAAGGGATACAAACAGACAGACGGGTTCAACAGGTATCGCATAACCGCGTGGCGCACGCAGTCTCGACTCGCATCGCTCCCGAGTAGGCCATAATAATAATAATAATAGTAATGATGATAATAACCATTTTGAATGGCTTTGCAAGGCGTGCAACTGGCTCCAAACAGCCACTCTCTGCCCCCCCTGTGTTAAATGTTAAAGGAGTCCGTAACGGTGTGTGTGTGTGTGTGTGTGTGTGTCGACTGGCTGCGATGCAGATGGCTACAGTGTGGGGCCTGCTGAATACATTAATCCATTTAGATCGGGAAAGAATCTGTGTCATTTTAAGGTTAATTTGGCTATTCGAAAATAGCAGATCTACAAGCTCATAGCGAGTGCCGCGCTATGAGCTTGTAGATCTGCTATTTTTGAAAAATGGTGAAGATGTGTGCAAATCTTTGAATATATATATATTTTTTAAAGCGAACATTTTTAACTAAAATCTTTGCTTCTGGGGATTCTACAAATGTCTTCTAAATCCTAAAAAAAACGTACGTTGCTATAATATCAGTGGTTCTCAAACTTTTTCATGTCAAGGACCCCCAAAATTATATGTATTTGGCCACGTATTTGTTCGCTTTAAGAAAAATATATATCAAAGATTTGCACACATTTTCACGATTTTTCAAAAATAGCAGATCTACGAGCTCATGGGTGCCGCGCTATGAGCTTGTAGATCTGCTATTTTTGAATAGCCCAAAGAAATCTTAAATGACACAGACGCGTTCCCGGTTTGAATGGGTTAACACCCATCCCCCCCCCCCTCGCCCCCTCCCCCATGGGTTATAATCGGGCGAGCAAACCTCCATCTCGCCGGAGCGTGGCATAAATGAAACCGCGGCGACCTTCTGCCAATGATCAAAGACGGCGCCTTGTCTCACCATCCCTCCACCCACCCCACAGGAGATGGAGAGAGATGAGGGAAGAGAGAGAGAGAGAGAGAGAGAGAGAGAGAGAGAGAGAGGGGGGGGATGAAAACCCACACAAGCCCATCTCGCATCCGGCAGTCTGAGCTGCTTTACATATCCATCGCTGTCGGGTGGAAACCTCGTATGTCCAAGACGGTTACTTTTCAGGAAAAGGGAAAAAAAATAACCATGCGTTCCAATGGAGCCAATGTAGTTATTGGGACTTAAAGGGATAGTTCACCCCCAACATGACTTTTTTTCTATCGATTAGTCACCCCATGGAGACTTTTTTTTATCCCGCGATTTTGTAACCCTTATTTTTCACCCGGTGGCAATTTTCTAAGTAATCGTGGGTGCTACACTCCCCTCACCAGCCTAGGGAGACTTGAATTCATGGATATTTTTTTGTTTTTGTCGAATTCCTAAGCTAATAATTTGATGACCGCCAGAGGAGAGGTTCCGGTAGGAGACAGAAAAGGGTCTCCTTTGAATCTCCTACCGGAACTGCTGCCTATACCGATCCGCTGGTCATCAAATTATTGTCTTAGGAATGCGACAAAAACTAAAACAAATCCATGAATTCAAGTCTCCATGGGGTGACCAATCGATCGGAAAAAGTGTTTTTGGGTGAACTATCCCTTTAATCTGGCAATAATAATGGTCTGGCAATGTGGAGCCTGGGACTACATCGCAAGCTCTTGTTAACACTTGTCATTGATTAAATATTTATACCACCTCCCACCCCTCTCCAGCATCTGTCAATCACAGGGGCCTGAGCGCAGACGCTGATTGGTTTCTGCAAAACGCCCACCCAGGGGCCAGAACGCTCTGCAGAAGACACACGATAATGTGAATTCACACGACCGGGCTACCCCCGCCCCCCCCCCCCCCCCCCCGCACTCACACACTTTCACATGTTTCTTTTTCTAGAAGAAATAGCAGATGAGCTTGTAGATCCGCTATTCCTGCTACTTTTGTCTGACACTGTAAAATGACAAAGTATTACATTACATCATTTATCTCCATATTTCGAAATATGGAGATACAAGGTTGATCTGCCCCGACTGCAACTATATCAAACACACCTTTCTGCTTCTAATTCCCATGAAATCGCGCAGGGATTGTTTATATATGGTGGTTTGTGTGTGTGTGTGTGTGTGTGTGTGTGTGTGTGTGTGTGTGTGTGTGTGTGTGTGTGTGTGTGTGTGTGTGTGTGTGTGTGCCTGCGTCACACGTGCATGAGCGTGCCTGCGTGCGGAGGGGGGGATGCATGAGGAGGGCAGGATGTGTTGCTGCTGGAGGAGCCATTACAGAGGATCCTTCATTACACCCTGGTCACGGCTTTAGAGTATTACCCCTGTGAACGCGCTGCTCTCTCTCTCTCTCTCTCTCTCTCTCAGCCCTGGGCACATAAGGCAAAGAGAGTAGATTGTCTAATCTTATTTCTTGTGTGTGTGTGTGTGTGTGTGTGTGTGTGTGTGTGTGTGTGTGTGTGTGTGTGTGTGTGTGTGTGTGTGTGTTAGTATGCGTGCCGTCCTCTGTAGCCATACAGCGGTGGCTGTTAAACTTATCAACACGGGACACGTTGACACGGATTAAGACCCGCAAACTAGTGGTTCTGATCTCTTATGCCTTCAGACACGCTGTCTGTTCTCTCACTGAAACGAGGCCTGCTTTGGAATGGAGATGGATTCCACCCGGCGTATGTTGGTTCGCGATCGATCAATCAATTAATCAAGCTTCTTAGTTTGTGTGTGGGGCTTATTTGTGCTAAATGGGTCTCATCCTCTAAGGCACGAGAAGAGACAAGAAGAGGAACAAAGACATGAATTGGAAAGACAGAAAAACTAGCCAATGGCGTCTTCTCGCTTTGAAATGCAACAGGCGGCTCTGGCACAACATAAACAAAGGCCTGGACTGGTTAACGTCTAGATCAGACTCTACCATGAGACAGCGGTGCTATAGGCAATCAGGGGCGGATATTTGCGCTAGGCAGACCAGGCACTTGCGTGGAGCCCCTGCCTAAAAAAAAGAAGAGATTTTTTAATTAAAAAATCTTTATTTAAAAATCTCATTAAATTACATTACAACGTGAAATCGCGCAAAGACACCCGACTTAATGTTTTGAGGGCAAAAATAATAATACATTAATTAAAAGGAAAGGGGGGCGAACCTGAGCTTTGCTTGGAGCCCCTAACTTCAAAAATCTGCCCCTGTAGGCAATACTGTATAAGGACATGATATGAGACTAGATATCTTCTGGGATTTTGGTTAGGCCTATCGAAATATTGTGATATGGCAGGAGTATTATCTTTTCCTGGTTTTAATCACTTAAGCCCTACTTTATACTTTTCCCCAAAATTAAAAAAATAGCAGATCTACAAGCATTGTGAGCTTGTAGATCTTTTTTTTAATTATTTTGGAAACATACAGTTAAATCATCACAATACGGGTTAGGGTTACGATATTTGATTTTGACGATATTGCCCAGTCCTAGACATTAGGCTTACATTCGATTTCAGCATCAATAGGCTCTATGCTCAGAAATCGCGCCTCTTCCTTACTTCCTTCGCCGGTCTTATGACACTAATGAGGGCTCTGTTCCATTTAGTGTAGCACAGTGGTTCTCAAACTTTTAATTTCAAGGACCCCCATAACTCTGAGAATGTACAAATGGAACCAAATGGACCCATTCCATTTGTACACTCTCAGAATTACACACCATAAGGGGCTTGGTGTAGCAGAGTCTTTCTAGAGAGCCAACAATATCAGCACCCTGACTCTGTTTGACCTGAATGGACCAGAGCCTTCATTCATTGGTGTCATTGGTAACACCTATAAAAGCCCAATTTCTTTCCAATATAGCTGCTGTGCATAGAGCCTATTAACAGACTTCTCTCTAATGCATCATTATGCATGCAGCCACTCATACACAGCTGATACCGTCCAAGTTTGTTTGTTGTCTCAGCTTGTCTATCAAATCAAGTCGATACAAAGTACAATTAGTCTAAACACAAATCTAGTGGCATCAATGAATAGACTCAGGGCTGCCAACAGCTGGGCCCCTGGAAAGACAACAAAGCATGGACCCCTGATGCTTTACTCATCACTGCACATGCACAGAACCACTGCACACTGAAATGTGCTCCCCTTACGTTTGACTCTAACTGGAGATAAATTTGGTTAAAAAAGAAACCCCAGGAAGAATAGTCTCCACAATGGTGCTGTATAGACTAATGGGGATCCTTAATAAACAATAAACAATGTCCAAGCTCTCTCTCCTCATAAACACATACATGTAAACAGAGATGGGGGCTATATACTGTACACACGCACGCAGGCACACACACACAACTCTTTGACACACTATACAAATAACAAGGTCAACAAAGACATGCACTTACACATTTCTTAGTAGAAAATGCAATTATTTATAGTACCTTATGGCTGCATCTTTGCCTCTTATACAGTATACATATACAGCCATCTTCGTTGACTTGGATGCAAAGACCTTTATGTCTTTAAAGATGAGCTGAAATGAAGAATATATTTTTTCACATTAGAGCATATCGGTGGTCATAATGAAGACATAGCTCACAATAGATGCCAAAACAATTGACAAAAAAAATCTATTTGTGTGCATTTTTTATCAATTTTATGTCAAACGTCTATAAAAGTCCAATCTTAATTTGTCAAAATGTAAAAATGTAATGCATTTTTCAGCAGTTCAAAACGAATTTCATCCAGTAAATTCGTGAATCGTGATTTTATTCACCTGGCTGTGATTGAAGCAAACATGAAAAGATATTTTCATGAATAAAAATCCTGCACACTGCTCTTGCTCAGCAGCCTCTGCTTTTATTTAAATTGACAAACGTTTCGGTCCCACTGGACCTTCATCAAGAGTGTCTTACAGCAATGATACCAACATCTTCTCACATAATATGTACACCCCTTCATGTTCACAGGTGTGAGACAATCACACTCCTCTGTAGGAGTGTCTCTCAGTGATTGTATGTGACCTGTGTGTGGCTCATCACCCTAAGACCTGGGCATGATTCTGTGACATCATGACCTATAGGCCCACACCGATGCCAACCCAACACATAGTATAAATGTACATTATTTACAGAAAATGCACAACTAAGAAATGTGAACATCGGCTTTGCAGCTTTCATAAATCATTCCAGCATATTATGCATAGTGTACAAGGTGTATCTAAAGCCCTCTCCAGACCAATCTGAGTCGGCCCGATTTTGGGCCGAATTGGCTTCGGGAAGCGTCGGCCAGTCGGTTAGGGGTCCGTCGGGGGGTCCGTCGGGACCTTTTCGGCCGACCCAGAGCCGACCGAACATGTTCAGCTTTTTAGCCGACTGGTAGCGCAGTGGCAGTGACAACAGAGGGCTGTCGGTGTTGCCAGATTATGTGAGAGAAACAAGCGACCATGTCTATGAAAACCTACATTCACTGTTTCTTGTTGTTGCTCCCAGAGAGAGAGAGATTGATTGATTTGCCCTACTTTTGCGCTGTGGTG
Organism: Gymnoscopelus braueri; assembly: GCF_963280865.1. Classification (NCBI taxonomy): domain Eukaryota; kingdom Metazoa; phylum Chordata; class Actinopteri; order Myctophiformes; family Myctophidae; genus Gymnoscopelus; species Gymnoscopelus braueri. The sequence continues at coordinate 15,747,577 of NC_137605.1, forward strand.
ATTGGGAGCAGGTGTGTAAATTTGTCCAGTGACGGAGTCACATGCATCCGTGTTTATGTATAAATATGTAATGCGCAAGTATGTAAACATGTCCTTCTGAGTGGGAGTTCAAGCATTGCATGAATAGGCTCGTAAAGCAGGGAGATAGTGACAGAGGAAGAGTGGTAGAGGGGGAGAGAAAGAGGGGGGAGAAAGAGAGAGAGAGAGGGAAAGAGAGAGAGGAGGGGAGAGAAAGAGAAAGAGAGAGGGGAGGAAGACAGAGAGAAAGTGGGTGAGAGAGAGGGAGATACCAGGAGCGAGGGAGAGAGAGGAACGGAGAAAGCGGGAGGGAGAAAGAAAGGGAGAGAGACGGAGGGAGGGAGAAAGAGGGAGGTAAAAAGCGGCAGAGAGAGAAGGAAAGAAAGAAAGAGGGAGAGACAGAAGGAGAGAAAAAAGGGAGAGTGAAAGATTGAGAGAGAAAGAGCGAGCGAGAGATTGAGGAGACGGAAAGAGGGAGAGAGAACGAGCAATTAAGTGAATTGCTTTCACCTGCTGCTGCTGCTGCTGCTGCTGCTGTGCGGAGTGTGCTACAGGGCATATCTCCGCCAAGCCAGGGTGACCTACCCAGGCTCATGAAATTCATATTCAGGCTAGTAGCCAATTAGAATGAAATCTTCAAAAACGGACTCATATACTGATACAGAACCATATATTGGCTATATATTATGGCTGTCGGGTGGAAATCTTGTATGTTCCTTTTTTATTATTATTTAAAAACAATTTAAAATCGTGAAAATAGCCAATCTACAAGCTGTAATTATTAATAATTAAGAAATACTATATTTTAAAGAGTGAAAAATCAACTAAAGTCATTATTAGTGCAAGTTCATTCACATTTCATTTGAATGAAAATAACTTGTGGGTAAAATACATTCTGTGAATCTAATGTGATTAATGTGACCGCTACTTCAGTCAGTGAAGTCCAGGGCTGAATGTGACATATTGAGACCTATATAACTAAATATTGGTCATTTGCCAACACATTATTTTGTGAAATAAATGGGTAATATTTCACAGATAGTTATACTATTCTTATAATATATTAAAATACAATCATCCTTAACCTTCAAGTTAAATGCATTATTTCCGTGGACTTAAAAATCATTTTTGGACTTAAAAATCTTTATTATTTTTTTGGATGGCCTTCCTGCCCTGGCAGGAAGGCCGGGCAGGGCCTTTGTGCCCTCCAAAAAATTACAACACCAAAGGCCAAGTGGCCTTGCCCCTAAAATGACGAAATTCCAGGCTTGAATGCAATAGATGTACTCTGAGTCTGTTACAAGTAAAAGTCCGGAATTCAACATTTACTTGAGTAAAAGTACTAAAGTATTGGTATAAAAATGTACTTAAAGTACCAAAAGTAAAAGTACAAAAATGTTTGAAAATAGCAGATCTACAAGCTCAGAACGCGTGCATCGCAACACGTTGTGAGCTTGTAGATCTGCTATTTTCAAATAGCTTATAGGTATAAAATAGGGCTAAAGTGGTTAATGTATGTTTCATAATGATTTATATCTGCAAAGTAACTAGTAACTAAACATTTCAAATAATTGTTGTGGAGTACAAGTATAGACAATTGGAAATACTCCAGTAAAGTAAAAGTACCTCAAAATTGTACTTAAGTACAGTACTTGAGTAAATGTACTAGTTACTTTACACCACTGCACGTCAGTGAAGAAAAAACGCTGGGAACATCCCTAAGTGGCTTTGCAGGGAAACAAGCCCAAAGTCGCTTATAATAAGCAGACCTGGCAACGCTGGCACGCTAAAAGTCAAATTAGCACATGAATGGCCAGTCGGCTGACAGACTTAAATGGCAACTTTTGCCAACCGAATACCAGTCTGTTGCAGTCTGGAGTAGTCTGCAATAGTCTGGACGAGTCTGTTTGGTGCGGAGTTGCCTTTAGATGCACCACCTAGACGCTTAATTTCATTCCATGGCATAACATGCCATGGAATCTCATCATTCAATCCTTCACACGTGATTCACATAGCTCATTGGCCCTCTTCCACATGCAGGTGATTCATTATGGAGACACGGCCGGTGCCACTCTGTTATGAATCTAATTCAAGATGGTGGCCAGTGAATTATGAACGTTCTCGATTAAAATATAATCATTACACTAAAATATGTATCTGAAAACATTTGAGGTGAGAAATAGGCAATGCAGTAACAATAGACGGGATTCCGCAATACCTTGTGGAGGTGCACGACTCGCAAGTGCCGACAACACATTATGTAGTTGCATTTAGATCCCATAGCCCGAGGGGACAGGATGGTCGGCTGAGACTGTGATTGGCTGAGACACACCCAGCCCGTTATACCAAGGTATTTTATAAAAGAAGGTACAGTCATCTATGGCATTTTCTCTATCCAGCAATTCCAGTTCCAATTCCAGATCCAATTTGCCTCCAATGTGCCAGAGGCGTACAGTCATTGGGGCCAACAAGGCCATGGCCCGCCATTGGCCCGGTCTGTGTAAACCCTGCTTGCCCTATAGGGGCAAGATCCGCCAGGGGGGAAAAACTAAAATCAACATAACAACATTAGCAGCCCCTCACCCTATAAGTCGCCTTTGTTTTCAAATGGGGCTCATTTGCATTCGGCCGAAATTGTTAATGAGTGGCCATTAGACCCGGATCCCCTCACTGCCCTTTTTGGAATCCCTGTAATGCTCAATGCGCACATCTCCGCACGCCGAGTTGTTGCTTTCACAACCTTACTCGCTAGGAGGCTTATTCTCCTTAAATGGATACACCCCTCCCCTCCTACGCATAACAGATGGATCCATGAAATTCTATATTGTCTCAAACTTGAGAGGATCAGGTTCTCCCTTAACGGCTCTTTGAAGATGTTTCACAAAATTTGGCAACCTTTTCTGGACCACATTGACACCCTTACTATGGTGGAAGAACTCACAAATTAGTGTCTCTCTTGACGTCGAGACTACATTGGTTCCCCCTCAATGACTTCTTAATATGTTCCACTAAATTGTACAACCTTTCTGGACCTCATTGACATCCCTACTATGAAAAATAACTCATAAATTAGTGTTCTGTGCAGAGAAACAACCCTCCCTCCCCCCCCCTTCTCTCCCCCTCCTGTTCCCTGGTATGAATGAGTGGCTTGTCTGTTGTTTGTCCTGTCTGTTTATTTTATTATTATTTTGTATGTCTCACGTTTAAAATGTACATTGATTACTCTATCTATTTGACTGTTTGTTCTGTTGTGCTGTGTCTTGTTTAATTGTTGTTTTGTTTTGTTTTTGTAAAAAAAAAATCAGACCTCTTTGTTTTTATTTTATTGTCATGATGCCCTTGTTTAATTGCAGGAAAAAAATTATAAAGAGATTTGTAAAAAAAAAAAGAGTGGCCATTAGAAAACCAGTTTCGCCGTCAAACTGGTTCTCCATTGTGCAGAGACGGGCACCTCTCTCCATTCAGAAATGTAATAGAAGAAGAACCGTCGTCCTAAAACACCCTGCCCCGGGTCTAAACCGGCGCCCTCGGTCCGCGAAAAAAATGGGGCAGTGTGTTTTGGGACGAGCGTTCCGTTTTCCACCCGGAATGGCTCGGTAATTCTCAATAGACTTATCAGCCGTTGTTGCGCGAACCCCCCCAAGATTCTGGCCCGGTCAACGTTAGAATTCACCAGACGCCACTGCAATGCGCATCAATGGTGCCTGACTGACCCGTGGACTGACCGTACCTTCTTCTATCAATTACCTTGTGTTTTACTAGAAAATACCATAGGCCTACAGTTATTATAAAATCTAGAGCGGACACCGGAAATCCCCGGCCATTCCTTTCAATGAAGTTCTCCATTTAATTTAGGCTTTAAAGACCATCCAGCAAATTCACACTCAATAACAATGCCAGGTTATTAAACTTCTCCTGACTCATTGTGGAGCACAATAGTTCTTAATTATTTTTTGTTTACAGTAGGATCTCTCCAGTTAGTGCAATACACTTTAGCGCAATGCAAAAGTCACTGCAGCCATATACTGTAAAATACTAGCGACTGTATTTTTTGTCTAATGTTAGCTGGGAGCAGCTTTCTGACTGGAAAACGACAATTTTTACTAGTCCAATCCAGACTATTGGGACTGCAACTATACAGATACCATAGCCAAAAATGCTTAAATGCTTTTTAAATGCTTAAAACAGCTGAACAGCTTAAATTTGGGAAAAGTGGGGGGGAAATAAATCAGCTTTGTCAGTCGTCATGTGCAATTTCGGATCGATATATCGTACCAACAGTACCAACCCACCAAGGAGGGAAAAAAACATCAAAATTTCCACTAACTGCATAAATGTCCCCATTGATCCATTTGATCATCATGTCAGTGTAGCGCTTAGTGCTGGTTCTTGCGGTCACAATTGATGAGACTGTTTTAGCTTCTGTGCTTTATTGACTACAAACAACGTAGCCTGCATGAACAACAATTATTCGGTGCCAAGTTTATATCCCAGCTTTGCTGGGTCTGCTGCTATGCGTTTAAATCAAGTCCTTTATACATTTGCACGGTTGAGCCAGCTCTCGCTCTCTCTCTCTCTCTCTGTCTGCTGACGTTCTCTATGGTGTGTGTGTGTGGTGTGGGTGTGGGTGTGTGTGTGTGTGTGTGTGTGTGTGTGTGTGTGTGTGTGTGTGTGTGTGTGTGTGTGTGTGTGTGTGTGTGTGTGTGTGTGTGTGTGTGTGTGTACAGCCCCAAGGTAACACCTGGATCAATTAAACCTTGAACAGCAGAGCCCAAACCACACGCCCCTCCCACAGTCACCCTGACAACCGAACCAACAAACCACAGCATGGCCTTCCTTCTGGGCTATGTGACGTGACCATGACTACAGATCCCATAACCCATGGAAAGTACAGTATGCTTTGTCAGTCCCGGCATTTGCCAATGGTCAATATATATACTGTATGTGCAAGTTCAGATCAATTGGCCAACCCACGGAGGAGAAAAAAGCATGAGAATGGACAGAGATATTTCATAAATAAATAAACAGATTCATTTTCACAGATTCAGAAATCTGCTTCCTCAGTTCCTACATAAGATACTGGTCAATATACATGTGCAAGTGGATTGGCCAAACCAGGCATAGAGACAAATGGATGAGGACAAGAGGACTGACAGTTTTATAGTAGGATTTACAGGATTTTCTCCATTTTATATGGTATGATTTTGTTATCCTATGGCTCTATACTTGGTCCACTCTTATTTTCCCCTCTATAGAGCTTGTAGATCTGCTATTTTCACATAATGTTTGCCCCATGTGTGTATGCATGTTGGCATGGAGTAGGGAAAAAAAGATAGCAATCCATGTACTGTATATGAACAGAAATGTATAATCCTATCCTGTGCTTCACAATAAAAAATATTTGAAACTAGAAAAAGTGCTCCTCGGAGCACAGGTCTCCGCCAGGTCAGGTAGGATATTGTGGCCTCCTGGTGGCGCTATAATAGGCCAATGTGAAAACGGTGCCATTTCTTATTAGGCCTTGCACGGCAATCGGACACTTGAGGCAATTTGAGCTAAAAATGTGTTTTGCTAAAGTAGACCTGCTGGTGCCGCTATAACAGGCCAATGTTAAAAGGGTGGCATTTGTTCCTCAACATAGTGTGAAGGTGCGTGCAAAGTTTGACCGCAATCAGACGGTGCGTTCATGATTTGCGGGATTTTGTTCAAAACAAGCCACTACAGCAAACTTTAGATGTCAATCTTAGCCAATGAGAATGGAATATGAAAAATCAAACACATCCGTCTTGATCACATGACTATGGAGATCATGTGTACCGATTTGCGTGACATTTGGATAAAATGGGAAGGAGTAATATAAAAAAAAAATGTTACGTAAGTCGGCCTCCTGGTGGCGCTATAAAAGGCAGATGTGAAAAATGCAGGGCAAAGGTTTTTCCTTGACCTCTAGGGAGTGCGCATACAAAGTTTTACACAGATCGATGCAGTTATAGGTACAAACATGAATCGGCCTGTTATAGCGCCACCATGAGGCTGATTTGAAATTTTTCAAGTGCCATTTCTTCCTCGGCATAGTGGAAATACGCGTGCAAAATTTCACGGAAATTGCATGCTGTGTTCATGATTTGAGGCATTTTGTTCAAAACGGAGTACTCCTGCAAACTTTGGAAGCCATTTTTAGCCAATCAGGATGGAATATGAAAAATCGGAAAGACCAGTTTCGTTTAATTACTATAGAGATACTGTGTACCAATTAGCGGGATTTTTGGACAAAATCTGTAGGAGTACTGTCAAAAAATATGTTTTGCACAAATTGGCCTCCTGGTGGCGCTATAAAAGGCCCATGTGAAAAAGGCAACGGTGGCGGAGATTAGATGGTCGCAGATGGACGGACACACACACACACGGACGGACGGACAGGGGGTAAAACATGCTCTCTCGCCATGCCTTTCGGCCTGGCGGAGACAAAAATAGCTAGTAATGATACTAGAATGGTTTTCAGGAGCGGTACTGTACACAACTTTCTACATACATCATGGAAGGAGCATAGCATGTGATTACCATTCACATCACCTCCACTGTGTGTGAATGGGTGAATGTAATGCACAATCTATGTAAAGCGCTTTGGATAAAAGCGCTATATAAATGCACCATTTACCATTTATATAGCCATGGCCTCTGGCTGCGGCCCAACTATTTTCAAATGGCTTTAAAAAATATATATAATAACGTCACCTTATGGATTTTCAAAAAATGTAATGTGACAATTTTGACAACAATCTTGTGAATTTAAATTGAATAGTAATTCATTGTATACAGTATAATCGTCGCTGTCTGGCAGAAACCAGCTCCATTTTTCAGCTTTTTTTTTTTAATCAGTGCTATTGAACACCCTTTACGTCTGCGTGTTGGTTAAAACAATATTGAACCAATGAAAATAAATTTAAAAAGCTTCTGACAAAACCAGCTAACTCCATTATATCCTCAAACTTTCTGCTAAACCAGCTAAGTCCACCAAAGGGGGGTGGAGTTAGCTGGTTTTGCTGACTCCAGGCTCCACCCCCTTTTGACCTCCAACCTCATTGTGAGCTTAGAGGTCCAGTCAGCTGTTCTGATCAATGATGAACAAAACTCTACTTTTTGTTCCGTTTTTGTCATTTCCTGAAAAATGAACATTTTGGAGTTAGCTGGTTTCTACCCGACAGCAGAGATATACAGTATAATACTTTTATATAGGGGTTTCCCCCCCCCCTTTCCCTATAGTGCTTGCCAACGTGTCGTCACCACGGGGGGGGCGTGGCATAGTAGCTGCAGACTAGGGTTAATTGGGCCCAAATGGCACCGGGGGTCAATTGGTCTAACTTTCTCCATCTTTCTCTCAGACTGCTGATGCCAATCACTTTCGTGATGACTAAAACTAAGACTAAATATATTGACAATCTTGTCAACAAATAAAACTAGACTAAAATGTTAGGGAAAATCAACCGGAAACTAACGCTATTGGATGGAAGGGCAGCGATGGCGGGTCTTCACTCAGTAGAGCCAGTATAGAAGCCCAAGAAGCATACCCTACTTTATCATCCATTTTTTAATTTTCAAAAATGCATATAATGGTAATTGAAAGAAGACTTTAAACTAGCGACAAAAAGCCTAAAGTATTTATGACAATGATTACCAAGGTAATAGAATCAAGTGTAAATCAATGGTGTGGTAATCGTTCTGCAGCCAGCAGGGGGGAAACAGTGAAACCTTCAAGGCATTAATGAGAACGGCAGTGCTGAAACGCACTTCCTTATTGGCTTCATATCCAGCAGAGATTCCTTGCCGCCTGATGTGAACACATAAATTGCACATTTGTATATTTCACACAGACAGAAGAGTTGTAACATGTAGCTATATAGTAATAGTTGTACTTGTATGTAGCAGAGTGGCTCACAACCTCAGCCTGATGGCCTGAAAGACTAATATCTCCCCCAAGTCATAAGGAATTACCTTTGTTTTAGTGGATAAGATGTTGGCTTTCCGTGCGGGGGACCCGTGTTCGAATCCTGGGCGTTTCACATAGACGTGCATGTAGTGACCATGTAGTATATTTGCTGTTAAAAACAAAAGTAAAATGTGAGATATTATGTAACATATTTTCCACCATAAATAGATGATTGTATTTGAATGCTGTACCCAGTGGTGTAAAGTAACGAAGTACATTTACTCAAGTACTGTACTTTTACTTCTACTCCACTGCATCTCAGAGGCAAATATTGTACTTTTACTCCACTACAATTATTTAGTTACTAGTTACTTTTCAGATATAAATTATGATATTATAAAACCCAGGGTTACGTATGTAACCCCGGTTTTATTAGTAACGTAAGTAAGGTACTTACTATGGGATATCATCGCCCCCTGGCGATTGCACAGAGCAACAACAGGACTCCCGAACTCCAATTCCTATTGGATAGGGTCGTGTGACGCAAAACACCGGCGACCGGTTGTGGTATAAATACCACTGCGTCACATGGACTCGCCCTCTGAAACCTTCCACTCTGCACCCCACACTGCGCACAGAGGGGGTTAAAAACGTAAGTACCTTACTTACGTTACTAATAAAACCGGGGTTACATACATAACCCTGGGTTATTATATCGTAAGCTGCAGTAAGGTACTTACTATGGGACACATAAACGTCCCCCGGGGGAGCCCATGTTTAACCAACCCTACCCAAATGCTTGCCCAAGGCCGCAGGTCCTGCCCTCGGCAAGACCATGGCCCCCAGGCAACCCAGACCCTTCGGGTCAGGATGCAAAAGGATTTATGGCAAGACCTTGACAGACATAAGTCCTGTCCCTAGTCACCAGCCCGGACAGACCCTGGTCTGACCGGCCCGTGACAGAGAAACCAAGGCCTCCTCCTCCCAGACCATGCCTAGCTGGTCTAGAGAGGGCTTGGAAGGCCAGCCAGGCAGGGAGAGAGAAACATGCCCCCAGGCATGACTCGCATTCCCTACCCTGAACCGGCTGCTGCCTACAAGTAGGAGGAAACCACATGCCACCAGGCATGTCTGTGTTTACCTAACTTTGAAGGCTGAAAAGGCCAGCCAGGCAGGGAGAGCCACATGCCCCCAGGCAAGCCTCCCACTCCCTGACTCCCCTACGTCGCCAGACGCAGACCCTGCTGTCGCAGCGGAGCTATCGCCGCCTCTGTGCATTTCACGAACACCCGGGGGCTCAGTGACATGCCAAACGGGAGCACTGTGTACTCGTACACTTTGCCTTCGTAGCCAAAGTGCAGGAACTTGCGGTGCGGCGGGTAGATTGGGACGTGAAAGTAGGCATCCTTGAGGTCTATACTCGTCCACCAATCTCCTGACGTATCGTTTGCAACAACGTCGCCGTTGTGAGCATTCGAAACCTTCAGAAATCTGTTCAAACCCTTGAGGTTCAGAATAGGTCTTACGCCCCCCCCTTTCTTTTTCACCAGGAAGTACTCCGAATAAAAACCCAGTCGGTTCTGATCCGGAGATAATTCCCTGATTGCACCCTTGCTCAGGAGAGCCAAAACCTCTTCCCTCAGCGTTATGGCCGCTTGGCCTGACGCTCGGGAGAACACTACTTTGGTTGTTAGTGGAGGTATGCTCGAGAATTGCAACCTGTATCCTTTTAGCACGGTGCGTAGCACCCAAGGATTCGGTTCGCAAGCTTTCCATTTGGAAAAACATTGAGCGAGAGGATTCAAGGGGAAGGTGGGGGCTGCTGACGTCATCTGCCCCGTCGGGTTCTGACCGTTCGACAGTGGGGGAAGCCTGTGACGTAGACGGGGAATCCCACACACCGTCGACATCCGCCCTGTAGCATTGCTCGTTAGCGCTAGCTGGGCTAATGTCGGTCTCGTCACAGAGCGAGCGTCCGTTCCCATGGGAACGTGAGACGCTGTCGCTCTGCGTGACATAACATCGGAACCATGTCGCGGTGTTGTACCTACCCGAATCGCAACTCCCCTCGGGGAGTGCTGATGGAGTAACACCGGGGCTCGCTGATGTGAGTTCCGTCGCACCTCGTCCGCCATGCTGGTGAGGTCGAGGGGGACGGACCTTTCGTGTGGTGTTTCTACCCGGAGCTAAACTATTGTTCCCCCTGGGGAGCTTCGCTGGTGTAACACCGGGGTTTTCTGAGACGTAAACTTCCGCCTCTCCTGCGCCATTTTGGAGTGACTGAGAGAGGCGGCCATTTTGTGCTTCTTCCGAGCCCGAGAGGCGTTTTGCCGCCATCTGCCGGACGGAAGAAGGTACTGCAGTGACGCAGTTGGAATTAAAGTTTTGTCTACAGAGAACCCCCTTTTTACACAAAGCATTTGAGACATTTGATTCATTAGCAAAGGTTTCTCTTCCTGCGTTTGATTCATCATGTTTACAGCATGCACAGGATCTGTCCCTACAGTGTTTGGGATGTCGCCCTGACTGGTTAGGGGACATAGCGAACACTGAGGGCTCATGAAAGTTGTTGGACAGTGTTTCCCACCGGGAAACATGCTGCCTCGATTTTTCATGGCATGGGAAAAAATGGGCATTTGTGTTTTTGGCAATAGATTTATTCCACACACAGGAAGCACATTTTGTACACTCATCACTTGTGAATAAAGACACACATGACTTTGAACCGTATTCATTGTCTTTAGCGTCTTTTTTAGTCTCTTTGCACCGGTGGACTGGTCCTCGACTCCGTCCGTTCGGGCAAGAAAAGCGCCAGTTCTTTTTCCCAAGTGGGAAGCTGACCCCGCATGATACCGGCCAAGAGGCCGTGACGGGGTGATCAGCTGGGGGCCCGATAAAACCGGGCGATGAGTGTCACTTCGTCTGCCTCCCCCTGCGACTAGGCCCGCTGTCCTTGCGCTGGGGCCTGGGCGAGGGTGGAGGAGGTGGAGCGCGTTTCTCATCCTTGCGCCTGACATCCTGAGCACCGAAGGAGCCTTGAGGGCGCTCCCAGGAGCTGGCTCTGGTGCTGGATGCCCTGGACGTGCCACGCTTGCGTCCAGAGGCGCGCTTGCCACCCGCAGCTCCCAGCTGTTGCGGCCTAGCCACAGTGGGAGCGGTGGGTGGTGAGAGGAGGCCTGCGGCTGGCTCCTCGAGCTGCTTCTCCGCTGCCTTGGTCCTGGTGATCAGGTCGGCTGCGGTGTCAAACAGGTTGCCGGCTTTGAGTGGAAGGCCTCCGAGACCCGTAGTCAGTATGGCCTTGCAACCAGCGGCGAGGTCGAGCCAGTCTCTCCAGGTCCGCCGTGAGAGCCATGGCTCGGCCCGTCCACATCAGCGCGTTACAGGAACAGAGAATCGCGAGCTGGACATCCGCCGCTGTGTCTGTGTCCAGCAGGGGCCGGGCTATCAGCTCTTTAAGCTTCGCTGCGGCTGAGCCCTGGAGCAGCGACCCCACGTTCAAGGCCTTGACAGCCGTTGCAGAGGCCTTGTAGAGAGCAGCGTGTGTGGCGGTGGTGGACCTTTTTCCGTGGTCGACGAAGACAGGGCCACTCCCATGGCTCAGTTTCACCGTCCCTTTCTTGGCCCTCTCGATGGCAGTGGCGAGGTCTCTGTTCATCGGCGGGATGCCCGCGACCCCCAGGTCGGCCCCAGTCAGGATGTCGGAGACAAACCCCAGTCTGTCCGGCTCTTTCCTGACCGCCCAGGAGAACTGCACCGCGTCCCTGACGCCGCAGGCTTCTGGAAGCAACTTGGACTCGATTTCTCGAGGGGGGAGGGGTGTCAGACCTTGGAACCCCGGTATGGGGACCCCGATGGACATCCTCGCTGGTTCCATTGGCTGCGCCAGGCCGCATCTGGCGATAGCCCTTTTGAGCACGACGGAGACGGCCTCCTCGGATATCCTCGCCTGGCTAGGAATCTCCGGGGTTACCGCCGTCTCTTGTGAAGGCACAGGGGGACCCGGGCTGCTCATCGTTACCTCCTGTGACTGTTGGTAGGATGTGAGGCCTACATCCTCCTCCTCGTCCACCACCACGATGAGGGCGTCGTCGTCCTCCTCGGCGTCGCCTTCGAAGTCACTGCCGTCCGGAGTGGCAGTGTCTCCCCAGGCGGCGATGGAGGTGGTGGGGGAGAAGACGAGGTTGTCGCTGTCTTGGGACGGCCCGGTGGCCTCGACAGCGGCGTCTGGGTCCGGAGATGAGGATGCGGCCCTTAAGGCCTCCTCATTCCGGACCTTGCTGATGGCTCCACTGGAACGTGGGGCCGAGTAGAGAGGAGGAGGGCCCATGGCCCCCAGGCTAGTGCTAGCCGCCGGCGCCCTTGGTGCTTCGGCGGGCGGCGCCTCGGGGCTAGCACTGCCGTTAGCTGAGCCAGCTAGCGAGGTGGCCCTGGCCAGGCGTCGCTCCAGCTGGGCCTCAGAGAAGCTCCCGCAGGGGCCGCACCCGTGTTCGTCACCGTCTCGGTTACGGGCGATCCAGGCGTGATTAGGCCCCAAGCAGGACAGGCAGAGGCGGTGGTCATCGTCCGCAGCGACGAGGTAATCGCACCCCCACATGGCGCATGGACGAGGCGCCTCCATTCTTCCCTTCTCCGTCGAGCACAAGGCAACAAACAAAAGGCTAGGTAGCGACCTAGCCTAGCTTCTTTGTTAGCTTTTAGCGTTAGTTTAGCTTAGCTTAGCTGCGCGCCTCGTGGCGAGAAAACGGAGAGGATAGGAAAGAAAGTAATAAAAGTTGAAGGAACTCGGGAGAGTTATAATAACTGAAACTATTTTTACGAAAGCACCCGTAGAGTAGCACGGTAGTGCCCTCGCTTTGGGTTGTGTTGGATTTCGTCAAGTTTCTCCGTAGATTGCTAGCTCGGCTCCGTGCGCAGTCGCGTTAGCAGAGTGGAAGAAGAGGCCGAGTCCATGTGACGCAGTGGTATTTATACCACAACCGGTCGCCGGTGTTTTGCGTCACACGACCCTATCCAATAGGAATTGGAGTTCGGGAGTCCTGTTGTTGCTGTGCAATCGCCAGGGGGCGATGATATCCCATAGTAAGTACCTTACTGCAGCTTACGATATAATAACATACATTAACCACATTAGCCCCGTTTTATTCACCTGTTTCCTAGGCTGTGTGTTTTCCACTTCCTGTCGATTTCATTGGATATCATTGGTCATTTGACCAGTTTCATTGGATTTCATTGGATCAAATCGACAGGAAGTGGAAAACACACAGCCTAAGAAACAGGTGAATACCAAGTCTATTTGAAAATAGCAGATATACAAGCTCATAACGCGTCGCATCTTGACGCATTGTGAGCTTGTAGATCTGCTATTTTCAAACATTTTAGTACTTTTACTTTTGGTACTTTAAGTACATTTTGATGCCACTTTTCGCCATATTGGTACTTTTACTTAAGTAAAGAATTTGAGTACTTTTTCCACCACTGGCTGTACCTCAAGCAATAATATTCATAATAAACCTTTATGATCGTAAAGAAGACAAATGACAGGTTTGTTGTAATACATGAAGAAGATATAGTGCAGGCACTTCCATGGCCCAGGTGCAGGACAAACAGCAGGAAGAAATAAACAGTGGTGGAAGTAGTACTCACATTTTGTACTTAAGTAAAAGTACCAATACCACAATGTAGAAATACTCTGTTACAAATAAAAATCTGGTATTCAAAATGTACTTGACTAAAAGTACAAAAGTATTCGCATAAAAATATACTTATGCACTGAAAGTAAAAGTACTCAATTTGCAGAATGTCCCATTTCACAAGTTTGCAAATGTAAAAATGCTTTGAAAATAGCAGATCTACAAGCTTGTAGATCGGCTATTTTCAAATATATAGGGCTGAAGTGGTTAATGTTAGTTTTAAACAATCAATACCTACAAAGTAACTAAAGTTGTCAAATAATCGTAGTGGACTAAACAGTACAATATTTGCCTCTGAGATGTAGTGGAGTAGAAGTAAAAGTATTGAAAATTGGAAACACTCCAGTGAAGTGCAAATTCCTCAAAAGTGTAAGTACAGTAGCCTACTTGAGTAAATGTACTTAGTTACTTTACACCACTGGAAATGAAGTCTGCACACTGGCAATGCTGCAAAAGCTCAGCTGTGCATAGCATGGGGCAATACTTCACATTCCTATCTAACAGAAATAACCACATTTACCTGACAAACAGAAGAAAGGGTTACATATCACTCTGCAGCACAGAGTCACAACCTTTTTCCAAGTAGCATCAGTAGGATTTGACTTCCTGGTTAGCTGCAATTTAGCTTCCTTGGTTAGCTATCAGTGCCCTGCGACAGCGTCAGGTGCCCCCTACTGTTGAGGAGGTGAACATGATCTCTCCATTAATGAACAGCTTATTCATTTGTAGACTCAATAGGCTCTTTGCACAGCAGCCCTATTGGAAAGAAATTGGGCCTCTTCACAGTTCTTACCTATTATACTAATTAAGGCGCTGTTCCATTCTGGGAGAGTCTCTTTTCCCGCTGTTTCGCCCAGGTGGACAGGGTTTTGAGGTTAGGTTTAGGCATTATTCTGTGAGGTTGGGTAAGGCATAGTGTTTGTGAGGTTAGGGTTAGGGTTAAGGTTAGGTTTAGGCATAGTTTTAGTGAAGTTAAATGTTAGTGTTTAGACGCAATCAAGGCGAAACACCAATGCTTTTCAGCACTGTTCCATTCTGGTCAAACAGAGTCAGGGTGCTGATATTGTGCATTTTGGCTCACTGGAAACACTCTGTTACACCAGTGGGTCTCAAAGTGTGGTCCAGGGACCCTCATAGTTCCTTGAGGGTGTTCCAAATGGCCTTAGGAGTGTGTTATGTTCCATTTGTACACTCTCAGAGTTATGGGGGTCCTTGAAATTAAAAAAAAAGTTTAAGAACCACCGTGCTACACTAAATGGAACAGAGCCTGAATTAGGATAATTGGTAAGACGTGTCAGGAAGAGACCCCTGCTGTGCATAGAGCCTATTCCATTCAGAGTGTTACAAAGACGTGCACCGTTTGTCAGTGACATTGATACGCACACTAACACGACAGTCAGGCTCAGTTAACATTTTCCAAGTGGAACAAATAAAATAAAATGAAATAAAATCCTCTTCATCCCAACTCCGGGGAGTCATACATAAATATTTTATTATCTGAACGGTGTCTTAGTCTTGAGCCTTGACTTGTACCAGCAAATTGCACAGCAGGGGTCTCTTCCTTACTTCCATCACATGTCTTACCAATTATACTAATTCAGGCTCTGTTCCATTTATTGTCGCACAGTGGTTCTTAAAAAAAAAAAAATAATTCAAGGACCCTCATAATTTTGAGAGTGTACAAATGGAACATTACACACTCCTAAGGCCATTGTAGTTGGCTAGTTAGTAGTATAGATCCCATAAGCCAGATGGACAGGCGCCCATGCAATGACTGGGATTAGACTTGGATCAACTCCAAATCCCAAAAAGAATTCCCTCAGAAACCAGAGGCATCGTATTAGTTGGGCCTAAACCTCTGAGACCTTCAGTCAATCGAGCTTCAAGTTTCTTCAAGTATTTCTCGTTATACTTCCTTTGGTCCATTGTCCATTATTCTAGCAAATAGCAATTGGCAGGACTAGGCTACTCGATTTGGCATTCATTGTGGGTGAACAATAACATTTTTGGCACCCAACAGCAGTGTTGATTTCGTCGACTAAAATTATGACGAAAAAGGTTCGTCGACTACCTTTTTTCACTGACCAAAACTAAATGAAAACTAAATAAAAACTAAGCTATGATGACTAAAACTATGACTAAACATATTGACAATTTCGTCAACAAATAAAATGTTAGGGAGGTACTAGTGGAGAAGAGAACTAGCATTGAACTAAAAGACAAGTCATTTTATGTTTGGTTGCGCTCTGAAAATAGCAGATCTACAAGCTCACAACGCGTCGCAGCGCGATGCGTTGTGAGCTTGTAGATCTGCTATTTTCAGCATGCAACCAAGTGTAAAATCAGCCATTACGATGTCATCAAGGCACCTTCAAAATATATTTTAGTCGACTATATAGATCTGCTATAGCTCACAACGCGTCGCATGTGAGCTTGTAGATCGGCTATTTTCAGCATGCAATTTTGCAACAAGTGTAAAATCAGCCATTACGATGTCATCAAGGCACCTTCAAAATATATTTTAGTCGACTAAATCAATTGTAGATTTAGTCGACTATAATCTTATGACAACAGTAAAACTTTTCAGATGACTAAAATATGAATAAAACTAAATGGAATTTTATTCAAAAGACTATGACTAAAACTAAATCAAAATGTGCTGTCAAAATCAACGCTGCCCAACAGGACACTGATATTAGTTGGCGAATGTGTGGCCTATATGTATGAAGACTAATCACACTAGTCAGTTCGTAGTGAAACCCAGGCTTTCCGCTGTGTGGACAGCCAGGTGACACGAGGTTATCCTGGAACATGAGTCCCATAGTCTGACGGGATGTCTGCTCTGCCATTATTGATTCACAAAAATGACCTAGTTGCTGTTGACTGATCTGAAAACTATTTGGGAATTGAGGTCCTTGTTCTGCTGGCAGCATGTGCAAGAAATATGATGCTGGTCGGCCCGAGTAGAATGTAAGATTAAATTCAGATAGACAGACACACAAAGGGCTAATGCCAGAATCTCCTGGCAGATATTCATAATCAACTCGTTGATTATTCGAGCGCCTGCATTTGCATACTGCTGCTTATTTATGCTCGTGGCACTCTATACTGTCTGTCTGAGCCTCACAGAGTTTACAAATACATTCTTTCTCCTGCACTGCTGTGATTATAGGACTCCTACTGTCTATCAAAACATGAATGTTTCATGATTATTTACGCAGCATTTATTAGTATGAATGAATATTTCATTTAATCTGTGACCATAAATATTTGATTGGCACAATTAACACAATTTGGAGCAGATTCTTTATTTATTTTTGTCATGCAATTAATCAGAAGAACTTTATTCATAAATCAATCTACATCTTAATCTCATATTGACCATTTGTTCAATAAACTGTAACAGAAAGAAAAGGACAAGCAAGTGGAAAATCTATTAAGACTTTAATTTTTCTCAGGGTTTTTTTCTTAATACAATTTGGACAGGAATTTTGCATGAATAACTTAACACAATAAATAAAAACAATGACAGATTTTCTGTTTGACATTTTTGGACATTTGACATTTCAGCAGCAGACGTGGTCTACAGTCTCCACTAGTTCTTCATGTACCGGTTAGCCCTTATGTGTGTTCAGTTCAGTCAAACCCATCCAGTTCTGAGCAAATCGTTTTTTTTGTTTGCATCGACCAAACCCCTCCGAGCTAGTGTAAAAACATTCATGTGATACGGAGAACACATTTTTAGCTCAAGTTGCTTACAGCTTTTTGTGATAGTCATACAAAGAACAACTGGATGGAAAAACAGGTTAGGTCTTTTTGGGACGTCCACAGCAAGCACCATAGCTATAACTAACCACTTAATAATACTAAAAAAAAACATAATAATAATAGAAAAAATAGCCGATCTACAATCTCACACCTGAGCTTGTAGATCGGCTACTTTGGCTATTTTGAGACTCTTTCCATTTTAATATTTTTTTTTAACAGTTTTTCATTATGACTTGCCCAAAAATAGGGATGCCAGGGTGGTTAAGTGGTCAACAGCAATGATATCAATTTAATTATTATATAATTATAGCCTATTGTGCTTGGTGTAGACGGCCCTTAACAAAGGCATGATAAAGCTGAAGTCAGACTTAACCCCAGTTTAAAATATAAGACGTTTTTAGACTGGGTTAAGTGAAGACTTTGAGACCACCGATTGGGGCTTTTTGTCCAGGTTGTGAACCAGGGAGCTCTGCACCAGTGTCGTGGAAACTAGCCGGATAAAACTAGGAAAGCACTGGTACATCCTGTAGGTTCCTAAAGCATTGACAGTCACGGGAGGTAGCATCTTACTCTCCCGCCCTTTACATTTTTTGTGCCACAGGCAAAAGTTTGCTGATCGATATGATTGTCATAGCGATCCATCCACATTTGACCGTTTTTTTATTTTTATATATAAGTCTCTACAAGTGAAAAGCTGCACGTGAAACGTTTCAACATAAAGATAGTGTCGCATTCAAGGTTTGCCATCCGAGCCAGAGGTTTCCACTCCAATAATGTGTTGTTGTCGCAGTGGGGCAGGAACCTTGTATCTCCATCATTTTCATCTTTCTATGGTTTCTTATTTTATGCTTTGTCGTTTGACAATCTTGTGCTTAAGTTAAAAAAATATATATATACCTGTACCAGCTCTACAGATCTGCAGACACGTTGTGAGCTTTCTGGAAAAACATTGATTTTTATAAATATTGAACCAATGAAAAGTATTAAAAAGAGATTGTGACTAAATAATAACTGAATTGGCTCCATTGGAGCACATACAGGTTCATTGTTCCACCTACTAAAAAGTAATGGTCTTGGACATATAAGGTTTCCACCCAACAGCGACGATGTACATCTTCTCTGATAAGACAAATAGTTCTTATTGGAACATTGGAACATAGAAACAGGCTGGCATGCAGACAGACAGACAGAAGGGACAATGTACAACTAACATAAAACAGCGTGTGCCCTTTTACACAAAGCATATTGCACTCAGCACAGTAATACTTGAGAGACAGAGTAGGGGACAAAGTAGGATCACAGTTTGTTCTTCATTATAATGGTCTTAAAAGATGGGCGACTTGTCAGACATCAGACCAGAGGACAGATAATGCCGGCGAGGTTGACACCTAATCGCGGCTCTCGAATAAAGTGATTGACAGGGCGCGCGGCCAATCAGGGTCAGATCATAATTCTATGTAAATGAGATCTTAAGATCTAAATTACATTAATCAAGTACAGGAAAGGTTAACGACAGCCGACTTCCGTGATAAATCTTCGTCATTACGGTGACTTGATTATGCAAAGTGGGGCCGGGCGGCATATACGTCGCAGATGGAAAATGGGGCACGTACTGTAGAATGGATGTAGCTCGTTTGCATAATGCACACACACACACACAGGCAGCAGCCATGGCTTCATGGCCCTGTTGTTCAGCTGTGGCTGTGGTGTTCACAATGGCTGGCCCAAACTAGATTGTTGGCCTTTCCACGTTGGAATCGGATTGTTTTCATCTTGTCTGATCAGCGGGAAAAAAACAGAGGGAAACTGTTTAGTCAGATTTGAACCACGTTTCCTCGGTTTGAAATGGGATTCACATTTGATTTCTAAAGATGTGTCGCGGTCTGGACACTGAAACCTGATTTATACTTGGTCAGTGACAGTGTCGCTT
>NC_137605.1:15771909-15786909 GCF_963280865.1 Gymnoscopelus braueri
CTTTCGCCGCAGGCTGAAAACCCACCTCTTCAGGAAACACTACCCTTCCTCTTTGCCTTGCCTACTTGTTGTCAATTAGTTGTACGAGCTCTTGTCTTATTGGATCTTGTTTATTCAATACACTTATTTGTTTTAGCTTTTGCTCATTTGATTTTCCTATTCCTATTTGTCATAGTACTGACATCATAGACCGGCCGCTAGGGCTGAACGATTTTGGGGAAAAATCTAATTGCGATTTTTCTGACTGATATTGCGATTGCGATTTGTTTGCGATTTTTAAATTTTATAAAAAAAATTAAAAAAAAACTTTAATTTTTTTTTAAGTCAAGCTTCAGTTTAGTATTCACTGTGTACGTTTAAAAAGTAATTTGAAGTAATGGAACATTACCAAATGGCATACCATTTATTTACTGTTCTAGATTCTAATAAATAAGGATGAGAACTAAAAGATATGAATTGCTTCATTGCTTCCAACATGTATCTTCCAAGTACTTTTTTTCCCCATGTATATATTTAAACATTTAGCTGGAATAGAAATAGCTTATTTTTGTAAACAACCCAACATTGAACTTGTTAAGTCATTAACTTATGGCTCAAGAAGAGAAGCTTTTTCTGAAATGAAGTTCAATAAATAAAAATAAAATTAAACAAATAATTACCTTTTTGTGTAAACAATTCACAGCAGTGAAATAAGTAGGTATTTCACTTATGGCTAAATAAGCATATTTACTGACAGGGGTTGACACTAAGGTCTCAGAGGCACTTGCCTGTCGGGCAAGTACAGGTAATTGTCTACTTGCCCACAGGTCTTGCCCACTTGCCTGAAAAGTAAATTGTCCTTTATAAAATGATAGGTTAAATTTGAATTACTGTTCAATTTTTTACTTTCTACTTCCGAATTATGGGGCTGCACGAGAAAAAAGTCATACCTCAATATTTATGCCAAATATCTAAATAGCTATGAATATGACTATGGGTTAAAGGTAGGGTAAGTGATATTTTTTGGTTAAAACAAAAAGGCTTTTGTTATGGGTTAAAGCTCCATATTCTGATAGTTAGACCATTTCAGCCAATCAGGAGAGTACCCATCTATCAGCTTCATTTTTATAGTGTTCCAGTTCCAATTTTACATGCTCATTTCTTTGTGTCATCACTTCCAATTTCAATTGTTTAATCTGTATCCTGAGTTCTCTGTCCTGATATCCTGACCTGAAAAGGCATTTTCTGTTTAATAAAGAGCTGGAGAGACATGGAGACTCATGTTACTGAACAAACACTCTATAGCAATGAGTACTATCAGAATATAAAGCTATTTAACACTTATTTTAACAAAAGAAAATCACTTACCCTACCTTTAACACTTGTCATTTTATATTTGTAGTGAAAACAGCACATTATAGGCCAGCAGTGCTCTTATTTTACATTCCACAGACCAGAAGACACTTACTTTTCCATTACTTGACAAAACGCTCTTATTTTGAAGTCCATCGACCAGAAGTCAAGGGTTTACGTTCGTCTGACTTGACACTTGTTAAGCTTTGACCGTTCAATAAACAAACGGAGGTACTGGGCTTGCGCTGCTGTTTTGAACTGATACTGACATAAGGAAGGCTTTACAAGCTTCTTGTATTTTCACACGTCAGTTAGAGACAAGTAGGGAACTGCAGCACATGTGACAAGTCAGCGGGTGTTTTTATTTTATATCGCGGGTGGGATGCAAGCAGCCGTGCTCGTCATCAACTCCACTTTCTCACAAACGTATCACTTCACTCTAGATTCCAAACGTGATTTTGCAACCCAGTGATTTATAACTAGTTGCGTGCCCGTGTCTTCAGTATTATGTGAGCTTGTAGATTAGCTGTTTTCGCCGCGTCGCAGGTTCTGTGTGTGTGTGTGGGGGGGGAGAGAGGGGGAGGGGGAGCGCTCTGGCCACGCTCAAGTGTCTTACAGAAACAATTCCATAGATAGGAGCAACACTACTACTACACTACTTGTGTCGCACCGAAAATAATGTTTTACCGCTACGTGCGGCATCAGGGATTTGCTTAACACGGCCGTTCGACAAACTTTAAATACTCGTAGCCGACGGAGACCTAACTCTAATGAGGGAGAGAGAGAGAGAGAGAGAGAGAGAGAGAGGGGGGGCTCGCTGCCCTCTCGCTCCCTGTAGAGAGAGGCAGGCAGCCACTCTGGAGAGAAGGAGACAAGTCCCGCGGGTGCTCTGGGATTAATATGAATATTAAAATGATTTATTATGATAAAATAAAAAATAAAAAAATCGCGGCCTTTGCGATTAGCTAATCGCGTGGTTTCAAATCGCGATTTCGGTTTGAAAACGATTAATCGTTCAGCCTTACCGGCCGCCAAGTACTACGATAATGGGAACTTCACAAAGTACCCATTACAGGTATTGCATAACCCGTAGTTCCCAACAGGCATAGGCCTAGATGTTGTTGAACATTTTGCTATGAACTGCTGACAGGATGTTGACATGGGTTTCCCACATCTCCTACCGCAGTCGTTCTGAAACGTTTTCAGGTCAAGGACCCCCAAATTGACACTGATTAGCCCGCGGACCCCCATTTGAAAAGATAAGCTAAGAGAAGATTTTTACGGCTCTAGCAGTGATTCTCAAATATTCTAATTTCAAGGACCCCCAGTTTGACGTGCATTAGGCTACGGATCCCCATTTAATGGCATTTCTATCTCTGGGACCCCAATTCATATTGTAAAATCAACGTTAATTTAACTCCGAGTGTACAAATGGAACCAAATGGACCCGTTAGGGTCCATTTGGTTCCATTTGTACAATCTCAGAGTTACAGACCCATAAGGGTCCATTTGGTTCCTATCCATCATTTAGCTGGGGACCCCCTGGAACCCCCTCAAGTACCCCTGAGGGTCCCCGGACCCCACTTTGAGAACCAATGTCCTACCGTAGCAACCAACTACTGTACGGTGAAGTGTGAATTGACACTTTACCTGTGCTTTCTGGATGGCCTCCTGTAGCTCCTCCTCCAAGCTGCGAACACTGGGAGTGGGAGGAGTCTGAACCGGGCTGGCTGTAATCTGAACCGGCAGCTCAAAGTCCTGGCCAATGGGATCGCACGGCTGGCAGCAGAACACCTGATTGGAACACAGTTGACGGGTCACAATGAAGGTAAGGTACTACTGTAAGACACTGTTTCTCAACATCGGGTTCCGGAGACCACGGATGGACCCTAACAGATCCGTAACTCAGTGAAATTAACACTGAGGATTTTTCAGTGTGGATTGGGGTCCCAGAGATAATAAATACAAATAAATATATGTCTTCGTACTGTATATATAATAATCAAATGGTGATTCGTGGCCTAATGTATATCAAACTGGGGGTCCTTGAAATGAAAAAGTTTGACCATTTCTGCTGCTGTAAGGTCATGTGGTCGTGCTGTACATGTAGGGCAATCAGACCCTTTAATAAGACCTTGTTATGTGATTAGGCTAATCTAACAGTACTGTACGTGTGTGTGCATGCCTGCGTGTGTGTGTGTGTGCGTGTGTGTGTGTGTGTGTTAATAGTTTTGCTCTCCTCAGAGACTGAGCAGTCTCCCCTTGGTATATTTCTCTTTTGTGAGGTCAAACAACTTTCTTACATTTACTGTACGTCCCGTTCAGTTACCCTTTAACTGGGTCCTATTTATATGCTTAAACTAATTAGGCACAGGTGTTAATGTGTGTGTGTTTTCCTAAGAGGATGCTGTTCGGCAAACCATAGCATTTTTACTTCATTGTAAGGCCACATGCCTGTGCAACTGTGGCACATTCAGGCAGTGGTGGTGAAAAGTAACTAACTATGCATTTAGTAGTATTTTTACTTTATTTTTGAGTATTCAAATGTTTTGATACTTGATACTTCTACTCCACCACCACTATCTCCTACAATTATTTGAAAACTTTAGTTGCTAGTTACTTTGTAGACTGAGAGAATTATTACAAAACACACATTACCCTATTTTATACTTTGTATATTAGGAAATTAGCCCGTCTACAAGCTCACAACGCGTTGCATCGTGGTGCATTATTAGCTTGTAGATATATATGCTATTTTCAAAAAACGCTTGACAAAATTGGAGTACTTTTAGTTTGGTACTATATATTGTAAGTATAGTACCCTGTTCAGTACCCATTCAGGGCACTGCGGTGCACACTCAAATGAATGCCGTTAGCTAAGTGACTTTATTTTGTTGGCTTTCTTCAAGGAGAGCAGCGGTCTGGGTCTGGGTCTGTAAACGTCTTTATATAGAGAGACACATTTCTGAATTTCTTTTTATTGAGACAGACTAGAAGGAAATGAAAGGTCAGAGAAGCAAACACACCACAGAGAGGGCTCTGGTGGGGTCTGGTGGGGTTAGGAAACATACCATTTCTTCTTCTTTTTTTTTATCGACGTTATATTAACATGAAAATGTTAGTGTTTTCCAAGTATTTGTGGGTTGGTAATGTCAGGGTTTTTACCTGGGTAAAGAGGACTTCTGTCTGTTCGTCGACTGGCTCTATCTTCACTCTGACTCGACCTGGATCCTGTTGCAGGAACGGATGGAGGGCTCCAACACACGACTGCAAAGACAAAACATACAGTATGACTGCTAATGCTTCATATCGGCCTTCCTCATATGACCAGTTGACTCATATATGACCATCACCTCCTGATGTCCCTGTGCCTCATGGGTGTAGGATAGACCTCCTGGTTAGTAATATTGTTTGTGTTTGGGGCGTTCGTGGCTTAGTGGGTAGAGAGTTCGTCTGGTAATCACAAGTTCACCGGTTCACCTCTGGCCCCGGTCTGGGACTCCCTCTTTTTTTGGTGTGTCGCCCAGGTGGCGCCTAAACCCTACCTTTAACTTCACAAACACTATGCCTAAACCTAACCTTAACCCTAACCTCACAAACACTATGCCTAAAACTAACCTAAACCCTAATCCTAACCTCACAAACACTATGCCTAAACCTGACCCTAACCTCACAAACACTATGCCTAACCCTAACCTTAACCCTAACCTCACAAACACTATGCCTAAACCCAACCTTAACCCTAACCTCACAAACACTATGCCTAAACCTAACCTTAACCCTAACCTCACAAACACTATGCCTAAACCCAACCTTAACCCTAACCTCACAAACACTATGCCTAAACCCAACCTTAACCCTAACCTCACAAACACTATGCCTAAACCTAACCTTAACCCTAACCTCACAAACACTATGCCTAAACCTAACCTTAACCCTAACCTCACAAACACTATGCCTAAACCCAACCTTAACCCTAACCTCACAAACACTATGCCTAAACCCAACCTTAACCCTAACCTCACAAACACTATGCCTAAACCTAACCTTAACCCTAACCTCACAAACACTATGCCTAAACCTAACCTTAACCCTAACCTCACAAACACTATGCCTAAACCCAACCTTAACCCTAACCTCACAAACACTATGCCTAAACCCAACCTTAACCCTAACCTCACAAACACTATGCCTAAACCTAACCTTAACCCTAACCTCACAAACACTATGCCTAAACCTAACCTTAACCCTAACCTCACAAACACACTATGCCTAAACCTAACCTTAACCCTAACCTCACAAACACTATGCCTAAACCTAACCTTAACCCTAACCTCACAAACACTATGCCTAAACCTAACCTTAACCCTAACCTCACAAACACTATGCCTAAACCTAACCTTAACCCTAACCTCACAAACACTATGCCTAAACCCAACCTTAACCCTAACCTCACAAACACTATGCCTAAACCCAACCTTAACCCTAACCTCACAAACACTATGCCTAAACCCAACCTTAACCCTAACCTCACAAACACTATGCCTAAACCTAACCTTAACCCTAACCTCACAAACACTATGCCTAAACCCAACCTTAACCCTAACCTCACAAACACTATGCCTAAACCTAACCTTAACCCTAACCTCACAAACACTATGCCTAAACCCAACCTTAACCCTAACCATAACCTCATAAATACTATGCCTAGACCTGACCTTAACCCTAACCTTAACCTCATAAATACTATGCCTAGACCTGACCTTAACCCTAACCTTAACCTCACAAACACTATGCCTAGACCTAACCTTAACCCTAACCCTAACCTCACAGAAACTATGCCTAATCCTAACCTTAACCCTAACCCTAACCTTAACCCTAACCTCACAGGAACTATGCCTAAACCTAACCTCTAAACCACGTCCATCTGGGCGAAACACCGGGAAAAGAGAGAGTCCGGCCCCGGTCTATGTGTTAAAGTGTCCCAAGAGCAAGACACTTAACCAGTTATTGGTTCCATTTGTACACTCTCAGGGTTATGGGGGGGGTCCTTGAAATGAAAAGTTTTGAGAGGGATGTGGATCATGGATTTGTCCTCACCTCTGTCGCTGTGCTGAAAGTGCGGTCCCGGGGTCGGTTCCTCCTCCTCTCCCTCATCGCCTCCTCTAAGCTCAGCTCCATCTGCTGCTCGTGTTCCGTTCTCCAGGGGGCGCCACACTGCTGCAGGGGCGAGGAGGCGGAGCAAGGGGAGGAGGAGGAGGAGAGGGGTAGGCTGGGGCTGGGGGTGCCCGAGGGGGTGCCGGCGGGAGGCGCCAGGAAGACGGCGGCGTTCGCCAGACCGCACTGTTCGCCCGTCACGGTCATCGAAACCGCGTTGGAGAAGCCGGCGAGCATGCCGTGCGGGAGGCCGCCTGGAACACCGCCATTGAGAACTCCGTTGGGAATTCCGCAGGGCTGAACGTAGACCAGGGGTTATTATAGGTAACAAAAATCTTCAAAAATAGTGAAAATATTAATTAAGCCCACAGTGTTGAAGGCTTATGGATCTGCTATTGTTAAAAAATGTCTGAGCTTACTGAATCCTAGCCAGACTAGACTATATCACAACAAAAAACTAAAACTAATTAAAAGAACGGTATACACTTTACAATAATGACCCGTTATAAAGCATTTATAGACGTTTATAAGCAGTTTGTAGACAATAACTGCCAAAGACGTTTATAAACGTCTTTGAGAAATTAGCTGTTGCCTGCCAAAGACGTTTATAAACGTCCAGAAAAAAAGAAAGAAAAAAAAAACTTTTTTCAAAAAAAAAGAAAATCTAAAAAGATTTTCTAATTATTTTGTATTGAACATTTTTCGATATTCAAAACGAATAAGGAGATAACAATTCCGACAAAATCGTTCAAAACCCTGGCAGAGGCTACAGACTGCTCTAAAAAAACTCTGGCAGGGTAAGAGTTAACAAATCATTAACAACCTGTTTGCTGACATTCGGAAATGTCAACAAACAGGTTGTTAATGATTTGTTAATAGTCTACAAACCACTTATAAACGTTTATAAATGCTTTATAACGGGTCATTATTGTAAAGCGCTACCAAAAAAACTAATGAAAAAAAGCAAAACTATAATAATAACCTGGATGTAGACGCGTTGGCTCGGGCTGGACACGGGCGAATCGGGTCCGGAACTAGAGGCCGAGCTGCCGGGACTGTGACTGGGGGGCGGCGGCAGAGATGACGGCGCGGGGGTGGGGGCGGGGGCCAGTTTGTGGGCCGGTGAGGGGAGGAGGGGCTCCAGCTGGCACAGGGGGGTGGGGGTCAGGCAGGTGTGGGGCAGCTGGAAGGGCCGAAGACGCTGCAGCAGGGCCGGCTTGGTGCCGGAGACGGGCAGACCGCGCTTCCTCAGCTGCTGACGTAACTCTGACACCTGAGGGGGGGGGGGGGGGAGGGGGGAGAAATGGACGGCGGACAGAGGGGGGTGAGAGGTGTGGGGGAGGAAGGGGTGACAGTGGAAGGGGCAGGGGGTCAAGTGAGGTTAACATTCACATTTCTGCCAAGAGCAGTTTTTCCTTTTCACATGGCTGTTGACCACTTAAACCAGATCGACAAGCTCGCAACGCGTTGCGAGCTTGTCGATCGGACATTTTCAGCTAAAGCTTTTCCCACAATAACAGAAAAACAGAAAAGATCCTAGTATAGAGTCCTGAAGGACTCCGGTCAACCATACGTAGGGTTTAAGTGGTTAAAGCCTAGTTCAGACCAAAGACTTTTGCGACGAGACGAAACAGCTTTTAAGCCCCGATTTACATAATACTGTTGAATGACGGATCAATAAATTAAGCATTAGAACCATAGAGGTATAATATAACTAGAGGGCGGATTGCCTCGCCCCGACCAGCTATTCATTTCAATGAAAGTGCTCAGTGGCGTTTTGAAGGACCCGGAAGTCTGCCGGAAGTAGAAATGTTGGGTCGATATTGGGTCGTTTCGAGCAGCCATAGAGTTATGAGCAGGCGCACTAGTCCTTTTTGCGTCCTACGTCACAAACTACCTCCATGAACGATACCGTGTGTCGAGCCATGAACGCGAGATATTTATTAAATACAATCGAGATGCATATTTATATGTAAATGCATATGTATTTATGTATAATATGTTTATATATTTATATTATATTATATATATTTATATATTTTTTTGCTCGTGCAAATGTATTTCTCCCCGACTGCAGTTCCAGCTTTGGCCACTGGGGTGGCAGCTTCAATGTTTCTCAGCAACTCTGGGGGCCTGATTAGAACGTTACGGAGATGAATCGCAGCGGTCTGAGTTAGTCTTTACAGCTCTACATGCTGGTGACATTTAGATGTACTTTAGTTCACAATAGCGCATGATGGGATGGGAACTCTGTGCTAACTAAGGACCGGGAGTGTTGTTTATTTCCTGTGTGGACCTGCAAACCCTTTGAGACTGTAACGGTGATAAAAGGCTGCACAAATAAAACATATTTATTCACATAGCCCTTTATCACTTACTCATATTATGAGTAAGTAGCCAACAGGCACGTGTTGGATAGGAATCAGCCTATCCTCAAGATAAGCGGAGAAAATAGTAAAAGTACAGCAGTACATACAGTATAAAAAAAGCTCTGATAAGGTGTTTGACCTCCAGGCGGCTGCGGTCTGTCTTACCGTTAGGTCGACGAGGTTAGCAGGCAGCAGCTCGGGCTTCGGGGCGGCGCTTTGATCCGCCGGCGTGTGGCTTGTTCTCGCGGCGACAGGCTGGGGGTTCTGGGGCATCGCCCCGGAGAACCGGACCATCTGATTGGCTTCTCCGCTGCAGATGGCAAAGGAAAATGAAATCTCGTCATCTTGATGAGCACAAAAATAGCAGATATACAAGCTCATAGCGCGGCACCGAGTGCCGCGCTATGAGCTTGTAGATCTGCTATTTTTGAAAAATCTAGAAAATGTGTGCAAATTAATATATTTATATTCTTTTCAAGCGAACATTTTTAACTCAAATATTTGCTTCTGGAAGGTCCCTGGAACAACATATTTTGAGATGGGGGTCGGCAGCCAAAAACATATAATTTTGGGGGGTCCTTGACATGAAAAGGTTTGAGAACCACCGATATAGAAACATACGTTTTTCAGAAAACTGTTAGGCTTTAGAAGACATACAGTAAGTAAGAATCGGCCTCAGGTCTTAATGGGTTAACTAAATCCTGCCACCCCTCCTCTCAGCTCTTGTTGCCCATTTCTTGTCCTCGTAGCCTCTCTTACTTAATTGAGCATTTTAGGATCAAAATATTGCATTAATATTGCCTATAGTGTCAACTAATGGTTCTGATCATTGTACTCCATCTCCCCGCGGCGCTACATCGGAGGAGTAGAGGTCAAGATGGTCTCATGCTTTAAAGACCGACAGATAACGTCCCCGGGAGCAACAACAAACGTTGTCATGACTGTTTGTGTTTTATTTATATGCTGTAATTGAGGCATAATTCTTTTGTCTTTGTTCTTTTTCGTCTGATACAGAGATCTAAAAATACAGAGATCTGATACAGAGCGCTTTAAGCTTCTGTAGGCCCATTTTATTTTATCTCACTGTAAAAAAAAAAAAGTAATTTGTCTCTTTTTCATGTTTTTATCCTTTTAGCAGTGCAATGCTTCATCACTGTCCTGTGTTTTATCACATGGAAATGTAGATCGCTGGCTTCCTTTAAAACAGCCCTGAAAATTCACCTTTCAGGAGGCCAAAGGGGGACGTAGTACCACTTCTCCCTAGACGACCACCCTTCCCCCTTTCCTTTGACTCTCACCCCCCCCCCCCCCCCCCATTGTTTTTCCGACTCTGTACATATTGTGTTTTTTTCCTGTATTTTGTGATGATATTGAACTGTTTTACATTTCTGCCTAATAAATTATTCAATCAATCAATCATACGTGAATGAGGTCAAACTGAACTGAACGACTGCATACCTGGGCACAGCATTAGCTGGATGCTGCTGCTGTGTTGGCTGTTGTTGTTGTTGTTGTTGTTGTTGTTGTTGTTGTTGTTGCTGTTGTTGCTGTTGTTGCTGTTGCTGTTGTTGTTGCTGTTGTTGCTGTTGCTGTTGTTGCTGCTGTTGTTGTTGCTGGTTCTGGAGGATTTGCAGCTGCAGGAACACCTGCTGTTTCTGCAGGAGATGAGAGTAGGCGGGGTCGATGGGCTGGGCAGAGGTGGGGCTCTTCTTACTGGCCCCTCCCACTAGAGGAAACGACAATGAAACAGATTTATTTAAATGGGATATTTATAACTTTTTTAGGAAAACAAATAACTAAGACTAAAATAACAAACATTTTATGAAAAGATATTTGTAGAATAATACATTGCTATCCCAAAATAATAGTGTTTTTTGTTAGATATTTTTTAATAACATTTTGACACAGTTGGTCCATACCAGTCAAGTGTTTACATTTTGATGTTTACATTTGCCTGTTGCTACGACACTGACCAATCATAGAGTATCACTTCCCTCCCAAGCTGTGGGATATCTCCAAAGTAGACTATATCACCTATTTATTTGTTAGACATTGCCATCACACCACAATTACCAGTCTTGATGACTTTGAGAACAAAATACTTTCACCCGTTATTTAACAATAACTAATTGTCTAAAACATCACCATAGTTGCCAGTGCACATAGTTTATGAATGCTGTTGGAGCAGTATACAGCAGCATGTGGGCTTGGTAGCGTACCTGCAGTCCCAGAGCCAACTCTCTGGTCAGGAGGAATGTACTGGTGGTATTTGAGTTTCCTCATCTTGGGTTTGGTCTCCCGCGGTTTCCGCGGGCGGGGAAGGCGGGTGGAGGCGAGGGAGGAGGTCAGGGTGTTGGAGGCCGAGGGGCTGGGCGGCCGAGCTGTCTGAAAGGACCAAGGAATGGAGAGAAGGTGTTAATTAACCATATTAAAAATGGAATAACCAAATTAAATCAAGTTAATTGACCGGGGGGCCTTCCCTCTGCACCAAATCTCTTCCCAGAATAGGGATGCTAGGGTTCACGTGAGTGACGTGACGGCACTATTATTATAGGCATTCATCTGTAAATGTGTAAAGTCATCCAATAATAACTCTTAATAAATATTGATATGTAACCCCACTGCGGTACTGTATGTTCTCAGCGCCAGAAGGTAATATACACCAGAAAACGTCATGTCAGGTCATGTCATATTGTGTGAGTCAACGTGATTTATGTCAAGGTCTTATCCTGATATGAAATGCGAATGCGAGACCTGAGCCAACACACCGATATGTAGCTGACAGTGTGTGTGTGTGTGTGTGTGTGTGTGTGTGTGTGTGTGTGTGTGTGTGTGTGTGTGTGTGTGTGTGTGTGTGTGTGTGTGTGTGTGTGTGTGTGTGTGTGTGTGTGTGTGTGTGTGTGTGTGTGTGTGTGTGTGTGTGTGTGTGTGTGTGTGCGCGCCCTGGGATCGAGCCCCTACATGAATTGTGTGCATTGACAGTAATGAATGCAGAGGGGTCACAGATCTCTGACTGACCTGACCTTTGGGTTTAAATGAAAAACATGAGCTGTGTTGTTGCACGTCCATCATCGCTCAAAGAAACAAATGACAACGTTGTTTCTATGTTCTGTGTTTCGCACCGTTTAATTTTTTCTCTCTTAAACATGTGCATACTATGAGCTCGGCCCTGGGCTCCCTAGCTAAGCTGGTGGGGGGAGTGTAGCGCACAGGATCGTTTCGAAAATTGGCACCGGGTGAATTTTTTTTGGGGATAATTTATATTTTTTAAATAAAAAAAAAACATATATATCTGGAGGATTAATGGGTACAGTAGGTAGGTAGGTAGACAGACAGACAGTAAAATAAATAAACATTTCTGACCGACAGACTGACCCGAGTGGCTTACAGCACTATTTTCACATGCCCAAAAGTGGGGGACGCCAAGTTAAAAGTGGTTCAAAAAGACAGGCTGAAAACCCATCTCCTGCGCCTCCTAACAAGCCGCTAGGTTACCTTTGGCAGCAGGGGCGTGGCCGAGGAGGAGGTCACGTACATTCCGTTGGGTCTCCCGGTCGTTGCCGTGGAGGTCGCTTCGCCCAGCGTCATGCTCATTGGCTGGCCGGTGCCCTCGGTTGCCGGGAGCAACACCAAAGCCGACTGAAAGGCAAAGCAAAGAAAAGAGAGAGAGAGAGAGAGAGAGAGAGAGAGAGAGAAAGAGAGAGAGAGAGAGAATGTCAGAGTGACACCATGAGCCTATATTAATACACCTGTCTGTCTGCTAACATTTACTCTCTAGCCAGTGTGCTCCGGATATCTAATGCTCATCAGGACCCCTTCACAGATAGTCATTTATTAGTACAGTGTTTCTCTTTGTTTCCTTTCAAGGACGACCTCCAGTTTGATACGCATGTAGGCCACAGAACCCCAGTTGATACTTTTGTTTTCATCTCTGGGGACCCCAATCTACACTGTAAAATCCTCAGTGTCAATTTCGCTCCGACAGAGTACAAATGGAACCAAATGGACCCATAAAGGGTCCATTTGGATCATAGCTATACAGTCATGTGACTCGGGACCCCCAGCTGGAACCCCCTCAAGGAACCCTGGGGGTCCCCAGACCCCACTTTGAGAACCACGCCTTAGTCCGTGTGAGCTTTTCCGAAAGGGCAATTCGACACAAAGCCAGGATAATTGCTAGGAATCGAACTGGGAACACAGACGGTCTCTCTACCTCCTGATAAGCCACTGTCACCCACCCACCCTCTCTCTGCATTTAATGTCATTGATTCTGACTGTTCAGTACAGTCAGACAAATGCAGTAACTATACATTTTTGGAGACACTGACTTATTTAGGGGAATAAACAATGACCTTATGAACAGATGTATGATTAGTGCAATCTCACTTGCATACTGATAACCTATTTGTCTGGCCAGTTGAAACTAAGGAAGCTTCAATACGAATCTAAATTGAATCAAAATTGACATTAATTCAGTGAATCGAAACTACAAGCAGGATCGTGGTTCTCGTTATTTCGTTCTGTTAATCATGCATGCGCACGTCCAAGGGAAGCCACGAGGCTGTTAATATGTTAAACTTTTCATTATTCGAGATTCTCATTTGTTATTTATAAATGTTATTATTCAAATAAAGGTAGGTATTGAGAAACAAGTGATTTTCTTTGCAAATCAAGACTCAATAGCCAAAATGAATAATGATATAGCCGTCAGTGCTAGAAAAAACTGTTTTAATAAAAAATCAATTTGAATCGTGACCTTAAAATCGAAAGTCAAATAGAAACGTTGGATCACGCAAATCGTGACACCCCTGGTTGAAACACTTTCAACAGGGTCCTCAGAGTTACTATAGGGGGTCCGCCAAATCTTTGTGTGATAGGATTTTTTATTCTACCTTAACCACTTGAACCCTATAGCATCCCTTTTCTGAGGAGAACTTTAGCCAAAAATAGCCGATCTACAAGCTCACAAAGCCTCGCGCTGCGAGGCTTTGTGAGCTTGTAGATCGGCTATTTTTGGCAAAGAGGCAGAGGTGTCCTTGGGGGAGCTAGGGGGTCCTTGGCCTGAAAACGTTGAAGACCTCTGCTTTAAAGTATTTTTTTTTATCACACATAGGCTTTTGACTTTGCCTCGTTATGGTTTTAACCCATTGAGACCTGAAGCCGATTCTACATGTCTCCTAAATCTCAACAGTTTTCTGAAAAACGTATGTTTCTATATCAGTGGTGCTCAATCTTTTTCATGTCAAGGACCCCCAAAATTATATCTATTTGGCCACGGACCCCCATCAAAATATTCTGTTCCAGGGACCCCCAGAAGCAAAGATTTTAGTTAAAAATGTTCGCTTTAAAAATATATTATGTTCAAAGATTTGCACACATTTTCACGATTTTTTTAAAATAGCAGATATACAAGCTCGTAGCGCGGCACTCGGTGCCGCGCTATGAGCTTGTAGATCTGCTATTTCTGAATAGCCTAAAGTGTAAAATAATGCTTTTTAGCTCAAATCTAAAAATGACACAGTTCCAGGTATTAATGGGTTAATGCCCTTCGGGGTGTCCCCTTTAAACCCAAATCTGCCATCTTCACCTGAGCGTGACTCGGACTGTGGCTGAGGGGCGGGCCCGCGGGTGACAAGTCACTCAGTAATTGGTCACCCGGGAGCCCCGGCGAGCAGGAGAAGGCTGGCGACCGGTGGAGGAGGAGGCCATGCTCGGCGGAGGAGGAGGAGGAGCAGGACGAGATGTCATCTTCGAAGACATCAGAGGACAGAGGGTAGGAGACAGGACCTGAGGAGAGGAGGGAAGGAAGGAAGGAAAGGTTACAAAGCGGAGCTGAGAGAGAAGGTGACTTGGAGTGTGTGGTACAGGAACTTTTGCGCGCATGTGTGTGTGCGTGTGTGTGTGTGTGCACGCATATGCATTGTGTTGATTTTGACAGCAGTTTTAGTCATATTTTAGTACATCTGAAATGTTTTCGTTTTTGTCTAATCTTAGTCGACTAAATATCATAAGATTTTAGTCGACTAAATCTACAGTTGATTTAGTCGACTATAATGTATTTTGGCGGTGCCTTGATGGCGTCGTAATGGTTGATTTTACACTTGGTTGCATGCTGAAAATAGCCGATCTACAAGCTCACAAC
>NC_137605.1:15791909-15799409 GCF_963280865.1 Gymnoscopelus braueri
TACACCAGCCAAAGCCTGGGTGTTAGTTGAACTCTGAAATGGACCCTGATGCATCCGAAGTATAGTCCAAAGCATATAGTAGCTACAGTACAATCCTGCGTGCTTATTTAAATGGAAGAATTAACACTGAGAATTTTACTATTGATCATGAGAACACACTTTTGTTATTCTTATTTTGACCATGCACTGTAGTATGTATGTTTGACATTGTGCCTTCTTTTTACGTGACTTTATTCCCTCTTTCTCTGTTCTTTTTTCTTGAAATTGCAAAATATTTGGGAGAAATCATTTCACCCCGTGCAGCTCCTGACATTTTTAACCACATTAACCAAGGTACTACTAGCATAGAGCCCGGCTGCGGGACTCCGGTCAACCAAGTGTATAGGTTTTAAGTGGTTAAAACAGGAATATGGTTGAAATGTGGTTGAAACAGAATCCAGTGGTGTGAACGCATGCTGCAGCCGTCAGTGAGCAGAACCTGACATGACAGCAGAGGTCTCCAGGCGCACGACACTACATGTTCTCCTGCTATGGATGGATGCAGTGTTCTGAGATGAACCTGCAGCGGGTCAGCGGTACTACTACTCACCAGAGCTTCACTCTGCTCCTTCTCGGCTTTCTGAGAGGGACAGGTAGACTTCAACCCTGGAGGAGAAGCGTACCACACAACAAGGAACAAATTAATGAACAGGGTCAGATCCAATCAAACATATATATACATGGTAGAGAAAGAAAGGAACTGTATGTGTTCTAGGTCAGTGGTTTTCAACCTTTTTTCATATCAAGGTCCATTATTTATTCGGCATTTGAGCCACGGAACCACCATTTGATGAGATTTAGACCCTAAAACTTAGAATATTTTGTTGTCGTTTGATAAGATTGTGTCCACAATTCCATGCTGTATTGATGTGGTATCATCATAGGAGAGCTAACAGGCAAACGTTGATCAAAAATAACAATTCTTCTACATTCTCTGATTGTGTAGACTTCTTGTAAATTAAGTCATGCAGATGTTTAATAATAATTTAACCAATGAAACCAATTTGGTTTCATTTTACGCTCTCAAGAGTTAAAGATCTATAAGGGTCCATTTGGGTACCAACTGTCCATCATTTAGCTGGGGACCACCTGGAACCCCCTCAAGGACCACTGGTGGTCCCCGGACAACTGGTTGAGAAGCACTGTTCTAGGGCCATTTCGCGGACTTTTTCTTTTTTTGTGATTTATTTGTGACACCCACCCACAAACTGTCCTCTCACAGGCCAATTTGAATATAAGCTAATATAAGCTACTTTCGATTCTCATTCCAGTGTATATTCAATTACAAGAGTCAATTCAATTCTGTCCATTTTGACACGAACACTCAATTTAGCAGTGTACCGTATGTTGCCCACCTAACATCCACTGAGTATTTGTAACACACAGAGGATGTGGCTTTGGCCCTAAATGAAAAATAACACATTGATCATGAATATAAATAGGCAAATCATATCCATTGATCGTGTAGACCTCAGTGAATCCCTGATCGTTGCAAAAAATAACTGCGCAATAACATTGTCATAAAATTATTCTAAAACTCCAGTATTATTGGAAAGATTCCAGAAATGTATTTTTTGCCCAATACATGTAACCTCTTAAGCCAGGGCTATTAAACTAGATTATATAGTCATTTCTTGTCAAATGACTTGAGGTCACAGCCCGACAACAAAAATGAACAAACATTAATTTCACCTGTAACCATTAACACATTAAGTAACTGGTTAACACTAAGAGCTAATGGTTAATTCATTATTATTCATCCCTGTGCCATTGGTATTGTACAACCAACCATCCAATAATTATTTTTTATATTCACTTTTATAGGGCGAATATGGAATGTGTTCCAGGGGCCACATGAAAGTCCCCCGGGGGGCCACCAGTTGAATATTACTGTCTTTAGCCCTTTATATTTCCTTGTACGACAAATAGAGAAAACTGCAGATCTACAAGCTCACAGTACCGCATCATGACGCGACACATTGTGAGCTTTGAATATCTGCTATTTTCGCATTAAAAAAAACAACAAACTACTGGCGCACACACACAGGAACTAGACCGCGGAGCGGGGCTGGCATCAATCATTCACGGTGGTTGTGTAATCAGCGTGCAGAGATCTTTCATGGGTAAGACAGACAAGTTGGAAGTCATTAATGGGACATCCAACAGTGCGGCAGCGACACGGGGAGATCCATCATCACAACAATAATCACCCAAACGGACTCACCAGAGTCTGCATTGATCTCATTCTGCCGACGGTTCTGGATCCTGAGCTGCAGCACTGCAAAGACAAACAGACACAGATTGATGCAGGATTCCAGTTGGAAAAACAACATTAGCGACTGAAATTTTCATTTTTTTTTACAGATTATGAAAGCACTAGGCTTTCAAATCACACGTCATTTATTGAAATCGGAAAATATTTGAAGAAGGTAATTGGTTGTTAAGCCAGAATAGTCAAAGCTCAGAAAACAGCTTCCAAAGATTTCTATTCAATTCAATTCAAAGGAGCTTCATTGGCATGAGAAAACATACGTTTACATTGCCAAAGCAAGTGTCAAAATATAATTAAAAAACAGTTGAAAATGGGGGAAGTGTATACAGTTGGAGGGGGTACAGCATTGTGTAAACAGAGCTATGTCACATTGTGTCGTCATATACTGTACATGTTATATATACTGGGTATAAAGCTTTTTGAGACAAATATAGCAGCAATCTTTTGCAGTCACTTTGGGACAAATAGCATTTTTTTCTCAAAACCATTTAAATAGTATACCAAAAAAAAGCCTCAGATTTAATATGCATTTAAAGGTAGCAGCTCTGCTTATATGTGCAGTAGGTCTAGAGGTCTACCCGGGACACTCCATAGTTAGTAGTCCTTAGGGTGGTTGATTTCACACTTTCAGGGCCTATTAATGCATGGACATTAACAATGGGTAATTTGTTCAACCCCTCACCACATGCACCTCTAATCACTCCTCCATTGTCACCTTTCAGTCAGCTGTCAACTCTATAGAAACTTGAAGCGACACGTCATTTTCACAAAATACCACCATGCTACTCAATAGCTTACAGACAGGGGTTCTTAAACTTTTGTCATTTCAAGGACCCTCCCTTTTGTATCCTATGCATTAGACCACACCAGAGACCCCCATAAGTAACTCACCACTTAAGAGCTATAGAGTTCTTCATACGACAAAATAGCTTAAATAGCCGATCTACAAGCTCACAACGTGTCGCTTAGCGACACGTTGTGAGCTTGTAGATCTGCTATTTTAGCTATCCAAAGAACCAATGAGCGTAGCCTATCTTATGCTTCAGCTATTAAACAAATGCCGATCTACAAACTCAGGAACTGGAAGCATGTAGAAGAATGAACTTGAATAGTCTTTCTCAACACAAATCTTCTCTTACGGGGCGGTGCCTGGCACAATAACGTACACAACACGAGAAAGCAGGTCTGTGAAAACACGGTAGAGTGACATGTCATGGTATGGAGGCTGAAAGGTACAGCAACTGTACAGTAGGTAATGGGAACAGAGCGGGGGGTCTGCTATATGACAAGGCCCCCCCGTAAGCGTAGTAACACGAGAGATGACATATTTGAGCTGCTGAAACTACAGACCAAACACGTAAACACACACATAAACATAAAGCACACACACACACACACACACACACACACACACACACACACACACACACAGACACACACGCGCACACACACACACACACACACACACACACACACACACACACACACGCACACACACACATGCATACGGTACGTGCACTTAAAGACCAACAGGTGAAAGTGGGGGTACCATTACATCAAGGCAGAGGGGGAAGGAAGGCAGCTAAGTACATGTACTCAATTACTGTACTCAAGTACAGATTTGAGGTACTTTTTTGCTTTACTTGAGTAGGTCCATTTTGCAATACTTTATACTTCTACTCCACTACATCTCAGAGGCAAATATTTTACTTTTTACTCCACTACAATTATTTGAGTATTTGAGTTTGAATTATTTGAACTTTTGTTACAAGTTGCTTTGTAGATTTGGATTATTAATAATAATAACATACATTAACCAACAAAGCCCTATTTTATACTTCGGCTAGCCGATCTTCAAACTCACAAAGCATCGCAATGCGACGCGTTGAGAGCTTGTAAATCGCTGTTTTTGAAAAGGTATAGGAGAGATTTTGAAAGATGAGTACTTTTACTTTTGTACACATATAGGTATATTTGGATGGCAATACTTTTGTAAATTTTGAATACAGGACTTTTACTTGTAACAGAGTATTTCTACATTGTGGTATTGCTACTTTTACTTAAGTAAAAAAGTACTTCTTCCACCACTGGGCAGGACCATTACATTTTCCCACCATGCATTTCGACGAGTTTTGAGACCTGGGAGACCTGCCAGGGGGGTATGACGGGGGTACAGGGGGGGGGGGGTGCTGAGGGCAGTAACTATTTATCCGTCAGTGGGACTATTTTTGTGTCGTTCCCCATCCCCCCTTCCGTCAGCTGTCGCTCTCTCTCTAGCGCCCCCCCCCCTCAACCACCCCCCACACTACCTCATCCTCGTGTGTGCTGCTAACTAAACTCTTCCTACTTTCCTCCTCTCTCTCTCTCTCTCTCTCTCTCTCTCTCTCTCTCTCTCTCTCTCTCTCTCTCTCTCTCTCTCTCTCTCTCTCTCTCTCTCTCTCTCTCTCTCTCTCTTCTCTCTCACTCAAAACTAGAGCACAGGCATCCACATATTTGTTTTTAATCTCTCTCCTCTCCTCTTTATGTTGACATTTGTATTTTAGTAGTTTTTAGCCCCAGACAGTCTCAAACATTTTTTCACCTGTTGGACCCCTGGTGGGCCCCAGACCAAAGGTTGAGCAACAGTGATTTAACACCATTTAACACTTTCTAGAGAGTGACATATAGAATATACACAGTACTTAATTTATTCACCAATATTAAGCAACATTACGATATTAAAGGAACCCCATGAAGCCTGGAATTCACGGGGATTTGTTTGTTTTTTGTGTAATTGATAGAAAATAAGTAATGTTTTGGGTGAACTACTCCTTTTTAAGGAACACAATTGTCACGCCAGCAAGGCAGCATTGCTGTCATCATTGTGGAAAGATTACGTAAAAGAGAACAAGAGACAGAGGAGGAACGGCCTAACAGTACAGTATACAGAAAAAGGAGGGGGGGGGGGGCGGGGGGGGCGGGGGGGGGGGGGGGGGGGGGGCAGAGGATGCTACCACCAAGGTGTTCCAAGTTGTTCAAATTAAGGCCAATTGTATTGATGATTCAGGAGTTCTCTCTCCTGATTGGAGGACATCGGTATCCCCGACCTGAAAATTCATTTTCTGTTTTTAATAAAAGAGCTGGAGAGACAGGGACCGCACGAACAAACTCAACGATTACCACCACGATATAGACGTGGGAGCTATTTAACGCTAGTTTTAACAAAAGAAAATCACTTACTGCACCTTTAAGCAACCGACATTACGATATTAAGGAACACAATGGGGTCACGCCAGCTGAGGCAAGCGTTGCTGTCATCATCGCCGGAAAGATTACGTAAAAAGAGATAGAGGAGAAGGGCCTGGTTTAAAGACACTACTACTACGCTGTCTTTGTAACATCACCAAGGGAGCCATTAACATACCCCTGAATTCAGCCTGGAGCTTAGTCACTATATATCCCTGTTCTCATAACCCGCTCCTGGAGCCTTCGCTCATAACTTACTAGGACAGTTAACTACAAACGTACAGCGTAGCACATTATTGCCTACACCAGTGGTTCTCAAAGTGGGGTCTGGGGACCCCACCCCCCCCCCCCCCAGTGGGGTCCTTGGGGGAGGGGTTCCAGGGTTTCCCCAGTAAAACAAGTTGATATAGCATCAAAATCAGTTGTACACCGCTTTTAGCCCTATTTTATCATGAAATATTTCTGATGGAGTTCCGCAGCCACATGCATATCAATTTGGGGGTCCTTGACATGAAAAGGTTTGAGAACCAGTACACACTGGCACGCACACACACACGCACACACACACACACACACACACACACACACACACACACACACACACACACACACACACACACACACACACACTTTCACTTTGAGCACCAGGAACATTCACGTGTTAAATAATCCATGAAAAGCCTCGGCCTCTGAGGTGTTGTCCCCAGAAGAGGTTTTTTTGGAACACATTCATTGCCTACTGTACCGCACAGGGTTCTTAACATCTGGTTCTGGGGCCCACACGGGGTCCAAACGAACCCCCTTACATGGTCTAATAACCACATGGATTTAGTTCCATCTGTTACACTCTAACAGTTAAATTAAAGGGATAGTTTATAGTTTACCCCCTTGAAATTCGAAAAGCTTGGCGAACCACTGCGTTAAATAATCCATGAAAGCGCCTAGCTAGCTCGCCTCTGTTGGTGTTGTCCCCAGATGAAGGGTTCTGTGGAACACACACGCCTATAATACTGTACTGTAAATGCTCAGGTCCTTTCAAAACACACGGCAGCTGCCCCCCCCCCCCACCCCCCCCAGCAGCAGCCTATCACGTGTTCCAGCAGGTGTTGTGGGCTCACACACACACACACACACACACACACACCGCAGGGACACTCTACTGTTCCTTTCCTTCTTCTTCACACTAGCTTCCCTTCGCCTTTTCTTATTTTACCAGCCGCTTATACGTGACGGCACCCTGGGACCACTTGTTGTTGGGGGGAGACTTTTTTTTTTTTTCTTCACAGTTCTCAGAGTTTTATATCATCAAGGTTGTGCCGCGTGTTATCATTACAGCTGGGAAACGGCTTTGCTTTGAAGAAGAAGCAAAAGCAAGTTTGTTTGCGGAGTCACCCAACGCCTGGCTGAATGGGGATTAGTTCCAATTTAGTAACGTGGGCCCTAGCTGGTCTGATTTAGACACTGCTGGTTTATTTACAGACGGTGAGCCTGTACTGTATGTGTAAATGAATGACTGATACTTTTGTTTCAGGTTGTGCGAAAATTGGTCAATCTAACCGAAGGATTGAAATGGCCTCTTTTCTTCAAACATACACGCACACGCGCACGCACACACACACACACACACACACACACACACACACACACACACACACACACACACACGCACACACACACACACACCTTTAAAAAACACATTTCTAAGCAATTTGGAAAGTGATTGTTTGCCTGCTCGAAATTCATACTGTAACGTGACATGGTGCCGGGAAAGACTGAACTGAGAAAGATTACTGTTGTTAGCAGTTTCTTTGGAATGAGTTGAGTCTAATCTGTCTATGTTTAAAGCCCATTCCTCTCCATCTCTGTTTATAATAAGACATCACACGCTGCCTGGGCAATGTTCCTCCTTCTAAATGGATTTTCTTTTGAGTGGCACAAAGGTGCAAGGGATGGGTTGATTCAGG
>NC_137605.1:15804409-15854409 GCF_963280865.1 Gymnoscopelus braueri
TCAGACAGGCCCAGAAAATAAAAGGTGGAAACCTCTTTTTACTTTTCAGGTAACCTCTTCGCGCCGCTTTTCGAGCTTGTAGATCTGCTACTTTTGATGCTTTTGTGTGACGCTGTAGTACGATCATAGGGCGTTAATTTATGAAAGAAATAAAAAAGTTTGAATATGGGAGATGTGAGGTTTTTCTGCCCGACAACAGCGATCTGGCCCAACTCTCATCCTCCATCCACATGCTGCAGCTCTTAGCTTGTGGCAGCAGAATACACATGCAGGGCCTCCCCAGAGCTAAGGCCCAAACGCAATAAACATTCATTCCTGACTGTATACGTTCATTGATTCTCTGCACTAACAAGGCAGGGTTCATTTTGCTGGGGGGGAAGGGGCGGGGGGGGGTAAAAAATCCCTGCCTCTGCTTTTGATATCCTCTCACTCTAGTCCTTTTTGTATTGCCGGCGGCGGGGATAATGTTTTATCCCTGCTTCTGGTCACACTGAATTAAATACATGCATTTCCCTTTGGGAATGATGTAGACTGCATGTTTGATGTTGATCTACAACAGCGCTACTCAACCTGCGGCCCCGCGGGTTGAGTAGCGCTGTGCGGCCTCTGCGTCTCTGCGGCCCCTCATGGTTTTTTTATTTATTTTTTTATTTCTAAGCACAGGATAAAAAATATACATTTCCGTTCAAATATATGGGTTGCTTAATTTTTTTTCAAAAACAAACAGACATATACAGGTGCGTCAATTGTTACAGGTATAATGCATAGTTTTCTATGCATTTTGTTTTTTTGGGGGGGTTTGACCCCCAATTTTTTCCGGACGCGCTTTTGCTGAACTGATGCCACTGGACATACACACAAAATAACAGGTACAGTGAAAAGAATATGATGTCAAAATGTACATTTTCTTATAACAATAACAATGTGTAGTGTGTGTTACAAAATCGAAAAATCCAAAATAGGACCGACATTTTTAGCTTGCGGCCCTTGGACTTTTGGTATTTTGCTGAGTGGCCCCTGAGCCATCTTAAGTTGAGTAGCCCTGATCTACAATCTCATAGCGGTTCGAGGTGCAATGCGTTTTGAGCCTGTAGATGGGCTAATTGTCGCTATAAGTATATAGGGCTTAAGTGGATAATAATATGTACCGCAAATCAAACCCTGCCAACACTGTAGGTCAGTGTAGGAAGTATAGATTAGATGTAGCGGTTATGTTATACATCATAATTGTCAGATGGTGTGTGTGTACTGCATGTGCTACCTGATATCTATGTGTCATTGAGATGTTGATGAATGGCTTTTATCTTCATGATGGAGTCTAGAACAGATTTCTCTATGGGGACATTAACAGTAGGCTACATCTTATCTTATCTTAAGCCCAGTGCAACAACAACACCAATTATTCGCGATGCAACAAAACCGTCGCAACGTGTTGCAGAGAGAAATTGCAGCAGTCTGAATTGCAGGTTGGCACACTTTGGGGATTCTTTGGGGAAGTCGCAAGTGGTTTGCAAGTTGCGACTCGTTGCATTGCCAATCATCGGGGTGGGACTGGGCTTCATCTTACAGCAGTAGTTCTCAACCTTTTCTGGATCAGAAAAGGAGATTGAAAATCTCAAAAAAACGTTTGCGGCCCATCCATCTGACCACTTAACGCGGCAGCTCTGAATCATTTTCAGAGCATGTTATTTTAATGATCAATCAATGGATTGTGTTCCGGCCTTGATCAATATACTTTAGGTTCCTATTTATCACAATAAAAACAAAATGTTCAAGGTTTTTAAGGAAACAAACTATGATGGTTTTTTTTGGTGTGTTTTCTACCTACATTTGGTGTTATTAATGTTATATTATCAACAAAATCATAGTGTTTTGCCCTGGGTTGACGGGCAAATTCAAAGGATACATATATATTTTTTAAAATATTATTTCCATGATCACTGGCATCTCTATTTTGGTCATTTAGGGCAAACAATTTAAAACAAATTGAAAAAGTTTTATTTTTTATATCATATTCATTTTCAATAAAAAAAAAATAGCAGATCTATATACAAGCTCACAATGTGCAATGTGACGTGTTGTGAGATTGTAAATTGGCTATTTTTTGCTATTTGTGTATAACGTATAAACGTATTATGTTTATGGCCCCTTTTGTCCGTAGTACAATATTTATTTGGCTTATAGGTATTGGTCATTGTCAGTCATTTCTTTGTGTATTTCAGTAGTAGGCTTTGTATGTATAAGTTATTTGTCACATGTGTGCTTTTTTTTTACAAAGCCAAAAAGTGAAACGGAAATGGCATCTTTATTGATGCTCCAATGTTCAATGCC
This sequence comes from Gymnoscopelus braueri, assembly GCF_963280865.1. Lineage (NCBI taxonomy): Eukaryota > Metazoa > Chordata > Actinopteri > Myctophiformes > Myctophidae > Gymnoscopelus > Gymnoscopelus braueri. The sequence goes on from NC_137605.1 coordinate 15,806,741, forward strand.
AAAAACACAATGTAATCACTCATCGCAATCATTCGTCAACTAACATCCTGATCCCTAGTGATAGCCCTGGTGATATCTAATGCCTGATGAACATGAGCTCATTTGTGCCCCGTCCAAATACCTCTGTGTCACGACGCTTAAGGTGATTCACTGCGTGTACATGTTCGTGTGCACACGTGTGTGTGTGCACACGTGTGTGTGTGTGTGTGTGTGTGTGTGTGTGTGTGTGTGTGTGTGTGTGTGTGCGTGTGTGTCACAGCCCAGGGACAAGCGAGCTGGGTCAGTGTCCAGCAGCATTCAGTATGATGACCAATGTAGCAAAAAGCCTTTTTGCTACATCATGTTGTTGGTCCCAAACTCCCATGGCGTCCATGTAAACATGTGAGCGAGTGCCCGCATGCATGACTGTGCATGTGTGCGCGAGCGTGTGTGTGTGTGTGTGTGTGTGTGTGTGTGTGTGTGTGTGTGTGTGTGTGTGTGTGTGTGTGTGTGTGTGTGTGTGTGTGTGTGTGTGTGTTTGCTCGGGTGGGCGGGTTTCACTGAGGGAGGAAAAAGGGGGAAGGGAGGTCATTGCAGAAGCACCTGTTCTGTCTGTTTGACGGACAGGCCGGTGTGTGCTGCTTCAGCAGGTCAGAGAGAGAGAGAGAGAGAGAGAGAGAGAGAGACATGCAGGACAGAGAGGGAGGGAGGGGAGGAGAGATCTGAAATGTGTCTGAGAGAGAGAGAGAGCTGGAGAGACAGCTACAGTAACACAGTGATTCTCCACCTTTTTCATTTCAATGACCCCCCAGTTTGATATGCATTAGACCACGGTGGACCCCCTGTATGATACCATGTTTATCTCTGGGTCCCCGATCTACGCCGTAAAATCCTCAGTATTAATTTAACCTTGAGTGTACAAATGGAACCAAACGGACCCGTATACGTACACTCTCAGAGTTACACCCTTAACTCTTTGACTGCCAGAGTATTTTCATAAAGTACTCCCCCAGTGCCAGCAATTTTCGTGTTTTTTTATTTTTATATTTTGAATTTTTCTCATGAAAATAATTTAAGGACACATAATGTAAAGACCCAGCACAATTCCGCCACTAGAGCGCAGCACATGACAGCTTTGATCATGTCGTTGGGTCTCTCTCACCCTTCTTCATAGATTAGACAAGGAAAAACATGAAAACGGATGTGACGTCCCCCCCATTGTTTTGATCGGCGAAAATTACGTTGTGATATACGACGGCGATGACTGATCGTCACCCAGACCATAGATTATAGAAGAGAAACTGTCCGTTTGTCCGTCATACCGTGTGAAAGACCGTTTATTTACCTATTTTGGACGAAAATGACTGGGGAAAAGAATCAAAAACCGGAAACGGAATCCAGGTCATGAAACCGGATGCAGATGTCCGTGAAGTAAGTGGAACTCGAGAATAACATTGAATATTAAGCAGCATAGCGCAATCAGAGATTAAACAATGAACGCGCGTCCAGCGCGTCGAGCGCGTCGACGGCCAACTGGACAAAGTAGCACTTGACGCGTTATCGCGTCGTCCGCAGTCAAAGAGTTAAGGGTCCATTTGGACCCCTGGTGGTCCCTGGACTCGATGTTGAGAAACAGTGGGCTGGCTTGGACAGACTGCAGGGGTGAGTGAGACCATGGAAGACAGAGAGAGAGAGAGAGAGAGAGAGAGAGAGAGAGAGAGAGAGAGAGAGAGAGAGAGAGAGAGAGAGAGAGAGAGAGAGAGAGAGAGTCTTGAATTGTTTCATACCAAGTGACTACTGTCTCCACCTCACAATAGTGCTGCCATTTGCTTCCAAAGCTCTATACCCAGCTAGCCTTTCCCATGCATACAGCAAATGAACATTCATGGTTTTGTAAGCAGTTGTTTGTCAACGTGACTAAAGCTCTGTTTACACAAAATAATTTCTCAGTTTTTATCGTTTTTATTTGACACTTGCTTTGCACATGTAAACGTTTTCTCATGCCAATGAAGCTCCTTTGAATAGTACGAGAGAGAGAGAGAGAGAGAGAGAAAGAGAGAGAGAGAGAGAGAGAGAGAGAGAGAGAGAGATAACACAGCTCTATTTACGCTTTTATTTTCAATATTTATTTGCACATTCATTGTTTTGTTTTTATTGTTTTGTTCCACTTTTGCTTTGGCAATGTAAACGTATGTTTTCTCATGCCAATAAAGCTCCATTGAATTGAACTGTGAGAGAGAGAGAGAGAGAGAGAGAGAGAGAGAGAGAGAGAGAGAGAGGGGGGGGGGGAAGAGGAAGTCACAACCTGGGGGGAACAGGAAGAGCAGAGTGAAGGCAGAGAAGGAGGCTGGCAGCCATTTTATCTGATCTGGAGTAGAGGAGGACATTGATCAGGGATGCTGACCAATCAGAGGAGAGATAGAGCAGCATGGGGCCAATTAAGGTTGCCATGGAGCGGACAAACAGATGTCACACAGAACGACGGGTAAATGGAGCACACATCTGGAAACACGTGGTCAAATGGTGCAGGGCAGTGATTCTCAGCCTTTAGGCCGGGGACCACTGCTGGGCCACGAGGGTATTGCAAGTGGGCCCCCAAATAATTCACAAAACACTAAGATTGTAATGATAATATAACACTAATATAAAAGAATAATGTAAATATATATTTATATATGTCTCATGGTATAATTTCTTCAAAACCTTGACAAAAAATGGTTTCCTTTGTGATGCCATGCTTTGTATCAGGGCAGGAATTTCAGGCAGGCCACGAAGGCCATGGCCGTCGTTGCCCCTCAGTTTGGCCTTGTGCCCCTCAAAAGAATGGCATGCCCTGAGGCCACAGTGCCCCAGCTGACTGTACCACTCTCTCCTGTCTCTTTCTTGTCAACATGTGGACACCAGTGTCTCTTTCTTGTCGTGTAGACACCTGTGTCTTTTGTTGAGATTCTGAATTCTCGACTCCCCTGAGTCCCCATCTTTAAACCAATCCAGTAACTTTGAATGGTGCAGGGCTGATCAGATTGTAAATACCATCATTTATTTATTTCACTGCAGATAGTCTACATGTAAAATTATAACATAATATAAAAATCATCCATAACCCTTCAATTTAATTAATTCTTTCAATGGACTAAAATCTTGTATTATTTTATGGCCTTCCTGCCCTGGCATTTGGCCCTTGTGCCCTCAAAAAATGGACAACATAAGGCCAAGTGGCCTTGCCCCTAAAATGACAAAATTCCAGGCCTGCTTTGTATGCTATGTTAGTTCCATTGATCCAAGCCGGGAACGCAATCGATTGATTGATCATTAAAATAAACATGCTCTGAATAAGCACGGCCCACCCATCTGACCACTTAACACGGCACCACCCATTTAGTGCCTTTTATCCAAACATTCACTCATTCTCACACACATTCACACACAGACGGCAACCACTGACACCATTACCAACCTGCTCATCAGGAGCAGTTGGGGGGTTCAGTTGTCTTGCTCAAGGACACTTCCACACTAACCCGTCCCCGGGGGGAGCCGGGGATCGAACTGGGCAGCCGCTCTACCTCCTGGAGCAACTGCCGCCCCTGGTACAGAATGTAGAAAGAAAGAAAGAAAGAAAGGCTGAGAATGTGGGTGTCATTCATGAAAAAATGTTATCTGCAGACACACAAACACACACACGCACATGCACACGCACACACTCTGACTGCATCACGCAGTATTGGAGGAAGGTGATGTAATGGCTATTTCCTCTGTCCATCCCCTCCCCCACACCCCCGCCCCCAGCCAGGACCTCCCTCTCTGATTAACACCTGTTACCCTCCTTCTTTCTCTGCCCCCTCCCTCCCTCCCTCCCTCTCTCGCACAGGAGTGTTAATTCCACACTGTCTGGAGAGTGAGTAGATGGGGGGGGGGGGGGGTGATAGAGAGGCAGAGAGAGAGAGAAGGGAGCGAGGGAGAGAGGGATGCTGCATGGTGGTAACCTTTCCCCCTCCGCCATATCTGAGCCCTCTCTGTCATTGTGGACTGACTCTCCATTAATACACAGTTGGACACACATGCACACGCACACGCACACGCACACGCACACACACACACACACACACACACACACACACACACACACACACACACAGTACTGTGCTAACTGTGTTTTCTTTTCTGTGGAACCCTCATTTCACATTCATTGCCACAGCTTTTAAGGTCAGAGTGTGGACGGTACTCTCTCTGTTTCTGCCTTATATCCTACCACCCTCTCTCACTACCAGCCACAGGCGTACCACCTGATTTGGATGCTATCAATGCATTGAATGGGACATTATCACCTTTTATTAGACCATTGAATGGCCGAAGTAGCACTGGTGCCCAAACAGTGGGTTGGGCCCCATCTTTGGATCGCGGACCAATCAATTTTTATGGGTCGTGAGTAAACATGTTTCCTACATTAAATCACGAATCCTAAAAAAAAAGAATAATTTCCGTGGAAAAAAAAGAAGTAGGGAAAATAGCAGATCTTACAAGCTCACAACGCGGCGCAAAGCGGCGCCTTGTGTGCTTGTAGATCTGCTATTTTCACTAGTTTGGGTCCCCGGCAAACGTCTTTTGGGTCTTGAGCTAAGATGTTTAGGAACCACTGCAATAGAGCACCGTTTCTCAACGCCGGGTCCTGGGACCACCAGGTCTTATAATGGACACTTTTGAGTCTGTATAACTCTGAAGAGTGTACAATTGTATTTGGTCCTATTTGTACACTCTCAAAGTTAGAAGAAACAGAGGGTTTTACGGTGTAGATTGGGGGTCCCAGAGATTTAGAAAATTCTATCAAATGGGGGTCCTTGAAATTAAAAAAAGGTTGAGAATCACTGCTACAGACTAGAGCAGGGGTTCCCAAACTTTTAATCATTTGAAATAATAACTATTAAAATATTAAAAACAAAATGTAGGAAAGAAAAAATAAAGGGGTATTTACGTCCCATAAAAATTGGTCCGCGACCCACTGTTTGGGTAACAGTGGACAAGAGGACAGAGACAGCACCTTTAACCTATAAACCTTATTTTTAACTCTATGCTATATACATAACTCTATGCTATACACATACCTCTATGCTATATATACATAACTCTATGCTATATACATGATTATGTGCAAGCACCTACAACTCTATGGCAAGCACCACCACCACCACATCATAAGAGTAAGAGTGCCCTCACGTGGTGGAAGCACGAAATGACAAGCAATGTGTGTCGGATCCGACACCCGAGGCGTGTTTCTTCCCCTTCGGAATCACTCACTCTGCCTCTGACTGACAACAGCCATGGAGCGGGTTATATACAGTAAACATGTCAGGGTTTCAAAGTCATGGGGCCAAAGTTGCAACGTGCCGGCAGACAGAGACAAAGTGTGATGCACTTTGTTAAATCGTCGTCGTGTCTATCCATCTATCTATCCATCCATCCATCCCGCTCACCTCTATATCCCTCTCTCTCTCACATTCTGCCCCTCCACTTGGCTCTTTAGCACTTCAATCGCTTGGCTGGACGCCCTGCGTCACTCAGAAGACGCAGGACAGCATCGTGCACACACGTTTGTGCGTTCGTTTGCACGCGCGCGTGCACACACACGCTCCACAGATCACTCACCGTCCATTATCCATCTGTCTGTCTGTCAGGTGCCTCACTTTGAAGCCACATCCAAAAAGGATGGCGACACACACACACACACACACACACACACACACACACACACACACACACACACACACACACACACACACACACACACACACAGGTTCTCAACCTTGGGGTTGAGAACCCTGGCCTACCAGGGCAGGGGGTCCCCAGCTAAATTAGTTAATAGTGTCACAATCATTTTAACCATTTTTGGGGGGTCTTTTCTTCCTTTATTGATAGTATTACTGTAGCTCCCCTCCGATTGACATAATACGATCACAAGGTGTTCTTTTCTTTTACAGACATTTATTAAATGCCGTGAGAACTGAATAAATAAACATAAATACAGTATACATTAATTTGGTACAACATTTTCTCAAACAGAACAAAACATACAAAACCCAAACAAATAAATACACTGGCAACAATGATTACCTCATTGGCCGCATCAAATTTGGGGGAAACGATCTTGATTTCTTCTTCTTTTAACTTTAAACTCCTCTTTAAATCTTACTAACTTAAACAGTATCCACAACACTCGATATCTTCTGCCTGTTGCTGTTGCTTGTTGCATGTTCTAGTGTTCAGCCTCAGTACAGAATGACTGCCCCTGTTAACGATATTTTTCGACCAATCACAACACTCGTTTCATTCACAGAGAATGTTAACAGATTTGTAAAGCATCAACGTCATTTCCTTGGGCGGTACTTCCGCCAAATTCAACCATTTCCGGTTGTCAACTTCTACACAACCAACATCCCAGGTCTTGCCCAGCGTGCGCGTCACCAGTCTTACTGCTTGCTTGATTGACTGATCTGATTCAGCTGCCAGGTCACAGTCATCACCAGGAAACATAAAGCAACTCAATACACAGCAAAAACAAAGAGAACAATCTAAAACATGAATTGACCAAACAAAAACATTAAGAACTTCTTAACTTTTTTACTTATTTATAATAAAATGAACTTTTAAACATGATGGCAGCCACAATTACATTGAAGATAAGACAGGAAAGACAGGAAAAAGGGAGAGAGAGATGGTGCATTAGAGCCTGTGGAATAGATGGGTTTCCGCGCGACGTCATCACAGAGCAGAGTGCGCAATCTGCGCATGCGGGTGGTAGAACGAACCGGAAGCGCCATTCACTCTGTTGTTATTTTCGGGATTTAGATAGGCATAATGCTGCTATTTTAGGCATAATAGGCATAATGCTGCTATTATATACAAACAGATCCAACTTCCGACAAATCATTTTTATTGAGTAAAGAAGATATTACAAACTGCATCTACTTTCATTAAACCCGGTGAAGACCATTTATTTTATGAATGTACATTTGACTAGAGCTGCTGCGGGTAATAGCGCCCTCTACTGCTCAACCCTCCACTGGAGGGTTGAGCGCATCATCCTCTCATGTTTACAAACAGGAAACCCATCTATGCGCCTGGACCACTAGGCCAGGCAGGCGCCCCCATTTTAACCACTTTAACCATAATATGGTTAAAGTATAATATATTATATTATACTTTACCTATTCAAAAATAGCAGATATACAAGCGTGTCACTTTGTGAAAAAAAAATTGCATAAATATTTGCTTCCGAAGGTCCCTGGCAAAAAATAATTTGAGATGGGGGGTCCGCAGTCAAATTCATATCATTTTGGGGGCTCTTGACATGAACAAGTTTGAGAACCACTGCAATAATGTTAGTGGGTTGGCTTCATAGAGTTATAATATATCTAGAGGGCGGATTGCCCCGCCCCCAGCTATTCATTTCAATTAAATTGCTCAGTGGCCTTTTGAAGCACCCGGAAGTAGAAATATTGGGTCGATATTGAGTCGATTAGAGCGGCCATAGAGCAGCCATAGAGTTATGAGCATGCGCACAAACGGGAGATGCACGCGCAGTAGCATTTTAAGTGCATTCCTCCGATTTGACCACCGCTTCACTGTTCTACCGTGGTTCTGGGGGCTTGGTTGGCTTCTTTGAGAGACGACAGAGTAAAAACAAACAAGAAATCTCCCATTTCCCTACAAGCTGTGAGCTTGTATAGGTCGGCTAATTGTGGCGCCCCACGGCGGGAGCATAAATTAGGCATAACGCAGAGAATCATACTGAATATATCGCTGCTGTCGAGCAGAAAACTCTAATCTCCATAATTTTCTTTTTTTTCCCCCGTAACTTAACCACTCACACAAAATCATCAAAAGTAGCAGATCCGAAAGCTTGAAACGCGGTGCAAAGCGATGCGTTTTGAGCTTGTAGATCTGCTACCTTTGCTATTTTTGAATTTGAAGCCTGAAAAGTAACAGTTTTGGACAAAGGTTTCCCCCCGACAGAGACGATATGTGTTGTTATATGTACTACTAATCATAAATCTTTCATCAACGCACTCAGGTGGCACAGTGGCAGGACCCTGCCCACCAGATTGTGGGTTTGAATCCACCGTGGTGCATCCGGCTTTGACAGGCGAACACAATTGGCCCGTGTTTTGGGGGAGGGAAGCTGGGCGGGGAGGGTGATATTTGTCACTGCATGTATTCCTTCGAGCTAGGGCGGCACCTGTCAACGAGTGTTGGGCGGGAGGAGTAAGACGAAGGCTCTACGTCCTCCCGGTGGGGGCTCCTCACTGGCATGCAGGTGAGTCAGTAGGACATCATACAACAGAAAAAGGGGGTAAAAAAAGTATTGGCTTCTCTAAATTAAAAAAATTAAATAATACATCTTTCATCAAATGAAACCAAACCCTTTCTATGAGTAAAACGGGTTCTTGATGGTATGAATGAAACTGGTATGAAGTCACGTTGGGACAGGAGATAACATTACAAAATAGTTTCTGCTCACGTCTCAAGGTCCAGATTACACACAAACAAAATGGCGTCTGTGTTGTTACAATGCAATTCAATTCAACCTTTATTTCAGACCCAGGGAGATCCATATCACATCTATATATAAAATAACAGAAATAAAAGATACAAATAAAATGCAAATAGCCCACATCGTTCAGTTTCTGACATACAAACATGTGCGCCACCGTTATGACAGCGATGATGTAATTTGCTGCTCAGATGCCCTACACATAAGTCTGTACATAAGGTTACGTAGCACAGCAGAGCAGTTGGGTACCCCGACACTAACAAACATCTGGCTTGCACTGGAGCTTCTTGGAGCTCTCAGCAGCACACAGATCCTGGACACTGGACAGCGTATACGGGACTCCCTCTTTCTTTGGTGTTTCGCCTTGATTGCACTTAAACCCTAACATTTAACCTCACTAAAACTATGCCTAACCCTAACCCTAACCTCACAAACACTATGCCTAACCCTAACCCTAACATCACAGAAATAATGCCTAAGCTTAACCTCAAAACCATGTCCGCATCATGGGCGAAACACCAAAGAAAGAGGCTCACCCCAGTGTATACAGCTTATACACGATCCTCTGTTTCGTGTATACGCTGTGGCGCCGTCATTAAAGTCCAAATTATCGTAAACTCAAAAGCATCAGTAAAACACACCTGTACAGGTGTTCAAGACCTTTGGGAGGCTTTGAACCCACGATTCCTCAAAAAGGAACACGCCGGCCTGCACCAAATAAGGACTTTTTTTGTCCAAATGTCTGACTGTACCTCGTGCTGTTTGCATTTCTGTCTAATAAAGTATTCAATCAATTCAATCAATGATGATTTAATTATAGAACATTTTCGTACAGACACTGACTGCAGCTGTAGATAGAAGTGCTGCTGTAGATAGAAATCCATCTAAAACTCAAGAAAAACAGATCAATAATGCAACAGATGTATGAAAAAAGAAAGAAAAAGAAAATAAAGCTAAAGGCAAGTTTGAATAAGTGTTTTAAGAAGTTTCTTGGAGTTTCTGCCTCTCTGAGACACTCCTGCCTGGCAGGGTGTTCCAAAGCCTGGGGGTAAGTGGAGCTAAAATCTGCCTCACTGCTTCTCTTGTGACTTGTGTGTTCCTTTCAAAAACAGCAGCAGTAGATGATCTAAAGAGTTCTACTAGGCACATATTCCTGAATTGCAGTCACAAGTCACGTAAATATTATAATATATAAAAAACAGAAGATGTGCAGGGTCCATGCCTGTGCTTTTGATAATATCCTCCCTCTGGCCATTCATGTGGCCGGTGGGGATAATGTTTTATCCCTGCCTCTGGTCGGACTGAATTAAATACATGCATTGCCTTTTGGGAAATGTACCTGTTTGACATTTGTTTGATAATATCATCACAATTTAACAATCCAATTTAAATGTATATTAACCACATAAACCCTGGCATCAGCTCAGTGGCCTTGTGGTAGGAGTGTCCGCCCTGAGATTGGGAGGTCGGGGTTCAATTCCCCAGCCAGGTCATACTAAAAAATGAAATAAATTGGACCGAATGCCTCACTGCTTGGCACTCAGCATCATGATCAAGGACTGGATTGGGGCTAAGTCCCTGCAACATACCAGAGTCATATCCAGGGGGTGTGCTTCTAGGCCTTCATCAAGTCGCCTCACGCTACAGAAACAGGAGATGCCCTATTACTTAACCAAGATTTTGGCAAATTTTTATAATTCGCCAACATCTTAAAAAACTAAACTAAATTCTTGGATTTTGTAGATCCAAGAATTCTCACAAATTGTCGCACAACAAAGTATATGGCTTAAGTGGTTAAGAAAATGTCCTCCAAGTAGCAATACCACAGTGTAAAAACACTTTGTTACAGCATTGACTATACCGTGTTTCTTTTGGTTAATGTTTTAAGTAAAGCAGATTGAATTGCTTTGTTGCTGAAATGTGCAATACAAATAAACTTACCTTGCCCCCTTCAATCTATTCTAAAATGAACAGTTAGTTTAACTTTAGTGTACAGAGTGCTGAGGTAATACAGTCTCTTTTTTTGTGCAAGTCAATACCCTCGCAGCCGCATTCTGAACCAACTGTAGCCGTTTAATTGTTTTGGGGGAGACCAGAGAGAAGGCAATTCAATAGTAGTCAATGCAACAGACGATGAAGACATGCAAAAGCTTTTCTGCGTCTGCTTGTCAGAGCAGAACTCTGACCTTTACAATATTTCTTTAATGAAAAAAGACAAAGAAAAACAATTTAAATAAAATGTCAATATGATACTCAAAAGAAATAGCCGCGGTTGTTGGCGTGCCGCAGAATACTTTAATAATACCAATCAATATCACTTCAGTGTAACCACTTAGATCCATACAGGTGCCATTAAAAACACTTAATTGTTAATTATTTTGCTGATACAATATAAAACTTATATGCAATTGCCTATCTAAAAATATAATAACCTAAAACACAAATCTAAAATCCACTATACACACACCATAATATGACATAAATGTAAGGAAGTAACAATGTAATTCAGGAGTGGATGAAAAGGTTACTCACAGGGGTTCCCGGAGCCAATGTTCGAGAGCCACTGATATACAGTATGTATACTGTATATATATTTCTTTTAGGTCTTGGACCAACCAACATTTTTTGTCATGGTTCAGTTGGAGAAAGTTGTCCACATACCAGAGGAGACCTACATCATAACCGCCATGAATTGTCAAGCGAACAGTCAATATTTGTGCTTCAGCTGACAGACCTTGCACAGCCGGTGCCTCTCAGAAATGGGCCTGAATAATCTGAACAAAGAAATTAGTTCTGGAGCACACAGTCCATTTGGCAGTGTTTAATGGTGCAAAAAGACTAGACTAACGTTTCGAGTTGAAATGTTAGTTTAGTCCTTTTGCACCATTAAAACATTGCCAAATTGACCTTGTGCTCCAGAAGAGTTCCACCACCAGATTTTGGTGTAGTTTCAATCCAACTGCTGTCAGAATGCTGAATGGGGCATAAGCCTGGATGAGTTCAGCAGCCTGACAGCAGGCGGCGCAGACTTTTCTGGCTCTTCCTGAACACACCTGTGGATTATACCAGGGACAATTACTTGGACTTTAGCCCCCCCCTCGGACACACCTGTGGACTACACCAGGTACAAATGACTTTTGTTGCACTCCCTCATGGAGCTACATGCGGATTATACTAGGGTCAGTCCACTCTAGGTGGACACGCACTGACCTTTTGCACCTTAATCCCTTGTATAACGCACTGACTTTTTTTGGGTCTTTTTATTGTGCTCCTTTTCCTCTAAGCACCTTAACGTCCTTTGTCTATCATGCACAGTATCTTACATATCTTACATATAATTCTAGTAACCTCTGTCGGTCCGTCTTGGGGTCTTGGTGTCTTGGGAGATCAAACTGCGCATGCGTCCAGCCGGCCAGCCGGCTCTGTGTGTGCGTGTGCCCCAAACTGCGCATGTGTCGTTGCCAGGTTTCGCGCGCGAAACAAGCAGCAAGGTCTATGAAAACAAGGCCAAACGAAACGAACCCTACAAGCAACAAGGTCTATGAAAAGAAGGCCAAACGCAGCGCTAGATCGTGCGCGAGCAACAAGCAACCAGCTTCATGAAAAAACACAAAGCCGCGCACTGCGCATGCGTGGACGCACTTTCTCTAACCAATTCACACCCACTTCACGCTTACAAAACCTGGACATGGCAACGTCGCTCATCGTTCTGTGATTGACAGCAAAAGTTGGCCAATCAGGTGGCGAGTTCGCAGCCTGAAAAAGACGAACGGCAGCCATTGTTGATGTGCGAGTCAGGGTACGAGTGCCTTGACTTCTTATTTTCGCTTACTAAACGCTCTCAAACTTCTTCTTTGACGCACGGAATTCACTTATAACATATCGTTTGGATAGAATTTAGTTGTTTCACTTCATATGTGTGGTCAATTAATCATGACAGAGCCTATTTAAAAAAAAATAATCAGAGAACCGGCAGGGGCGACCAGTCACACGCATGTATCCCAATAAGTCAACCTATTTTGGGGATGGCGATCTCAAAAGTCCCTTGCGTCATGGCTGTCCCCCCCGCCCCACCCCCACCACACACACACACACACACACACACACACACACACACACACACACAGGGAGAGAGGGAGGGTGGGAGAGAGAGAATAGACGGACAGACACAGACAGAGAGACAGAGAGGGAGAGAGAGGGAGGGAGGGAAAGACAAAATAAGCGAGCCCTCGCTTATTTTTGCGCGGACGTAATTTGTTTGTCATTGTGGTGAATGTTTGCTGCTGATGTTTGTTGTGTGAAGCTTAATGTCAGAGTGTTTGTGTTGGAGCGCCTCAGTGCGGCTGCTGCGTTCATGTGCAACATCTTGCATGCGTGGCTGTGTTCACAGTTTTCCTTCGCCATGTCTGTAGGTCACGGCCTGGAGACCCCAGGGAAATTTCTTCATGAAAAAAAAAAACAGCCGATGGGGTCCGCGATGTTTCACGGGTGTCCGTGTTTTTTTTTTGCGGTTCTGGGCGTATTGGGTTCGTTTTTTTCGCGGTTCTGGGCGGATTGGGTCCGTTTAAAAAAAATAAAAAAAAATATTTTTTATTTTTTCGGTGGGTAGGGGCCCTGCGTGGGGCCTGCGTAGTGTGCGTGTAGGGAGAAGCGGCCCTGTGTGTGTGTGTGTGTGTGTGTGTGTGTGTGTTTGTTTGTGCGCGCTCGCTCGCAACGGCTCGCACGCGCGTGTGTGTGTTGGCAACGGCCGACGGGGAACGGCTCCGCCTGTTAGATCTTTATATGCGCGGGTGTTTGTGGGTGTTCTGTTCCTCCACGACGGGATGTGCGTGTACACACTACACCATTGGTTCTCAAAGTGGGGTCCGGGGACCCCCAGGGGTCCTTGAGGGAGTTCCAGGGGGTCCCCAGCTAAATGATAGATTAGGTCCATTTGGTTCCATTTGTACACTCTCACAGTTAAATTAACATACATTTTACCATATAAACTGGGGTCCAAGGGATAGAAATGCCATTAAATGGGGGTCCGTAGCCCTAATGCATGTCAAACTGGGGGACCTTGAAATTAAAATGGTTGAGATTCACTGCTACAGCCGTAAACAAATCTTCTCTTATGGGGGTCCCTCGCATATCTTTTCAAATGGGGGTCCGCGGGCTAACAAGTGTCAATTTGGGGGTCCTTGCCATGAAAAAGTTTGAGAACCACTGCACTACACAGTACAAACTCACTTTCGATCCCTGATAAACTGTCTGTTCTCACCGCATAACCCAAACTGCACACTTTGGGTGCTCATATCCCCCTACGGGTATGGTCTAGTAAGTATAACATGCACAGTATACAATACATTGCTGCTATGCTCAGGCACCTTAGTTTAGTTTTTTAGTTTTTTTATTATCTCAGGTAATTTGTAAATATGTAGATAACTTGTCTGGCCTTCTGTTGCTCTCTTGTTTTTGATCTCCTTCCCACCTGCCCCCCACCCTCTTCTTCTCCCCCCCCCCCCCTCTTCTTTCTATGGAAACTAACGTTGCGATGGGAACGATGTACAAAAAAGAATTTCACCCACTTTTTTACCTTGTAAACCTGTGATGTGACAATAAAACTGATTCTGATTCTGAGAACTAATGTCTTTGTTCAGATCATGACCGCCATACTGTATCATTTCACTGCTTTGTCCAGCCTACACCTTTTAACTCTAACCCAAACCAGGGTCCATTATTAAGGGAGCAACAGTATTCGAACAAATCAATTCAATCAATTAAGAAACATTATAATTTTAATAAAATCCTAATTTCGACATCACTTACTGTATGTAGACATGGATCAGTTCCCACAAGTTCTCCGGTGGGCCATTTGGGGGCTAAAGGGACAGAACTGTGAGTTGTTTTGGTTCAATAAATGCATTGATTTACAATATTTATATAGCTCACAGATGTGTATGTGGTTACATCAACATTAAAAGACATTTAAAATGTACTCATATTTGAGTGTGAACAGCTAATTTTACCTAGCCTGGTCCAGACGAATCAGCCATAGCAAAAAGAAAAATGCCCTCGGCAGATTAGGTCTGGCCCCTCTCAATAGAGATTGGATTTCTCTCCCTCCGAAGTTGTGAGGGACCAATCAGGGCCCAGTATGCAAATATGGGGCGGGTTCATCACCAGAGGCATTTTTGGAATTTGTCCCTCGGAAATGCAGGTTCCACACAGAGATTCCAGACTAATATCTACGCAGTGATATTAGTCTGGCCATGCCAGGCTAAATGTTACCTGTCTAGTTTACATATTTTAAGACAAGATGAACTTTTTACCTTGGTAATAAGTGTATCTATTCTTTAAACATTTTACCTTTTAAAAGTGGAGCACAGACAGTCTTCTTGGAACTTCCATAATATAGAAACTGCTGTGAATTGCTGTCAAAAACTGGTCCATAATTGCACTGAAGGAGATGTCTCTCTGTCTTTACACACACCACTCATTATACACCGTGATGTAGCAGCTGCAGCTAATCAAACTAAGTGGGTGTGTTTACTGTGTTACAGATTCAGGTGTGTTAATGTGCATGGACAGTACTGTTGACCACTGTCTGATGCTTGCACATTGGCACACCTATGACTCTGGCACTGGGTACAAACACACCCATTACTAATGTGATTAGATGCAGCTGCATTGCTCACCAGCCTGCCATGATGTTTTTAATCTGTTGTGATTTTTAACCTGAACTGGAAAACAAACTGCTAAATCAGTTTCATGGGTTTCATGCCCCTTTAAAGGTAGGGTAAGTGATTTTATTTGGTTAAAATAAGTGTTAAATAGCTCTATATTCTGATAGTACTCATTGCTATAGAGTGTTTGTTCAGTAAAAGGAGTCTCCTTGTCTCTCCAGCTCTTTATAAAACAGAAAATGCATTTTCGTTTCAGTTTCAGTTTCATTTCCAATTTTATCCAATCAGGATAGAGAACTCAATCAGGATATAGATTAAACAAGTGAAATTGGAAGTGATGACACTAAGAAATGAGCAGGCAAAATTGGAACTGGAACACTATAAAAATGAAGCTTAAAAATGGGTACTTTCTCCTGATTGGCTGAGATTTTGACACCTACCGGAAAATGTATTTTCTGTTTATTAAAGAGCTGAAGAGACGGGGAGACTCCTGTTACTGAACAAACACTCTATAGCAATGATTCCTATCAGAATATAGTGCTTTAACCTATTAACAAAATACTTTTTGTTTTAACCCAAAAATATCACTTACCTTACCTTTAAGTGGTTAACCATGCAGACTAATGGATTTCATGGATTATTTAGAAAATTCATTAGAATTTGTTTCTGGTTGATTCGTTGACATATAAATTATAAAAAAAAACAAAAGCACCAGTAATTGATTAAGTAATCAATAGAATAATCTGTAAGAAAACAATCGATAGTCGCAGCCCTAGTCCAGCTGTAAAGTGTTTGCTCATACATCTTTGTCCTATATCTGGATATTGTCAATACAGTAAAACATCTGAAAGGTGCAATAATGATAAAGTTTACGTACATTATTATAAGTAAATTGTGGGACCCAATGTGGGTCTTTGACGTGATTTGTGCAAATACATCATTGTGAAATTGGACATGCTGCATAATGAACACTTCTACTTTTGGCACCTTAAAGTATATTTTGATGCCAATACTTTTGTACTTTTACTCCAGCAAATCTACGAATACAGGACTTTTTCTTTTACAGAGGTTCTACATTGTGGCATTATTGCTGCCTTCTTCCCCCACCACCCACTGATCAATACAACAGAACCGAGCGTTGCAGCCCTGCCAAAGTGTTCTCATAGAGACATAGACTGACCGGCTGGTGTAATAATAAGGAATGGGAATGAGCCATGCGGACCCAATCAGGTCAAGCGAGGCGATAGGGTATTTAATAAGCTATCGTGGAGCTTAGCTCTGTCGGCGCTCGCTGACTTAAATGGACCGGAAAATTGAGGGGGGGGGGGGGGTTGAGAGGAGGAGAGAAAAAACAGAAGCCTATCTTACAAACCCAATTATTCCCTGGAGGCATTCCACCCTGGTCAGCCCCACCAGTACATAAATAAATCTGTCTTATAGTGGTGTGGGGGGGGTGGGGGGGGGGGTGGGGGGGGTTAGATCTTACTTTTGGAGCCAAGACGTTGCATGCTAACTGCACATCTTTAATCATGTGATAAATGTGAAGGCGAGCCCAGAACACCGAACAAGCCTAGATGAGTGGAGAGAAGGCAGCAGAGCATGGAGACACCATTAGATCCTTATAGACCCCTGTGTTCATTATCGTCTCAGTTGGGTGGAAACCTTGTATGTCCAAAACCGTTGCTTTTCAGGAAAGGGATAAAAAGAACCAGTTATTATTTCGTCACAGCTCTTGTTAATGCTTTTCATTGGCTAAATAATGTAGTTCTAAAACCTACAGACAGACTTAAAGACGGGGTGCCGTGATTTTCAGTGATTTTTCCCCCCCTAAAACATAATCATCAGGTATTATGGTTATACTAGGAGGAAGATTTTTTTCAAAAAAGTGTACAGAAATTGTTCAAATTATGTTTTTATGTGGACACGCCTCCAGTTCATTAAGTTTACCTGGTTCTCACCTTAGCACCTCCTCCACCACCTTAGCACCACCCACCTGTCCTAGTCCCTCCTCCTCCTCATGCCCACACCTGTTGTGTTATGATAATGAGGGGGAGGGTATGTTTTTACTATATCACTAAAGTGCTGTTTTTCTATTGGGACGTTTGACCCTCAAGGTTTCAGCCTCCAGGAAGAAACTCAAAATAGTCAGAGAAGACATATTTCGCCGCAGGCTGAAAACTCACCTCTTCAGGAAACACTACCCTTCCTCTCTGCCTGACCTACTTGTTGTTAACTAGTTGTACGAACGCTTGTTTTCTATTGCTGTATTGTTTATTGGATTATTGGATTGTTTATTGGATCTTGTTTAGTCGATTCACTTATTTGTTTTAGCTCATGCTCATTTGATTTAGCTATTTTGTCTCATCTGTTTAAGGAAATAGGTAGCTGATATATTGCACTTTTACCTTAGCGCTAGGTATACTCTTGGTTGCTTGTTTTTGCAGATAATGCACTAAAGACTTCTGGTGATTAGTAGTTTTCGTTCCCTACCTATGTTGAATGCACTTATTGTAAGTCGCTTTGGATAAAAGCGTCTGCTAAATGACTGTAATGTAATAAAACACCATAAAAACACCACCAGGGGGCTTAAAGGATCTACACCATGAATTAAAAAAAAAAAATTGATATTTAATATCATATGGTGTATGTCCCTCAAACCTTTTTCAAAAGGTTTGAGCCTAAATCATCACTCAGATATACTCATCCCAAGTCAATTGTCTCTGGCTTATACAGCACTTTCAGCTGCAATACCAAAACGTCCTCTTGGGCAGGGGGGGGCTACTGAGCAATTCTGTCTGGCCAGCATCAATGCAATGGCAATGCAAGTGATGTCACTTGCATTGCCATTCTGAAATGGCCTGTTCAGACACGCCCATTCTGAAAATCTCTGAAATGAGAATGAATGACTGAATGTTAAAGAGACACGAGACACTGGGGAGCCCAAAAAATACCCCTCCCCCCCCAAAAAAAATGAAATTCATGGTGTGGACCCTTTAATGAAGTTCTATCAACCTCATAGTCACATGAAAAACAGAAAAAGTGCAAAACCATGGCACCACCTCTTTAAATACTTTCAACCTGGCGTCCCTTTTTTGTCCCTTTTTTATGTCAATAGGTGAATATTTTTGAAAGTTTAATTTTTTTTTCAAGATGTTTCAAAAGTAGCGCAAATAGACGATCGTTACTTTTGCATGACAGTCATATGAAAGTATAAAATAGGCCTTTAACTCGTAACAGAGTATTTTTAAAATATATTGTGGTATTGCTACTTTTACTTAAGTTAAAAAGAAATGTGACTATCCTGGGTTCCCATGTGTTTCATGACCTGTGCCACATGTTGCTTCCTCTCTCTGTACCTCTCTTTCCTGTCTCATGGAGCAAACACACCAGTGGTGGAAGATAAATGGAGTATTTCCATTATTTGATACTTCTACTCCACTACACCTCAAAGGCAGATATTGTACTTTTACCCCACTACAATTATTTGACAGCTTTAGCTACTAGTTACTTTGCCAAGTGATATAATTACTACCAATTACCAAACATATATTAACTGATAAATGATGATGCCTAATTATAGATTAAGCTAAGCTACCCACAACACATAAAGTCTTTAAAATAAGCTTTACCTTTACCAGTTGCAACAATACAGTGATGAACACATCAAGTGGTGGAAAAAGTACTCAAACTCTTTACTTAAGTAAAAGTATCAATACTGCAATGTAGTTGCAAGTAAAAGTCCGGAATATCCTTGAGTAAAAGTACAAAAGTATTGGTATCAAAATGTACTTGAAGTACCAAAAGTAGAAAGTAGTCATTATGCATAATGTCCCATTTCACAAGTTTTCAAAAGTATAAAATAAATACAAATCTTTTGAAAATAGCAGATCTCACGATGTGAGCTTGTAGATCGGCCATTTTCAAATGGCCGAATTGTATATAGGGCTGAAGTGGGTAAAGTATGTTTTGTAATAATCCAAATCTGCAAAGTAACTACTAACTAGACGCGTCGCAATTCTGGGAAATTGCTAAGTGTGGTTGCGCCGACGCCGGTCGCGGGTCGCAGGCGGCCGCCGGGACGTGAGGAATACGCCGGGAGGATTACCGCCGGAGGCCGCGCGACGTGCGATTCGAATTCGGTGCCGATCGGATCCCGCGTTCGTGACACGTGCCGTTTTGATTTGAGGAAATAGGCCCCTCCCACTAAAGAAACAGGCCCCTCCCACAAATGTAGCGGGCCGATGACATCGTCATGTCACTCCTGAGATCACTTGCTTTTCTTTTTGAGAGAACTGATCCCCCCAAAAATCATGTTTTTGCATTTAACGGTTACGTTTTGCACATTTGTGGCGCCCCCTATGGATCAAAGTGGAAATGCTGGGATTGATTGGACGTTTCGTTCGTGATTTTTGGCATTCTTTGTAAAACCGGCCCCTCCCACTAACTTTGGAAGCCAATTACGGACGAACGGTAAGGACTATCAAAATGCCGTTTGGAGATGTTTATCGCATGGGTCCAGAGATCATGTGTAATTTGGACAAAATATGTGGGAGGAGGAGCTAAAAGTGTGTTTTGAAGAAAATTCAAAATGGCGGAAAATGTATCCACACGCAAATGGGCGTGGCCTATATGGGGAGTTGCGTCATGACCCAGTGAATCTAGGGGGGAAAAGATTTTTATTCTACAACCTACGGTTCAAGAGTTTTAGGCCAAAACGTAAAGTGGGCTTTTATAGCGCCACCGTGTGGCCGAATGATATAATTATTTTTTAAATAATTTCGCACTAAATTATAAACCTCCCCTCCAAGTCTAGCCCTTACGGTTTCTGAGAAAAAAATACTTGAATTTGAGTTTTTTCATTTTCCCATTAAAGTGGATGGGGAAATTTAATACACTAATAAATCAATATCAATTAAACTGTACAACGTATCTCTTAGCAAAGTACACGCCTGGGATTCCCGATGAAGCCGGTCAATTTGACATATGGCACGAAATTGGGAAAAAAAAACTGTGGGAGGAGTAGCACGGCAAAATAAAGTTTATCTAGGAAAAAGTCAGTAGAGTACTATAGTCTGGTTGCCCATTCGAGCAACCACACTAACTAGTAATTGTAGTGGAGTAAAAGTACAATATTTGGCTCTGAGATGTAGTGGAGTAGAAGAAAAAGTACTGAGAATTGGAAGTACTCCACTAAAGTAAAAAATACTTCAAAATTGTCCTTAAGTACATTACTTGAGTAAATGTACTTTCTGGAAGAGTACTGCACTTTTGGTACTGTAAGTATTTCTTGATGCCGATACGTGTGTCAGTATACGTCTTCCACCACTGAAGAAAACACACATCTGCGAGGGAAGAGAAGACGGGAAAACAGAACACGTGGACATACTGTAGTGACGTGGATTGATGCACAGTAAGTGAGGTTTAATTGAAATAAGTTAACTTAATTCACATGAATTCAGAAGACCTTAAATATAGTGTCTATGTTAACACATAACGTTTTGGTCAAAACTCCTCTAGTGTGATGGATTAAATAGGTCAAATCACTCTCTTTTAAAAGGCAAAAGGCAATAAAGTGAAGAAACGAACACGCAGAGCGCTTTCATTCACAACGTAACAAAAAGTGAATAATAATGATTGGAAATAAATCAAGTGCAAAAAGGGACTCACAGTGTCTTTGACAGTAAGAAAGATAGATTACATCTTTCGTATAAGATAGTGCAGGAGTGCAGCTCTTACAAATAAGTACTTTGCTCGTTCAAATATACAGCATAACCAGAGTATTGTCAATATGGAGCATTGAGCACTTTAGGTAATTATCGTGGATTCCGTGGGAATGCAAGGGTCTGTTTTTTTTAGGGGCATGTCAGTGGTGACTGTGAATTTGTTTAACCCATTAAGACCGGGAACGCATCTGCTATTTTTTTTGAAAAATCTTGAACATTTGTGCAAATCTTTGAATATATATAATACGTTTTAAAGCGAACATTTTTAATTCCGATCTGTGCTTCTGGGGGTGGTCCCTGGAACAACATATTTTGAGATGGGGGTCCGCGGCCAAATACATAAAATTTTTGGGGGTCCTTGACATGGAAAAGTTGGAGCACCACTGATTTCAATTTCAAAAAACAGTTTGTAGAATATATATTCAAAGATTTGCACAAATGTTCACGATTTTTCAAAAATAGCAGATCTACAAGCTCATAGCGCGGCACTCGGTGCCGCGCTATGAGCTTGTATATCTGATATTTTTGAATAGCCCAAAGAAATCTAAAAATGACACACAGATGCGTTCCCGGTCTTAATGGGTTAAATTACACAGTCTGCAAGGCGATGGTCTCTTCCTACCGTGCCATTTAGTTCTTTCCCCACTTCACACAGGAAAGCCGTTTTCAACAGGTAAACAGTGCAGGGTGCAATACTTTGAAGACTGCAATATTTTTGGACCATCAAATGGAATGGAGAAAAAGAAAAGAAAAAAACAAACAAACATATACATTCAGTATAAATAAATGGATACATGAACAATTAAATATCAAATAAATATTGCAAGTGCTCCCGTTTTTTGAATATCACCTAAAAACATGGTTTCAAACGGTTTCAAACGGAGAGGAAGGGGAGGAAGTGTCTTAGCTTTAAGACGCTTTTATGTCGTCTGACTTCACCACACAAACACAGCATTATGGGTATGTTCACACTATCCATTAAAAAAAAGCACCTTATTACATCACTTAGTCCTCCGATATAAAACGGGATGGTTTCTGTATTCATCACTGCAGTCTGTATTAAAAAGTCAATTGGCCATCACTGGCTAGGAGCAGCACTGCTCAATAAACTGCCTGATTATCTTAACAGTTTACTGACATTTAGAGTCTGTCACCACCATACCCGTGCACAAGATGACTTGGTTTTAAATATTCCTGCTGTTAAGTCTGCCTTTCAGTATTATGCCCTTCTCATGTCTACAAACTGGGATCGGGATCATTTAATTTCTCTTGATCGCTTCGAACAGCTTGTGAATAACACTTTGAAAACAGTCTATTCTAATGTCTGTCATCTTTTGTCATTTTTGCTTGTTTTGTTTAGTTATGTTTGTTGTTCCTGTACTCAGGGCGTCGTTGAAAAAGAGAGCTTTCTCTCAATTGGCCTTCCCTGAATAAATAAAGGTGAAATGAAAAAAGCCCTATGAGCAATTTTTCTTCACTTGCTATTTTGACATGGCCATGGTGATACAGGATATTAGGCAACATACAAGGCTAAATTACCGATGAATGCGGAGCCGCTATTCCAAGCTGCTATCCTATAATAAAGAGAGGACCGGTGCGACGTAGGTGTGAACTCTAGATGTGAGGGCCGCGCGGCGGCCCCAACCTCTAGTTACAGAAAAAGCCCTCGAGGCGGTGCCTTTTCTTCATAAACGGCAGACAGTGTGAACATAACCTTAGTTAGCATAGGATCAAATCCCAGTAATACCTCCATCCCCTCACTGTCTCCTTCTCAAGTTTTGTAACATAACGTCTTAATTAAAAAATATATAATAAAAGTAAAAATACAATGAGGGGAATTCATTCTCTGCTCTGCTTTTCCCCTCATAAATATAGTGTCTTAACCACATGAACCCTTGTGTCTGGGGGGGGGGGCAACATTCGGCGAAAATAGCCGATCTACGAGCTTGTAGATGGGCTATTTTCGGCAAAGAGATTTGGTGTAGAGGGGAAAAACCTAGAATAGAGCCGGGGGGACCCTGGTCAACTAAGTACGTAGGGTTTAAGCGGTTAACTCTTCAGTCTCAGCCTCGGAGTTGTCCAGGTTGGACACGATGGAGCTGTACCACTCTGCGCTTTCCTCCTCCTCCTGCACTCCTGTCCCTCCTCCTCCTCCTCCTCCTCCTCCCCCTCGCCTCTCGCTCAGCATCTCCATGGCCACTTGGTGGTAGGGGTGTTTGCGCTTGGTGTGGCGGCGCAGCGTGTTGCGCTCGGCGAAGCGCGTGTGACACAGCTGGCACTGGTAGGGCTTCTCCCCGGTGTGGACGCGCTGGTGCCGCTGGAGCTCGCCCGCCTCCCGGAAGCGCTTGGCACAGATGGGGCACACGTAGTTCCTCTGGCCCGTGTGGATGTGCTTGTGTCTCTGTCCCAGGGAGAGACGGAGAAAGATGGTGAAAATTAGATTTGTATTTTTATGAATTTAGAGTAGCCTATTATTTGAATCTCTTTTTTCTCCCAATTTAGTCGTTGTGTCAATTTATCCTCCTCACACATTTCTGTGGTACCACAGCTGCTGCTGCCAGTGAGGCGCTATATCATACATGGGCAACTGGTGGCCCGGGGGCCACATGCGGAACTAGCACGCTATTAACAAAAAGGCATCTCACGCTGTTTTTATGGTATCATAGGATTTGAAGATGGAAAAACAACAGCAAAAGAAAGCACAGCTCACGGTAACTACAGCTCCACTGGCTAAGAGAAACGATCCGTAGATAGCATAAAACAATTAAAAGAACGCTTTTTGAAACGCTTCCGCCTTCCGGTGAAAACAAATGGAATTCTGGTTAATGCAGGACTCCGCTAAATAACTGCAATGACGGTAGTGACCAGCAGAGGTTGCTAAAAAATAGTTATTTTTGGACCTACCTTGTACTGCTTTAACATAAGTATAACTAAATGCATTATAAATTAAGTTTAAAAAAAAAAACTTTTCAGGACAAAAAAAAAAGAATCAGGATTACAATTCAAAAATAGCAAAAAAATAGCAGATCTACATGCTCAAAATGCGTCGCAGTGCGATGCATTTGAGCTTGAACCACGGTGGACTCGAAGCCCTGCATGATGGTGGACAGGTACTTCTTCACCCCTGTGCCACCCGAGTGCCATGGCGGTGGCATTTTAGCACTGGTGTGCTTTGGGGTCGAGGACAGAAATGTAAGGTTTCATTTGGGAATGAGATATTCACCTTTTGGGAGAAACATCTCCTTACACTTCCTCTCATGAAATGATTGCTGGCATGAAACTTTATGGCTTAACTATCAACGTTACGAGGTCTTTTATGTGCGTCGCAAAATGCACGACACAGTGTATGTTTTACACTGAAATGTGTGCTTATGAAATACTGACTGAGGCCTTCGAGGCAGTCAACCTTTTCCACTGATTAAGAACAATACTATAGTAATTAGCGCAACGTGTTTGTCATTAAATGTGTTGCCAGTGAGATTGTTTTAGAGCGGCGGTTCCCAGCCGCTATAGTGGATCACGGCCCACTTGTAAATCTCGAAGGCGATCGCAGCCCACCCGTCTGACCACTTCACACGGCAGCCGAATGGTCAGATGGGTGGGCTGTGTTCTCAGAGCGTGCATTCTCAGAGCATGTTTATTTTAACCCTTTAAGTCCGGGAACGCATCTGTGTCAATTTTAGATGTCTTTGGGCTATTCAAAAATAGCAGATCTACAAGCTCGTAGCGCGGCACGAAGTGACGCGCTACGAGCTTGTAGATCTGCTATTTTTTGAAAAATCTTGACAATTTGTACAACTTTGAATATATATATTTTTTAAAGTGAACATTTATAACTCCAATATTTGCTTCTGGTGGTCCCTGGGACAAAGTATTTTGAGATGGGGGTCCGCGGCCAAATGCATATCATTTCGGGGGTCCTTGACATGGAAAAGTTGGAGCACCACTGATATAGCAACATACTGTTAGGATTTAGAAAACATGTTTAGATATGTATTTGGCCGCGGACCCCCATCTCAAAATGTTTTGTTCCAGGGACCCCCAGAAGCAAAGATTTGAGTTACAAATGTTCACTTTAAATAATATATATATATATATTCAAAGATTTAAAAAGAAAATAGCAGATATACAAGCTCATTAGCTATGAGCTTGTATATCTGCTATTTTTTGAATAGCCAAAGAAATCAAAAAATTACACAGATGCGTTCCCGGTTTTAATGGGTTAATGATAAATCAATCGATTGTGTTCCAGCTTGGATCAATGGAACTGACACAGTATACTTTAAAGTCCTATATTTATCTGTATCACAATGAAAACTCGTTTATTTCAAGGTGTCAAAGAAAGAATACCATGAATACCATGAATCCCATTATATCTTTATATTAATGTTATTTTATCTTTAATTTTTTTACCAATTATATGGGGGCCCACTTGCAATATCCATTGGGGCCCCCAGGTTTGGAATCAACCTCTTAGACAAAACACAGTCTCCAGCATGTTAACTCTAACAATTGCTGATTTTGATGGAAAGCTGTAATATATTATAGATGTTGAGTGCTGTGGTGAACTGCACTGTACAAAAAGAAGTGGGGGGCCGGTTGTCAATACTTTAGCTACTAAATCCAAAATCAATACGTTCTGCACCAATCTCTCCAATGCCAAATTCCTGTAGGCCTACTGCTACTTTGCAGAAGAAGAAAAAAGATGAGTGGAAACCAGCAGCACTCCAAAATAAAAAGACTTTTAGCTCAGGTTCATTTTTTTTAAATTTTGCTCCAGTGGCAAAATAAACTAGAAATGGATACTCACTGAAGCGTAAATATCCTCCAGGAGACCCACGCTAGCTCCCTGCATTGTGTGTGTGTGTGCGTGTGTGTGTGTGTGTGTGTGTGTGTGTGTGTGTGTGTGTGTGTGTGTGTGTGTGTGTGTGTGTGTGTGTGTGTGTGTGTGTGTGTGTGTGTGTGTGTGTGTGTGCAGGGATGAGCTGTAGGGGGTGCTATGGGGGTCGGCGACCCCTTAGTTCTGGCGCTATGGGGGCTGGGGGGCTGGGAGCTCCACATGCACGCGCGAGCACGCACCGTCAGCTGCGGTCTTTAACACCTTAAAGTTTAAACAATAGCCTCTCAAGGTTCGTGCCGTCAGCGGCGATCCGTTCTCAATAGCGTCTACCTGGCTGCTTTGCATAACATTAGGCTACTCGAGAAAAGCCATGGACTTGAATTGAATGTGTACATTCCTCTCACAATGAGAGACAACAGTCTCTGCACTGCAGAGTGTGAAGGGGATCGCTTAGAAGAGGACCCAGTTCTCTGAGACAAGACAAAGACAAGTTGTCTGATTATTTTAAGTACTTATGTGTGGGTGAGTCTATGTAAAGGGCTTTTATATAAAACTAAAAGGAAAATAAAATAATTGATTAATTAAAACAAAAATAAAAACAACAAATTAACAATGCAACTAAATAATAAGATATAATTACATTAAAAATCACATGTTGAATACAGTATTTCAACTAGCACTGAGCTGATTGGCTATGTGCACATGCACGTGCACGTGACGTCAGAAAATATAGCCCCCCTAGTTCAAAAATCCACAGCTCATCACTGTGTGTGTGTGTGTGTGTGTGTGTGTGTGTGGGGGGGGGGTGTTATTTATGCATGTGTCAAAACGCACAGGGCAATGGGGGGAAAGTCTATGATAAAGGACGCTGAATTTTAATCCATTTAGTCAATTAGGGGGGCAACAGTTAACATTGTTTTACTGATAATCGATCATTTATTCAAATAATTGATTAACAATCAATCCCTGTTTAAAAAATAGTGAAACTATTCACTATTTTTGCACGACACCGTGGTGCACAAAAGTATGCTTCAGTTTCTGCACCAAGTGGGGAAAGCTTTTGCATTTGTGGCGCCCCCTGTAGGTTGAAGTGAAATCACTTTTGGTTCTGGGTTGTTTAGAGGCTACATACACATGTGATTCAAATATGCAGTTGGTCAAACAAATTATGTTCATGATTTTTTTGTGTTGTTGCTGTTTTCAGTTTTGTAAAATACAAAGTCCTACAAACTTTGGATGCCAATTATAGCCCAGCAGTATGGAATATAAAAAATCTGCGGTCGATTTGAAAAGTATTTCGGCTGGGGATTGATTTCTGTGGCCTATTGGCAGCATGCACAAAGAATTTGATGATGATCGGTGTAGTAGTTAATGTGAACCTGACTTAAAAATCTTGCATTTGTATTTTGGAGTGCTGCTATTTCCACTCATCCAGTTGTTTTTAACGTCTATGTATTGACTACGTCAATACAAAGTATTGACTGTAGTTGAGCGCCCAAGGAGGAAATCAGTGAAGACACACCTGCTTTGCATTTCCTGCACAACTACTGGCCTTAAAATAAAAGTACAGTTGAAAAAAATGATAATAGCCAATACAGCAATTAGCATGGTAATTAATGCGACACAAAGCTGGACATTGAAGGCTCTTACCTGCAGGTGACTGGAGCGTTTGAAGGCCTTGCCACACTGCTGGCAGACGTGCGGCTTCGTCTGTGAGTGGGTGATGGCGTGACGCTCCAGGTCTGACAGATAGAAGAACACCCGCGGGCACAGGTGGCAGTAGAGCACCCGACGCGGGCCCAGGGAGGAGTTGGGTGACGAGGCCGGGGAGAGCGGGTCCAACGGGTCCAGCTGGTCCAGGTGGTTCGAGGGGAGGATGGGCCCCATGGGAGGCGAGCTGGAGAAGTAGAGGTGGTCCTCCAGCTGGAGAGTCTCCGACGAGGCCGGGTGACATGAGGGGTCTGAGGTCGCGTCGGGGTCGGTGGACTCGGTGCCGAGCCTGTTCGAGGGGTCGTAGGCTACGCTAGTGGACGCCGGGTGTGGAGACGACGACAGCGGCGCCGCTGATGGCTTGGTGTTTTCACCCGGGGCCTCGTCAGTGGATATGGCTTCTGTTTCACGGTTGGAGTCGGAGGGGTTAGCTTCTTGCGTGTGAGCGAGACTGCTATCTTGGAGCGCGGCGGGGGCCGACGAGGACACAGGGACAGAGAGGGAGGCCAGGATAGGGGCAGACGTTAGGCTGCTGCCACCTCCCACTCCGGATAGAATGACCGGAGGGTTATTGGGGCTCAGCCTGATGACGGGGTGCGACATCGCGGAGGACAGAGGTGAACCCAGAGCATTGGCCTGGCCGAAACCCTGAGAGAGGCCGATGGGGAGCGAGGACGCAGTGATCTGGGACAGCTGACCGGTCGAGGGGTCCAGGACGGCTATGGGGGTAGAGGTAGCGACAGGCTGCCCGGGGGAGGCGGGGACAGTTGAAAGGAGCAGGAGCATTTGGGTGCCGGGGGCAACGAGAGAGTTCTGAGCAACCGAGAGTGGAAGGGAGAGATTCATGGGGCCGGGAGAGGAGAGCTGGGGCACAGAGGAGCAGGAGGAGGTATGGTTGGACAGTAGGAGGATGGGTGTATTGGTGGTGGGGTTGGTTAGTATCTGAAACGTTTGGTTGGGGACAGAAGCTGCACATGGCTGGGGTAGAGCAGCACCGGCCTCATCTTTAACTGCTACGTCTTGGGCCGCCGAGTTCCCTACCAGCTGTGCGCTTGTTAAGAGCTCTGCGTTCGCTGTCAGTTCAGCACCTGGCGATAGCATATCAGTGACAGTGGCTGTTGAGGGGCACGAGCCTCCAGGAGGCGCGTTTAGTGTGTGCAGTGTGTCGTTTAGACTTTGGCTGAGGTTGAGGCCCACAAATGACCCGTGTCTCTCTGCCGCCGTCGGCGAATTGTGCTGAATCGCCAGCTGACCTGAGACGGGGTCCTCCCCTTCTGGCATAGAGGTTTCTACCTGGGGCACTTTGCGTCCCTCTGGACTGAGAGTGTATGGGATTCCCTGGTCGTCGATGAGCAGAAGGTTTTCCGGGTCGTAGTCTATGGAAGAAAGGGAGGTGAATACCGAGGTAGAGAAGAAGGAGGGAGACGGGAGGGGATTGCAGAACGCGTCGGCGCAGCCGTCCGCAGGGAGCGCCGAGTCATCAACGTCGTCTTCTTCCACCACGTCTCTGTCCCCGTCCCCCTCAAATTCGTCCACCTCCATGATGAGGGAGCTCTCGTCCAGGAAGCGTCCCGTCCTCCGGTCTTTACTCTCTCTCTTCTTGGGCAAGGTCAGATCCAGAGGCTCCGTCTGTTCTTCCGGTCTCGCTCCGTCCTCCTCCGGCATCTTATTCCCGGCGGCGCTCGATTCCGCTGTTTGCGAGTTGAGGGGAAACGTGTCCTCCTCCCGTACTCTCTCTGTATGTTCTTTGTTGATCCCTGGGACTTGAACTCTGTCGGCGCTGGAGACGAGAGCTTCTTTTAAAACGCTAGCACAGTTGACGTAACCACCGCTGTTCCTGTCATCTGAAAGATTGCTTTCATTATGTCTTTTCTCTTTCCCCTCTTCCACCTCCATCTCTTGGAATGTTTCCACTTTGGGTTCGTCAGTCACGTGACCCGTAACTTCCTTTGTCTGTTGTTCGTTTGTGGCGGATGCAAATGGAGCTAGCGGGATGTTGTGACATGTGTTTTTCCCCATGGCGCGGCCCGTTGAAATGGCCTCAGCTGAAAGCAGCAAAGGTGTTGTAAACTGAGAGCAAGGCGGGTCTTTGGTCAGGCTGACGTTGGTGTTCGTAATTGGCTGCTCACGCCGTTGAGGAACAACGAGTTTCAGTCTGATTGGTTGGCTGCGCAAAACAGGCACTCCAGCCATAGCTGCTATTGGCTGTTTGATTCCGCTGGTCTCACACGCGTCCCGACAGGCCTGTTTGGGCGTCCCGTCCGATTCCGGTGGCGTCGTCGTCCCATTGACGGAGGGGGCGTCTCCGCTGGAGGTCAGTGATTGCAGAGAGCATGGCTGGAGGTCACTTTCTGGGGTGCTGCTGGGTGAGCTCGCTGCCTTTGAGTCCACAACATCCTCCACCAATGGCTCTGGTCCCTCCACACGCTGGCTGCCATGTTGGTCATCCAAGCTGCCGCAGATCAGGACTGTAGCCAACTGTGAATTCATTATGGGTCATACCTGTTTATTTCTGGGGGGTGGAAAGGGGGGAGGGGTTGAAAAAAAATTATGAACACATTTTAGTATTACATTTACATCTTTGATAAATAGCTGAAGCTTTTATCCAAAGTAATTTACAAGCATGCTAATTTTACATTTGGAAATAATCTGCAGTGCAAGCAACAAATAGTAGCAGTTGGCTAATGTAATAGGAATAATAGTAGTAATATACCGTATATTATATTATAAAAAGTCATTCAATTTTAATAAAATAATAAAACATTAATCATAATCATTTACCACTCAAACCCTGCCTGCAGCATCCGTATTGTGGGGAAAGCTTTGGCAGAAAATAGCAGATCGACAAGCTCACAATGCGTTGCAACGTGAGCTTGTCGATCGGCTATTTTCTGCCAAAGCTTTCCCCACAATAACAGAAAACAGAAAAGCCTTTTGACTAGTATAGAGCCCTGAGGCACTCCGGTCAACCATATGGGGTTTAAGTGGTTAACAGTGTTATCATGTGCAATAGCGTACATAAATACATTTTATATTTTATGTGATCTCATAGAGATTGCCAGCTGAATGAATGACACATCATTCAGCTCAGTTGGTGATGATGAAGATCATTGCAATAATCATTATATTCAGAGGATGCTGATAACCTAATTGTTACGAGCGTCATACCGCATTAATGAGCGACGTATGACGCTCCCTGCCTCGGCTCTACAGCGTGTCATATTTATATGGCATTACCTCCCCGCACACACACGCACAGTCTATGCGTGACACTGTCAGAGAAATTAGCCCAATAATTGCTTACAGAGGGGGTCGCCTGATCAGATCGTCCATTTAACCAAAACATTATTTATTCCGGGATGTTGCGGATTTGTTCACTTTAGTGAATCGCTAAGGCAACCCCGGCGAGAGAAAACGTTTCATTTTTCAACTTGTGCTACATCGTATATAAACATCTAGGTAAATATTAACGATTCTATTCGAACCCTGCCGTGTTGGTGTGTGTGTGTGGTTAATGTTTGTCTAATAGAATAATAAAAACCCCGGCGATCAGTGGAGGAGGACGCCATTACGCACAGTCCGAGGTCCGAAACGCCGGATATTTATTATTAGGGGCGCGTGTGCGCATTGACAACACTGACTCGGACCTGGGACAACAACATGGTCGCAAAAAAAAAGAAGAAAAGCTTCGATCGCAGCAATATAAACATCATATTTACATTCAGATCGGCGGATCCTGCTCCGTCTCATCACCGGGGTGAACGCTCTCTCGGACCCACAGCCAGCCATTTTATATAGAGTCGAGGGTTCGAGTCAGACACGGAGGGGAGCGGAGAGAGGAGAGAGCCCCCCCCCCCTCCCTCCGACACAGAGACAGATCAGCTGCGATCGCACACAACTTTACCAGCGGATTGACATGGATCCGAGCTGCCGGCAGCAGGTGTACTATGTAGGATGCCCTCGGACGGCGTCCGTCGATACATTTTGAACAAGAAACTGTATTTTAAACTGTACACTCCACCCCATTAGAACGGTCGCTGCATAGGGACTGGCTGTGTGTGTGCTTACCCCGCGCTGTGGCTACTTCCGGAGGACCATATATGAGTGTGTGTGTGTGTGTGTGTGTGTGTGTGTGTGTGTGTGTGTGTGTGTGTGTGTGTGTGTGTGTGTGTGTGTGTGTGTGTGTGTGTGTGTGCCGTACAGTGTACAGAGGGTGATGCTGAGGGAGGGAGGGGTCAAGGCAGGGAGTTGCTATGGTGTCGCAGCTCTCTAGGCAGCCTACGGGGTCCGACTGGCTGCCATGTTTCAGCCTATGAGTACTGTAGTGTTAGTGTAGCGTAGCGTAGCGTGTGTGTGCGTGTGTGTGTGTGTGTGCGTGTGTGTGTGTGTGTGTGTGTGTGTGTGTGTGTGCGTGTGTGCGCGCGCGTGTGCGTGTGTGTACTGTTGTTGAACCCGCAGCCCCGCATTAGAGCAGAGGAGCGAGAGAGGAAAAGCTCTGTGGGCGCGCGTGCACGACAGACATGCACGCGTACGCGCGCGCACGCGCACATGTATATATACAGAGCAAGAAGAAAGTGGCTTCTGTGTTCTGCCAATGCCATTACCTGAGGATTAATTGAGCCAGAAGCAGGGTATAGGCTAGCAGTGTGTGTGTGTGTGTGTGTGTGTGTGTGTGTGTGTGTGTGTGTGTGTGTGTGTGTGTGTGTGTGTGTGTGTGTGTGTGTGTGTGTGTGTGTGTGTGTTCCTGGCCTAAAGGCCATATTTGGGGACAACATTGTGAAAATCGTATCAAATGGGGGTCCCCAAAATTTGATTTGACTGAATTTCATGAGGTTAAAGGGGAATTTTGGACCACGGTTTTCTTACCTTTTCTATGATGTTATGATATCTTAGGATGAATGGTACAGTAGAAAATGTTCATAACTCCATCCCGGGTCCGCCACAGCTTAAAACGTGCGCCAATAAATAGTAAATAGTTTAATAGCCTTTTTTTGTTTTTGTTTTTATGAGATCTGACGTTCATAGTGACAGAACACTATGCAACCGAAAAAAAAGAAAGAAAAAACAGAAGTCTCGCTAGACTAGATTGAAATCTCGAGATTTCAATCTCGTCTAGCGAGACTTCCGTTTTGTTTTTTTTGTTTTTTTGCATATAGTGTTCTGTCACTATGAACGTCAGATCTCACAACAACAAAAAAATATTGGGTTGGAATGAGAAGATATGGACTACATTTAAGTCAACGCAGCGGTTCTAAGTGCATCCGAGTAAAAACAGGACCTATTCTCATTCTACTAAAAGAAAGTCACTTAAACTATTAATTGAGTGTGTTCATAAATGTGTTTTATTTTTCCCTTCATATTTGCTGTTAGTCTATTGTGACTGTGAGCATATATGCATAGGCGGATTATGAGACAATGGGCCCCCGGCACAGACTTGTTAAAGGTCCGTGCCCTCGGCAGGTACACTGACTTGCAGTTAACACCACAATAACTACTTTCAACTGCAAGAGGATCTGCAACGGACACAGGCTACACCGGTGGTTCTCAACCTGTGGGTCGGGTTCCCCAGGGGGGTCCCCACATGATTTTTTTTTGGGGGGGGGGGTCCCCAGATGACAATGAAGTGACAATTTAAGGACTTATAAGACCTTTTTAATTACTCAAAAAATAAATTAAAAAATAATAAAAGAAAGACCATTACTGCATCAAAGGTAACCAACAAACTGTACTGTACTACTCAAACATTGGCCAAATTGTCAAATAATATAAGGAAACATTTTGAAAATAGCCGATCTACAAGCTTGTGCAAAAGCAGCATTTAGTTTTTTATGCACCACGTATCTGGAACAAACGCCCAGAAAACTGCAGGTCTGCTGCCACTCTTATTTCTTTTAAAACACAACTAAAGACCTTTCTGTTTGCTGCTGCCTTTGATTGAGTTATTGTCTCCGCCAGGCCGAAAGGCATGGCGAGAGAGTATGTTTTCGCCCCTGTCCGTCCGTCCGTCCGTCCGTCCGTGTGTCCGTCCGTCCGTCCTGTCTGTGTGTTACCACCAAATCTCCGGCACCGTAGGCCCGGTCGCTGCGAAACTGTGCACACACACTCCCTGGATGCCAATTCAGAACCTCTGCCTAAAATTTTTCACATGGGCCTGTTATAGCGCCACCAGGAGGCCGATTTGTGCAAACCCATTTTTTCCCATTACTCCTACAGTTTTTAACCAAACCTCATGCAAATCGGTACACAGTATCTCTATAGTCATGTGATCAACCCTGATCTGTCCGATTTCCCATATTCCATCCTCATTGGCTAAGGTTACCATCCAAAGTTTGCAGGATTGGTCCGTTTTGAACAAACTGCCTCAAATCATGAACGCAGCTTGCCATTTGCATAAAATTGCACACGCACATTCCCACTAGGCCGAGGAAGAAATGGCACTTAAAACTTTTCACATCAGCCTCATGGTGGCGCTATAACAGGCCGATTTGCA
The DNA here is from genome assembly GCF_963280865.1 of Gymnoscopelus braueri. Taxonomy (NCBI): domain Eukaryota; kingdom Metazoa; phylum Chordata; class Actinopteri; order Myctophiformes; family Myctophidae; genus Gymnoscopelus; species Gymnoscopelus braueri. The sequence continues at coordinate 15,840,693 of NC_137605.1, forward strand.
TTTTTAACTATAACTGCACCGATCTGCGTGAAACTTTGCACGCCTACTCCCTAGAGGCCAAGGAAAAACATCTGCACTGCATTTTTCACATCTGCTTTTTACAGCGCCACCAGGAGGCCGACTTATGTCAAATACATTTTTGGATATTAATCCTTCAGATTTTATCCAAACATCACACAAATCGGTACACAGTATCTCTATAGTCATGTGATCAAGACGCATCTGTCCGATATTTCATATTCCATCCTGATTGACTAAGGTTGACTTCCAAAGTTTGCAGGATTGGTCCGTTTTGAACAAAATGTATGAAATCATGAACGCGGCGTGCGATTTCCGTGAAAATTTGCACGCACATTCCCACTAGGCCGAGGAAGAAATGCCACCCTTTTCACATTGGCCTATTATAGCGCCACCAGGAGGCCACAATAACTTACCTGACCTGGCGGAGACCTGTGCTCCGAGGAGCACTTTTTCTAGTTTTTTTATTATTTTATTTTATTCCTTTTTTCCCTCTTTCTTCTCCTCTGCACTGTAACCGTATCTATATATTTTTTACTTCTTTTGTTTTATGCCATCCTAATGTCATTTTATTATTTCATTATTGTGCTCCTTTGCTTGACGTTTTGTGTAAAGCACATTGAATCGCCTTGTTGTTGAAATGTGCTATACAAATAAAATTGCCTTGCCTTAAAAGATCTGCTATTTTCACGATATTTAAATTATCTGTGTGGAACCGAGTGGGGGGGCCCCAGTTCAAATATGATTCTTTTGGGGGGGTTACGGCCTGAAAAGGTTGAGAACCACTGGGCTGCTACACAGCATGCCAACAACATTTCAACATACCAGGTATCTCAACAGAATCTTTAGAGCTTCCAATGCTGTTTTGTGTTTGCTTTTTGCATGCGACTGTAAAGTCCTATAGAAGAATCTATTCACCTGTTTCCTAGGCTGTGTGTTTTCCACTTCCTGTCGATTTGATCCAATGAAATCCAATGAAACTGGTCAGATGACCAATGATATCCAATGAAATCGACAGGAAGTGGAAAACACACAGCCTAGGAAACAGGTGAATAGGATAAACACGCACCTAAAAGGTATGATGGTTTCTTTCTTGTGACATTTACAAAGTGAATGTTTTAGGCCAGTGGTTTTCACCCGGTGGTCCGGGGACCACCAGTGGTCCTTGGAGGGAGTACCAGGGGGTCCCCAGTTAAATTAGTTAACATAGCGTCACAATCATTTTGCCGCGCTATGAGCTTGTAGATCAGCTATTTTTGAAAAATCGGGAAAACGTGTGCAAAATCTTTGAATATATATATATTTTTAACCGAACAATACTCAAATCTTTGCTTCTGGGGGGGGTCCCTGAAACAAAACATTTAGAGATGGGGGTCTGCGGCCAAATACATATCATTTTGGAGGTATTGGGGGGAGAAAAAAGTTTGAGAACTACTGATCTAAGCCTTTTGACAAGAAACGCAAACTTAATAACAGCGACATTTCATACAAAGGCTCTGGCTTAGGGCCCCCCTGAGCCGTTGGGCCCAGTATGGCTCCGTGCGGTAATCCACCCCCCGAGTACATGCACTGTATATCGTGTTTCATAACAACAACAATTAAAATGGACAATAAATGCTGCAAACTGGAACTTAGAGTTTCAATAGTTTTATTTCCAATCGGCCTCATCAGTAGAACTTACAAGCTTGGAGGCTTGATGCGTCAGGTGAACATACAGTACCAGCAAAAGAAAATACAGTACACAGCAGTGGTGGTAAGTAACTAATTACATTTACTCAAGTACTGTACTTAAGTACAATTTTGAGGTACTTTTTACTTTAGTTGAGTATTTCCAAGTTTCAATACTTTTACTTCTACTCCGCTACATCTCAGAGGCAAATATTGTACTTTTACTCCACTACAATTATTTGAAAACTTTAGTTACTAGTTACTTTGTAGATTTGAATTATTATTACACAACATACATTAACCACTTCAGTCCTAATTTAAACTTTGGCTATTTGAAAATAGACGATCTACAAGCTCACAACATGTCGCGCTTGTAGATCTGCTATTTTCAAAAGATTTGAATACATTTTATACACATGATACCTTGTGAAACGGGACATTCTGCATAATGAGTAGTTTTAATTTTGGCACTTTAAGTATATTTTGATGCCAATAACTTTTGTACTTTTACCCAAGTCAATTTTGATTACCGGACTTTTACTTGTAACAGAGTATTTCTACATTGCAGTATTGGTACTTTTACTTAAGTAAAAAAATGTAGTACTTTTTCCACCACTGGTACACAGTAAAAATCATGAGTGTTCATTTATGTACAAATGTGTACAAATGGACCCAAGGGTCCATTTTTACACTCTCAGACACTCGGTTTTACAGTGTAGGCAGGCAAAAAAAAACAAATAACACAGTGAAGACAACGCAAAGATCGCAGTGAGAGATCACAGAGTCATAGTGAGCTACATGGACAGTAGGCAAATATCATTACTGGTATAGCAGGTACAACGTGTATTTACCACATAACGTTTTATTTCTCTTATATAGGGAGAGGCTCCAGCTTGGAGAGGGAACAACGATATACCGGAGTTTGTTTTCCACAATCAGTTTTAGCTAAGAATCCAGAGGGAATGCACAGCAACATCCAGAAGGTTAAAGGAGGTGTAAGTGATATGTTATTGTTAAAAAAAATACGTTAAAAGGTCAAAGCTATGTTTTCCTATAGCAATCATTGTACATTTGGTACAGTTTGTTCCGTAACAGGGGTCCTCCCCGTCTCTCCCCAGCTCTTTAAGGAAACAGAAAATACATTTTCAAGGCGAGAAATCAATTTGATCCGATCAGGAGAGAGAACTCCACAAAGAACATTCATCAGCTTCAATTTGATAGTGTTCCAGTTGCAATTTTGTCTGCTCGTTCTCCCCATCACTTCCAAATTCACTTGTCTATACTGTATCCTGTACGGCTTCACCCCTGCGACATACTAGCTTGCATCATGTCCAGGGGGTGTACTTGTACATCATGGCTGGGGGATGTACATCAAGCCACCTCACGCTATAGGAGATATGATCCTGCCCTATGGGCCACATGGCTCGTCAAGGCTTACTTACTGTATGGCCTTTCTCTCCTGATTGGATAAAATCGGTATCCCGACCTAAAAAAACGATTTTCTGTTTACTAAACAGCTGGAGAGACGGGGGGAGACCACTGTTACTGAACAAACACTCTGGAGTATATTAATGATTACTATGAGAATATAGTGCTATTTAACACATATTTTAACAAAGAAAAGATCACATTTAAATTTGAGTCTGAGAGTTGGAACCGGAACTGAGTCTATTTGTACACTGTCGGAGTGACATTAGAACTAGGGATTTCACAGTGCAGGTAGTGTGAGGGAGTGTCACTTAAATCCTATATATACTTCTTTGACCCAGGGTTCTATTATGGGGCCCCTTCCTTCTTTTAACTCGATACACACCAAATCTCTTTGCTGTAAATAGCCAATCTATAAGCTCACATCGTGTCGCGTTGCGATCTTGTAGATCGGCTATTTGCATTGAATGCTCTCCCATTATAACATGCCCAAACCAGAATAGCGTTTGTGTGGTTAAAGAGAAGTCGGGTGTGAATGGGTGTGTTGGTAGCTCGTGACACAGAAAGGAGTTTGAAGCCATTCTCACAGGGGGTCCGCGCACCAAGAACATTCGAGCACATTTGGGCCTAGGCTTTATGGAGAAAGTATACAGTTTGGATCCCGGGCCAAACGGGTTCAGAACCACTGGCTGTTTCATTCCAGCCCCGAGCTCAGGCGCGTCGATTTATGTGCGCGGCCGCGGGGGCTCAACTCGACCCCCACTAGCCATTGATGTGGGGGGCTGATCATTTCGGGTGGGGGCTTAAGCCCCGAAGCCCCCGCGGTATCGGCGTCTATGCCCGAGCTCATTGAGTGTTTGGGGGGGGGGGGGGGGCTGATGGTTTGTGAAGACTTGATAGAGTTGGGTTGGAATATTGGGGGATCAACCGGGGGCATGGAGGTCAGACGAGTGGCAGAGAGTGACTGTGTGTGTGTGTGTGTGTGTGTGTGTGTGTGTGTGTGTGCGTGCGTGCGTGCGTACGTGCGTGCGTGTGTGCGTGCGTGCGTGCGTGCGTGCGTGATTGTGGAGGACGGTTTATATCTCTCCCAGCTGACACTCCTCGATCTCTGAGACCAGCCTGTGGGGGAAGAGCTTGTACTGCAACCAGGTGGGCTCTGTGAGGTCACACAACACAAGGAGAGGAGGAGTTAGAGAGGAAGAGGAAGAGGAAAAGGATACGGCGCGCACGACCGTGTCGCACGGCGTCGAAAATAGCTGACCTACAAGCTTATACAACCAGTAGGTCGGCTATTTTGACACGCGATACCGTCGTGCGGCGGAGCATAAATTGGACTTATTGAGAAAAACCTTTCAATTGGAAAATGTAATTGTAACACCCAAATCTGACACACATCTCACAACATAAAGGAAACAGAATCATTGTCATGTCATTATAGGCTGAAAATTGTCAAAAATTGTCTAAAATGTCCTCCAATTTCCCAACAGCTTCCAAAATAAAGAGCTTGTAGATTGGCTATTCATCGTACAGCTGAATAGTGCTTAAAGGGATATTTCACTTTCAAAAAAACTTTGGGTCATTTTATTGTCTACTCAGGCTTTTGAGTAAAAGCCTGAGTAGACAATAAAATGACCCAAAGTTTTTTTGAGAGTGAAATATCCCTTTAAAGATGCCAATTTTTGTCACTGTGCCATGCCAATAAAGCATGTGCCTGCTTGTTTTGTCCTGTGTTTTGTTTATATTTAGAATGAATGAATGTCTTTTGACCTAAACGTGTCCCTTCTTGACCTACAACTACATCCTTTGGAAAAAAGAAAAAACACAGGAAAATGCACTCCTGTTCGTCTGTCAGAGTTCAGGCAGATTGGACTCGACTCAAATAAGAGAATGGTCGCTTCACACTCGTACTTAAAACGTTTTTTGGGGGGAAATGTTTTGAAACTTTTTGAATTTCTTTTAAACTTTTGGTTTAAAATGACATGCTCAAAATAGCAACACCAGGTTGAAAGTGGTTAACCCATTTAGACCATTTATATCTGTGTCGTTTTCAGATTTCTTTGGGCTATTAAAAAATAGCAGATATACAAGCTCATAGCGTGGCACAGAGTGCCGCGCTATGAGCTTGTAGATCTGCTATGTCTTTTTAAATCGTGAAAGTTTGAGCAAACATTTCTAACTCAAATCTTTGCTTCTGGGGATTCTACAAAATGTCTTCTAAATCAGAAAAACGTATGTTTCTATATCAGTGGTGCTTAAAACCTTTTTCTTGTGAAGGACCCCCAAAATTATATGTATTTGGCCGCGGACCCCCATCTCAAAATATTTAGTTCCAGGGACCCCCAGAAGTAAAGATTTGAGTTACAAATGTTCGCTTAAAGTTTTAAAAAAATAATCAAAGATTTGCCCAAATTTTCATGGTTTTTCAAAAATAGCAGATCTACAAGCTCGAGCTTGTATATCTGCTATTTTTTAGTAGCTAAAAGTATAAAATATGGATAAAGTGGTTACACAGATGCGTTCCCGGTCTTAATGGGTTAAAATAAAAACGTTTCAGGAATCATTGTGTAAGGCAGAGTGTCACTGTGTTTTTGGACGGTGGACATGTGATTGGAATTGAAACATTGTGGTTGGAATGAAAGCTGACAGGGGACCAGAGGGCCATGACAGCAGTGGCTATAAGTACATTTACTCAAATACGTACTTAAATACAATTTTGAGGTAAGTTTGCTTTACTTGAGTACGTCTATTTTTCAATACTTCTATTCCACTACATCTCAGAGACAAATGATTTACTTTTTGCTACACTACAATTATTTGACAGCTTTAGTTACTAGTTACTGGTAGATTTAGCCCTATTTGAAAACTGCAGATCTACAAGCTAACAATGTATTGGGATGCATTGTGAGCTTGTAGATTGGTTATTAAAATGTTTTAATTTTAATTATAATCAGTGCATTTATTCAGGACTGTAAGTATATTTTGATGCAGTAAGTGTATTTTGGAAACATGGAAACATGCTTCAGATTTTTTGCGATTTTATCCATTTCGGCACTTTTAATGGTGTTACTGTGTGCTTTTAAGTGTTAAAAGTAAAAGTATTCTATTCTGTTCCATGCTATATATTTTGATGCCAATATCTTTGTACTTTATTCAAGTACAACAAGTCAAATTTTGAATACAGGCCTTTTACTTGTAACAGAGGATTTATTTGATTGTGGTTTGCTACTTTTACTTAAAGGCATAGTATGTAACTTTGCTCTGTGTTTACATAACAAAACAATTAAAAAAACAATACCAATCTTTTCCCTCTGTAGCAGCAGTTATCAGCCACTGGAGTAGAGTGGTGGTGTTTACCTGCAGAAACTCGCTGTGTTATGTTGTTCCCACTGTTTGTTTAGGTAGACGGGGATGTGTTTGCGCTGTATCAGTCTATCATACCAACAGAGCAGTCGTTATCCATTTGGTAGAACCAAAAACATCCCTGTCTACCAAAACAAACAGTGGAAACACCATGATACAGCGAGAGAGCAGCGTGTTTCTGTAGGTAAACACCACCACACTACTCCACTGGCTGAAAACTGTTGGTATATAGAGGGAAATGATTGCTACGTAAACACAAGGCAATTTGACATACTATGCCTTTAAGTACAACAGTTGAATACTTTTTCCCACCACGGGGTGCGAGCCAGCGGGGCCCATGGGACTCACCGAGGTAGCACGCTGGGGGCTGCAGCTTGCCGTCGAAGCAGCTCTGGCTGGCCGTGTAGCTGCACTGCTTGCGGGGGTGTTTACAGTAAAATGTCACGTTCTCCCCGTGAGGAATCATGGCGTCCGTGATGTCAAAGGGCCACCGCTTCAGCCCGCCAATCAGCACGCGACTCCGCTCGGCAGGGATCACACAGCGGGCTGTAAACAAAAGAGCAGGGGGTTTTTTTTATATGGAGTGGGGGGGGGGGGGTTTAACTACATGAACCCTATTCTAGGGGGAAACATTTTGCCAAAAATAGCAGATCAACAAGCTATTGTCAGCGAAGGTACAGTCATAACTAGGGTTTATATTTCATATCGACAAACATTAGACTTATAAACATACTAGTCAATCTTCTTTGTGTACCAGCAATAATTTTGGTGGGACAGGAAATACATTTACAACAATTCTTTCTAACTATCACTTGCAGTGGTGGAAAAAGTACCAAAATTCTTTACTTAAGTAAAAGTACCAATAATGCAATATAGAAATACTCTGTTACAAGTAAAAGTCCAGAATTCAAAAGTACAAAAGTATTAGCATCAAAATATACTTAAAGTACCAAAAGTAAAAGTACTAAAATGTTTGAAAATAGCAGATCTACAAGCTCACAACGCATCGCGATGCGACACGTTGTGAGCTTGTAGATCGGCTATTTTCAAATAGCCTAGGTATAAAATAGGGCTGAAGTGGTTAATGTATGTTTCATAATATAATAATTTATATCTGAAAAGTAACTAACTAAAGTTTTCAAATATTTGCCTCTGAGATGTAGTGGAGTAGAAGTAAAAGTACTGAAAATTGTAAATACTCCAGTAAAGTAAAAAAAATACCTCACAACTGTACATAAGTACAGTACTTGAGTAAATATACTTAGTTACTTTACACCACTGCAGGCAGCTAGCCCATCTTATCTCATTATGATCTTTAATCTAATCATTATGCATGACTTTGTCCTGAAATATCCCAGCATCCTCTCTGTCACCTCTGCAGTAGGGAGGGTCGGCGCTCCAGCTGCCGTTGGACAGACACGTGACCTTCTGCGGGCCGTCCAGCAGGAAGTTCTTCTTGCAGAGGTAGTGGATGTCAAAGTCCACCTCGTACTCGATCTTCTGCACCGCCACCACGTAGCCCTGCTCCACCGCACGGGGAGGCACGCAGTACACCTCTGATGGTAGAGAGACACAGGGAGAGAGAGGGAAAGAGAGAGAGAGAGACACACAGAGAGACAGACAGACAAAATGGAGAGAGAAAAGAGAATAATTAAATAATAATCAGTGGTGAAAAGTACATTTACTCAAGTACTGTAGGCCTACTAAAGTACAATTTGTAGGTATTTCTTACTTTACTGGAGTATATTTCAAAGGCAAATATTGTACTTTTACTACACTATAATTATTTGAAAAGTTTATTTACTAGTTACTTTGTAGATTGTAATTATTATTACAAAACATACAGCAACCACTTCAGCCCTATTACACATTTCGGCCATTTGAAAATAGCAAGCTACTCACATTGTGAGCTTGTAGATCTGCTAGCCTATTTTCAAAAGAAACTTGTAAAAGAGTACATTTTTTGTACTTTTACTCAAGTCAATATTGAATTCCTTACTATAGCTTGTAATTCTACATTGCAGTATTGATACTTTTACTTAAGTAAAAAATGTGAGTACATTTTCCACCACCATAAGATGAAACGGCTCTGCTTTTTATTGGTTGAGACGCAGTGCTGTGCATATAGATATAGCAGCACTTTGTTTAACAACCTGTCATCACCGCTAAAACCAATGTCTCTCTGTCTGTCAGCATGTGTTTTGTCTATACTGTAGTAACATGGCCAGCCCCTCGTTTGGTTACAAGATGTTCGATTCATTAAGGATGCTTTGTACCTTGCTTGTTGTTTCTCTTGTCACAGCCCCAAAAGCTGTCTGACTTTGACAGAAGCTCGAGAGTCAAAGAGGGAAAAAGTAAAGGGAGACCTTGGAAGTGGTGCAACTGGTGAATGTGTGTTTACTCAGCTGTTAGCAATGATTAGAATAATACAGACAGACAGACAGCTGTGAGGAATGGCATCACATGTCCTGGTTAGAACTTGTGTAATCTCTCAAGAAAACAGCAGAGGGCGCTGTTTTTCATTCTTATTTGGTTCTGGGTTCCCAGATTGGAACTTGTGTGGAGTTTGCATGTTCTTCCCCATGTTCACTTTTCTCCCATCCCAAGACATGCATGTTAGGGACATTATACTCCTGCCAGTGCCCTTGAGCAAGGCACCAAGCTAATGGAGCTGGAGCTTGTTCCTTTAATCACGATGTGTGTGAGGTGTGAGCTTATAGACCTGCAACAGGCTTTGCCAAAAAAATTTTTGCCATGCCTTTGAAAAAACATGAAAAATCCTGAACATTTCTGAAAGTGTAAATGTTTCTATAAAGAAATAGGTCATCTATGATGACATGCCCAAAATATGTCCGGCAGATTTAAAGTGGTTAAATGCAGAGGAGGATATATATCACGATGAGGACCAATAAGGTACAGTATAAGTATAACCTAACTAAACTAATCCTTTATTCTCGGCTTACTGCAGCAATCATTTTAACCATGCCATGCAATACCAGTGTCAGCCAGGGGATGGCAGAAAAAGACTGCAAAACATACTCAGTATGCTCGTGTGGGTTTGTGTGGGTAGTTGTCTGTTTGTCACTCTCTCACCTCCCCCCCACTCCCCCCCACTCCCCACCAATCTCTTCCTCTCTCTCTCTCTCTCTCTCTCTCTCTCTCTCTCTCTCTCTCTCTCTCAAACAATCATGCACACGGGAATATGAGAACATAAGATAGAGTGTGAACATGTAGGATACGACGATATCCTCCTCCACAAAATGCACTCAAATACATGCACACACGTGTGTGTGTGTGTGTGTGTGTGTGTGTGTGTGTGTGTGTGTGTGTGTGTGTGTGTGTGTGTGTGTGTGTGTGTGTGTGTGTGTGTGTGTGTGCACATTCAGAAGGCCTCAATCCATCCACCCACACACAAACCATTCTATCTGGCTCCTGTGTCTTCTGACGAATAACCTTGAAAGAAGATTGCACACATGACAGACACACACACACGTGTGACACACACACACACACACACACACACACACACACACACACACACACACACACACACACACACACACACACACACACACACACACACACACACACACACACACACACAGTTAACATGAGATATATTAACACTTACTCTGACAGATGGGGTGAGGGTACTGCCAGGTTTGGTTATCTTGACAGAAGTTCTCACTGCTTCCTACTATGTCTGCTCTGTAGAGAGAAAGACCCAGAACCAGAGAGAGAGAGAGAGAGGAGAGGAATGAGTGTGTGAATGAAAGAGAAGAGGAGAGGAGAGGAGAGGAGAGGAGAGGAGAGGAGAGGAGAGGGACAAGGAGGAGATAGAGGGAGAGAGTTGAGATAGACACAGACAGACAGACAGACAGATAGATACAAACAGAGCATAAGACACACTTAACTTTTCCATTCAGCCATTTTTTTCCATTTAGTCATTGTACGCAGATACTTTGGCAATATCGTTTATGAAAGATTCATATCAATGAAGCGTTTTCAATTACATTGATAGCACGACAGACCAAGATAGATACTAGCTAGCTAGAGACATAAAGATAGAAAGAGACAGAGGTTAATCACTGATGGATGCAAATCTATTGGATGGATGGATGGATGAATGGATGAATGGATGGATGGATGGATAGATGGATGGATGGATGGATGGATGGATGGATGGATGGATGGATAGATGGATGGACAGATGGACAGACCTTTTAAAAATGTCTCCTCTGTAAATGTGACATTTGCTGATGATGACATATATCATTGTGTTAATATTCTATGCTCTGTTGATGTATTGAATACATAGGACCCCAATGAACATTTGTGTTATCCTTTCAGCCCAAGTATGTTCCATATCTACAGTAGCCTACGTGTGCTGTTTTTAGTTTTTTTGTGTCTATTGTGGGGTTGACAGACAGACAGACAGACAGCTACAAAGCATAATAATAAAGTCGGTGGCATGTCATGTACGGCCACTGATGTTTGAGGAGGTTTATTTTCGACGGCGAAGTGTTGACGAGACACTTCCTTCCATCTCACTCTTTTTCAAGCTGCGTGATTATATATTTTAGTGCGCTGCACAATTCTGGCTGACACATGCAATCCCTCTTTCTCTCACATCTCTCTCTCTCTCTCTCTCTCTCTCTCTCTCTCTCTCTCTCTCTCTCTCTCTCTCTCTCTCTCTCTCTCTCATCTCTCACTCTCTCTTCTTCCATTAGATGAGTCACGTTGTAACACGTTGGGAGTGTTGGTGACCTAGTTAGCTTCACCGGAGATGTCCTCAGCTGGAGAGCTCAACCCGCCCCCATACCCGCCCCCTCCCCCCTCTCCCCCCCCCCCCCAGCAACACCCCCTCCTATCGCTCCTCCATCTCATCACCCCCACATGCAGCAACCCTCATCCACCAGCGTTCTGCTAGAAACCCCCTCCCACACACACACACACACACACACACACACACACACACACACACACACACACACACACACACACACACACACACACACACACACACACACACACACACACACACACACACACAGTGGTGTAAAGTAACTAACTACATTTACTTAAGTACTGTACTTAAGTACAATTTTGAGGTATTTTACGTACTTTACTTGAGTATTTCCAATTTCCAATACTTTTACCTCTACTACTCCACTACATCTCAGAGGCAAATGTTGTGCTTTTACTCCACTACAATTATTTGAAAACTTGAGTTACTAGTTACTTTTCAGATATAAATTATGATATTATGAAACATACATTAACCACTTCAGCCCTATTTTATACATAGGCTATTTGAAAATAGCTCACGTTGTGAGCTTGTAGATCGGCTATTTTCAAACATTTAGTACTTTTACTTTTGGTACTTTAAGTACATTTTGATGCCAATACTTTTGTACTTTTACTCAAGTACATTGTGAATTCTGGACTTTTACTTGTAACAGAGTAATTCTATATTACAGTATTGGTACTTTTACTTAAGTAAAGAATTTGAGTACTTTTTCCACCACTGCGCGCACACACACACACACACACACACACACACACACACACACACACACACACACACACACACACACACACACACACACACACAAGTGAACTGGATAATTGTCAGGGCTCCTCAGCATGGCTGAAACCGAACATATAGCTGATCTACAAGCTCACAGCGTGATACTCGTCATGAGCTTGCCTCAGGTTGAAGGACTGTTTTTTGAATCTCTTAAATAAAATGTTAGCTCAGGGGTCGATACAGTTTTATTGTTACCTAATAATAATAATAATAATAATAGCTCAGATTTATATTGCAATTTTCTAAGTACCCAAAGTCGCTGTCACATAAAACATTACCTACCAGTAAGCTTGTCGATTTTTCAGAGAAGATATTTAATGTAGAGCGAAAAAACAGAGAAGTCACTACAGCAGTGTTGATTTTGACAGCAAATTTTGATATAGTTTTAGCCATAGTCTTTTGAATAAAATTCCATTTAGTTTTAGTCATATTTTAGTCATTACATTACATTACATTACAGTCATTTAGCAGACGCTTTTATCCAAAGCGACTTACAATAAGTGCATTCAACATAGGTAGGGAACGAAAACTACTAATCACCAGAAGTCTTAAGTGCATTTTCTGCTAAAACAAGCAACCAAGAGTATACCTAGCGCTAAGGTAAAAGTGCAACATATCAGCTACCTATTTCTTTAAACAGATGAGACAAAATAGCAAAATCAAATGAGCAGGAGCTAAAACAAATAAGTGTATCGACTAAACAAGATCCAATAAAACAATACAATAATAAAACAAGCGTTCGTACAACTAGTCAACAACAAGTAGGCCAGACAGAGAGGAAGGGTAGTGTTTCCTGAAGAGGTGGGTTTTCAGCCTGCGGCGAAAGATGGGCAGTGAGTCATCTGAAATGTTTTAGTTTTTGTCTAGTTTTAGTCACCTAAATATCAAAAGATTATGGTCGACTAAATCTACAGTTGATGTAGTCGACTATAATGTATTTTGGCGGTGCCTTGATGGCATCGTAATGGCTGATTTTACACTTGGTTGCATGCTGAAAATAGCCGATCTACAAGCTCACAACGCGTCGCAGCGCGACACGTTGTGAGCTTGTAGATCTGCTATTTTCAGAAAAAAAAGGTAGTTGACGAACATTTTTCGTCGACGAAATCAACACTGGTATGGAGCCCTGAGGGACTCCGCTCAACAACGTGAAGTGTGGTCTCTCACCCGGACAGACAGCTGTAGCGGATGGACGTTCCCACAGTGGCACTACCCTGGACACTGAAGACACTGAGGACCTTATCAGGCAGGGGACAAGCTGGGGGCGAGGACGGTGTGGGACTGGGACTGGGCTGGACTCCTGAGAGACAGAGAGGAGGAACAGAAGAGAGGAGAGGAGAGGAGAGGAGAGGAGAGAGACCATCATTTTCAGATACAAAGCAACATAATGTCTGTCAATACCCGGACAATGGCAAACGTGTCCGCCCGGCCACACCAGTTCTACAGGTGACTCATCTAACCTCGTAGAACCACCTGATTCGGATGCTATCAATGCATTGAATGGCGAGTAGGTCACCTCTTATTAGACCTTTGAATGGGCGAAATAGGCGACATACTGACCTACTCGCGATTTATCAGACCACTCATTGGGTGTTATCAAGACATACTGACCTACCAACGGAGATGACTTAAATAGTTCAGTTTCGGTTTTGG